>NC_090927.1:90621717-90930962 GCF_040938575.1 Ambystoma mexicanum
TCCTCTCCCTGTGTCATACACCAGCCATCCTGGCACCTTTGGAATACATGGCACCTCCACCGCCATTAGAAAGTCCCATCACGTTGTTGTGCGCTCTTTCTTGGCCGGTCTAGTCTTTTTTCTCCCTGCCTTGCTTTCGAGTTCTTAACCCTGCCTCTTCCTTCTATCCTTGCATTGCAACCCTAGCGCTACTTTTGCTTTTGGGCTACACGCTAGAGTTTTTTCCTCTTTTCAGCCATACCGGCTGCTTTCCCTTCTTTTCCCTTTTTCTCTCGCTCCATTGAGCTCTTTACTGTTTCGCAGATTCTGTTCCTGCTTTTCCGGGTCTCAGGCCACCTCCTTTGCTCAATGCCTTCCTCGCGGTCCCATACCACGGTTTTCTCTTACCTTTCTTTCCCTTTTTCTCTTCTCTCGAGCGGCTCTCAGCCGCTTCCTTTTATTTGACCTTCGGCACTCTTAGCCATTAGTTCTGAGTTTTACCGTGTCCTTACCTTTCACTATACGCTGGCCACTCCCCCTTCTTGTTCCTGGTGCTCTGGGAACACTGACTCCAATCCGGCCTGGTTCCCTGGATATCGGTTTCCTGACCAAGCTATCATACAAAGCTACTACCCGGTCTACTCCTCGTTTGGAGAAACTCCCTTCCACGAACCATTTGACAAGAGGTTTTTTCTGCTGCAAGCTTTTTCCTCTCATACAGGTGTTCCCGGTGGGGGTCCAGTGCTTACTGTGATTATCACGGTGCCATTGTGGCTTCCATCCAGGGAAGGCCATATCTCTTCACCAAGAAAAAGACAGAACGAAGAAGAAAGGGAAAGAAACCAAAGTCGTCTACAGAGGATTCAGGTGAGGAGGGAGGGAAGTTTGAATCGCTTAGAGAATACAAAGCTGAGAAGGCTGACAGACTGCAACGCCATAAGATTGCAAAGACTTCCAAGATGGCATCAGCAGAGCAGATTCAAAAATTGATCAATGCGGTACAAGGCCTATCTCAGGAGGTTCAGACAATGAAAACAGAGAATACCAAACTGTGACAAATGGTAACAACTCGGGAACAGGCACATTCTGATTTACCCCCCATGCCACTGGCATTGGGTAAATACGATGGTTCCGTCAGGAGATTTCAAGAGTTCATGGAAGCATGCATTGTTTATTTAACTTTTCGGCCTCACACGTATGCGTCCGACAAGGCCTGGATAGGTTTCTTAGTGTCTAACCTTATGGGCAATGCCTTGGTATTGGTCACCCCAATCGTGACCAGGGCAGATCCCGTCCTTTAGGACTACAGTGCTTTCACAGCTCAATTCAAACAGACTTTTGAGAGACAAGAACCTTCTTTGGTGGCAAGTGAAGAACTCTTAGACATAAGAGAGGGTTCTTCAGATCTTCTGACTTACATATCGCAGTTCAAGCTTATAGCTGTTGATACTGGTTGGCCAGAAATGCACAACTCAATATTTCTAGTCATGGTCTTCGTGAGGACTTTAAGGATGATCTGGCCAGCTCTCCTAGGCCTGCTACCCTCACAGACCTGTTGTCGTCCACTTTGCAAATTGACTTGAGCATTTCGGAATGAAGGTCTGAAAAAAGTAAGGGATGCCCAATTCTATATTCGGCAGAATATACCAACCCTACTCCCTTCTCACCTCAACAGCATAAGGACGAACCAATGCAGATAGGGGCCACCAAAGGACCTTTGACTCCTGATGAACGGAAACAAAGAAAAGATAACAACCTTTGTATGTACTGTGGTTCTAATTCTCATCTGCTGCGGGACTGCACGGAGGTACCTCACGCCGCCAAGGAAACGGCGACCTTGGAATTGATGGGAACGTGTCTCTGAGGTATCACTTCAAATCCCTATGTCTCAATGACCTCATTAGGGTGGCACAGTTTCCGGTCATCTTGGGGATCTCATGGCTGAGGAAGCATAACCCGACTATCGATTGGGCAAACAACCAGATCGCCTTTTCCTCAAGATTTAGTCAAAAGTCCTGCCTCAAAAGCTGTTCCTACGAGACGGTCAAAGCCTTCACCAGCTCGTCCTCCACTTCTTCCAAGTCTCTTCAGGTTCATTTTCTGCCGACATATTTAGGCCATTTTGAGGAGGTATGCGTTAATCATAATCCACAGGTTCTACCTCCACATCATCCAGAGGACTGTGCCATTGATCTTGTTCCAGATGCCCTGATACCCTTCAGCAGGATCTTCTCATTATCACTCAAAGAAAAAGAAGCTCTATGTGCCTATTTGGATGCAAACCTTCACAATGGACTGATAAGACTATCACGTTCTCCAGCAGGGGCATCTCTGTTTTTCGTCCATAGAAAAGACACGCAGGAGTTGTGGCCCTGTATCGATTACTGGGGTCTAAATCGGGTCACCACCAGGGACCGATACCCGATGCTGTTGATCCGTGATATCTTGGAAGCAGTACAAGGTGCTGTTGTTTTCTCTAAGCTTGACTTGAGAAGGGCCTACCATTTGTTGCGTGTCCGAGCGGGGGATGAATGGAAGACCGCTTTCCACACCTCGTTCGGCACTTCGAATATTGTATGATGCCATTTGGACCTGTGAACGCTCCAGCCATATTTCAACAGTTCATGGACTGAATATTTTTGGACTTGCTTTGCCACAGCATTATCGTCTATCTCAATGACATATTGGTGTGACTTCCTTGCAGGATCATCAGAAGCATCTCTATCAAGTCTTGGAACGCCTCCAAGAACACTGCTTAAAGGTCACCTCTGAGAAGTGCCTGTTCGAGGTCCACACAGTACCCTATTTGGGTTTCATCTTATCGGAACAAGGTGTGGAAATGGACTCCAAGAAGATTATGGCTATACTCAACTGGCCATCACCCACTTATGTGAAGGATGTGCAGCGCTTTCTGGGCTTGGCTAACTTTTATTGCAGATTCATTCCACGGTTCTCTGATCTGGTTCTATCCATCACCGCCCTACTTAAGAAATCCACCTGCCCTTTTTCTTGGACTGAACAGGCGGAAGAGAGGATTCTCTTTAAAAAGAAAATTCTGTTCAGCTCCTATTCTTTGGCAACCCGATCAGAACCACCTCTTCATTGTAGAGACGGATGCTTCGTCAGCGGTGGTCGTTGCCGTTTTGCTTCAGGAACATCAAGGGAATGAGCATCCGGTCACCAATCTTTCTAGGACTCTCAACCCAAGCTAACTAAACTATTCTGTCATTGAAAAGGAGTTACTAGCTATGAAGATTGCTTGCAAAAAGTGGCGACACTTGTTACAAGGAACTATACAACCGTTTTTTATAAGAACCGACCATAAAAATCTTAAGGTACTCCAGTAGATGGAATGCATCAACTCCAGGCAAGCAGATGGGCACACTTCTTTAACCAATATGACTTCAACATCACTTACCTTCCTAAAAACAACAATGTTTTGGCAAACTCCCTTTCCCGCGTTCCTTTGCCAGGAACCGCTCCTTGTCATAGACCGGAATACATACTCCCTTTCGATAGGATCATATGTCAGGTGTCATCTTTTTTGCAAAAAGTTTGGGAAGCCACAGCCAGAATGGCATCTTGTCCTCAGTTTTTACGGCAGGATGTGCTTAGGAAACAAGATGGTCTGTGGTCTGTGGTTAACCCTTAACGCCTGAGTTGTAATGAGGGCCTTAGTCTTATTTCCTTAGATGATCGAGATGGGCATCCAAAATAGTAATCTTGTCCTCCCTCAGTCGGAGAGACGCTCATATTGGCCCAGACATAAGTGTTGTAAATTGACATACAGAGGAATTATTTACCTATGCGTAGTGGTCATTATTGTATTGCTGTCACTGACGATTCAAACTGCATTTTTTATTGGTGAACAAAGCATTCAGATTCCAGTGCACCCACCTATTGATGTACGCATGAAACCCACAAAGGTGCCCATAATTATTCCAGTCCCTAGAAGGTCTGATAGATGAGTGAGTGAACCTGATATGGATGTGATTAGCAATGACCCACACACACACTTGTGGTAACACATAAATTGAACTGCCGAAGACAGGGTCGGCAAAGTAAACATGAGAAGGGGTTAATGAAAAACACATACGCAAAAGATGAGTGCATATACACCTGGTTTAGTGTCAATAATTGCAGAACCACCTTCCAAAGAATGGGGGAAGTTTGGACAGCCAACGATGAGAAGTTCCACACCAAGAGAAGCCAAAAGACAAATGGAGAAAGCTGAACATTTAAAGATACAAAAGGAGGTAGAGAATAAACTAACCGAGACAGCATTGACAAGCACACCTTATCCAGCGATGAGTCCTGCAATACAGCCACATGCTGAGACAATAGCAGAATCAATATGGACATGCATAAACAGAGCAAAAAAGATACAAGAGGACAAAGAAAGAATTGCTAGACTTTCTCCTACTCAAATGGTACTGATGAAAATGCCTGGATCATTGATGTAGATACCTGAGAATCCTCCAGCAAGAAGAAGCTATACGGATGTGTTTAAAGATGTAGTTATAGAAAACTACAGAAAAACATTAAGGATTAGAAGAAACACACAAGGAGACAATAACAAACTAAACGACTACCTGGACAGCACTGCACACTTGGGAAATAACATAGGGCACCAACATATGAAAGAAGTTGGAAAACGAACTTCAGATGTAGAATGCTTTGTTTGTGCACTCTTACCATACAGCATGGGGAAGTCGAAAATATTCATAGCTGTAGAAATAGATGTCACAACAGCGCACTGTCTATCACACACAGCATTGTGCAAGACCAGAGGCCAGTTCATGGGAAGTGATGCTTCACTCAAATGGGCAACTGAAACAACTGATCGAAATGAAGACGATTATGTCTAGGACATAAAGACGAGAAACAATGGAAAAACAAAGAACATTGTGATCTGATATGAGAAGCCTGGAGTTAAAGGAGCGGAAATCAGAAGAGAGACAAACAAGAGGCTGAACATCCAAGGGAAAACTACAGAAGAAGCTCGAAGATGGAGAGAAAGAGGACAAATGCAAATTTGGGGAACAGTGCTTTCTCCAGACGGATGGGAGAAAGGTGTAGTAATCTGTAGAGCATGGATGTTCATTGGATCCTACAAAGAAACAATTGAAAATGCACAGAGGATATGCAAGCCATTATGGCATAGACTTGCAAGACTGCTAACATAGGTCGAAGACAGAGGAGGACCCTTGCAGATAGTGCCATTGGAGAATTCCAAATTGTGTTTCAGAAACAATGGTACAAGAAAAATGAGAGAACATCAGAATTGTGGACGCTGCAGGAATGATGCATGGAACAGCAGTGATCATGGATCATTATTGGGCATTTGGATCCAAAGCATATATCTGTCATGATGCCTACCCCCGGGCATCCAGACCAAGTCCATCAACCCCGGAAGCAGGCATCATGTTACCTGGAGCAAACCCAGCAACCCCTGTTAGGGGCTATCTGGGTACAGTCCTGGCGCCTATGGTGCCAGGCTCATATGGGACATCAGTCCTGGTGCCATAGGCGCCAGGCTCATATGTTAAAACTTACCTGATGCAGACCATGCTGCAAGGGATCCAAGAATCCAAGCCCATGTGAGGCTTGAAGGGACTATTTCAACTTAGGGACTATTTTGTTACTCGGGTGTGGCTGTGGAGGAATACTTACCTGGGACTACTTTGAAGGCTATTTAAACAACGCCCGAAGAGCAGCACATGCTTCGCGTTATTCTGAATCCAGCAGCGTAACGCTCACCGTGTCTGCAGTCAGCATCCTGCCACGCCCGCCTCGAGTCCAGAGCGCCTAGAAAGAAGGGAAAGAAGAAGAAAGGTTAGAACAAGAACTTTACTGGATTTCTTACCTGATTTCGGATTCAGCGCATCTTCGAACCAGAAACAGACTTCATTTTAAATGCGTCGCATCGCCAGCAGCAGCGCCGCGCCATACTCACCGTACCTCGCAGCATCTCTACGATCCGGTGCTGTCTCCATCACCTGGTTGCCGTATTCCAGCACCTAAGGGGGACAAGAAAACAACAAGGTGAGCCAAGGGAACAAACAAGGACAATCTCTTGCCACCATATGCTTACCTGATTTTACTGCAGGAGGTATTATCCACCAGCACGGCAAATCTTCCTACGCTGCACCTGCAAGAAAAGAGAAAGCAGCGAGTTAAACCTTGGCATCATTTACCGGACAGTGTTACAAAACACAGACTCTTACCTGAATGCTTTCAGCTGCCACAAGACGATCATCTTTTGGGTCTAAGCTGCAAAAGAAACAAGGAATTGGAAAAGAGTGATTAATCGGACATTTTGAACTCATTAGAACTATATACTTACGGCCTTTCGCCCGGAGGTTTGGAGCCAAGATTTGTCCAGAACTCTTCCAATATCCTCAAGCCAGTGAAGTAACTGGCCATTAACGCGCCCCTGCATTCTTCGCAGGATGGAGAGCTCACCATACAAAACTATAAGGTGAGCTTTGTGAAAGGGAATGTCAGAAGTGATAAGTGGGGACGCAGTGAGGTGTTAATACTCAAATCCACGGGTGGCTAATTCCCTTTCCCCGTCTTTAGGAGACTACTTCTACGGGTCAAGCAGACGAAGCTAGGTGGGCCAGTCCAGTCAGTCATCTCTGCACTACGCATCATGTTGGTGGAGACCGTGGCTGTCCAGTTCCGCTCGACACCCCTGTGGGAGCCAGCTGAGCGTAACAATATCAGACTACCGAAGAATTGGGGAGGTATATGTACATTAGTAAATGTCCATGTTCGAGCATTGGTGATTCCAAAAAGTGATCTGAATATTGACAGTTTCACGAAAGCAGATGTTCACCTGAGAAAGAAGAGATCTGTGGAACTGATGAGCTGAATGAAGAGAGAGAATTACTTTTCTGCCAAATCAGAAGAAGCCTTTCATGTGATCCCGTATGAACATAGGTTGTTCAGCCTAACCTCATTAGTGTACACGACAATTCTGATGCCAAGGATTCAAATTGGAGTAACCAGATGGGAGTTACTGCAGACCATCAATACGACCACAAAAGGATTCAATGCAATAAAGGGACAGTTAAGGACGATTTGACTAATGACTCTCCAGAACAGATATATCCTTGACATGATCACAGCTATGGATGGAGGTGTTTGCACAAACATTGGAGAATCATGTTGCACCTTCATACCTTCGCACGATGACGTAAAAGGAACTTTAACAGAAGCCATAGGAATGCTGACAAACCTACAGAATCAGATGATAGATGAAGTTGACGAAGTTGATGATGACAGTTGATTTAGATCACTGTTCTCATGGGTTCCGTATTAGATGGCATATGCATTCAAATTCCTAGGAGCCCTGCTAGTGATGATATTGCTTGGATTCTGTGTTATCAAGATAATAATATCTCAGTGCCAGAAAACTGCAAAAAAGGCCAAAGGCATGAAGATCATGATTGATGTTGAGTCAGGATAGAAGCCCAAGGACCTGACTCGTGAAGAAATAAGAGACTTTGTGAAAGCCAGCATTTATGCTCCAGAAGGAACAAAATGTCAGTATCCAAGGAAACACAGAAATTATGTGGGAAGATGGATCTATTGTAATCCATGTGGAGAATGTCAATTAATGACATGGAACAAAGATGACCATGTAAGAACAGCAGGATGCTTGAAGGGAGTCATAAAGATATGGGCCCCAAAGAGACATTTCTTAAAACCTCTATGTTTGGATCCAGAGGATGAAATAAAAGTGGATGCAAAGGAAGAAATGAGAGTGGTCAATGAATCGCCCAGAGAGGGCAGTGAAGAGGAAGTGCCAAGCACGATTCGCACTCCAGCCACCCCTTTTGATGTACTAGGAACATTCACATCGAAATATGTGACGTATGATGAGCAAGTAAACCTGCAGAGAGCCGCAGTTGGGCTCTGTCCAGTACCTATCAGAATAACAGCACCTACTGAAGTACTGACACCTAAGAAAACCTGGACAGTAAGGTAACCATTGAGAAAACCATATGGACAAGTGAGACAGAATGAGGATTGTCAGAATGTAATACCCGAAGAAGTTAAGAAGATACTGAAGCAAGACGAATGGTAACGTCATCAGAACTCGGACTGACTCACATATAGAAGATATAACGGCCTGAGAATGATGACAAAAGAGATGAAATACCATGGATAAGTGACATCCTGAGCCTAAAGAGAAACAATTGATGTCAAGATGTCAGAAACTCATGCCATATGCACGATGAAGATAGTCAGTTTGTTTAAACATGTACAGATGCAAGAAACTGCAAGGAGCTAAAGAAATTGTGAGGCTTGCTTATGCTTAGTAGTAAGATAGATTGCGGCAAGCGCCACCTATACATATATCTACCTCAAAAGAGCTCTTTATATAAATATACGTCCACTACGCACAAGTGCAGAATCAACCAAAGATTACTAAAGGTCTCAAGAGGAGAGTTTTGCAGCAAACAAATTGAGAATTAAAGACGGAGAGAAACTCAGCTGAAGGTAACCATGCCAACAAGCCAAGGTTGTATCAGCTGGACTAGGCCAAAAGTGGATACGATTAAAGACAAAGAAGAACAGAGTATCCTGTTTGGAAAGGTCAAGATAAGCCACAGATGCCAGACGACTGGCAGAATTAAATCAAATACATGAAATTGCCTGAAGGAAAGGCCGATTTAACAGTGTCGGAATCAGGTGACCAGGCAAGCAGAAAGGGATGAAACTTTCACACATACGCATGGAACTTTGTCCTACCCAGACACCTTAAATTTCCCAGACCAAGAAGCAGACTTGAGGCCAACTACAAAAAAATAATTGACACATGACCACTGAGGTGATGATTGATTGTAACAATAATTGGAGGGAAGCTGGGGTGCACCTGGATGGCTATTCTGCACGCTGCTAAGCGCAAGTGGAAAAGTATGAGTAGGGTTGATGCCAACCCAATCATAGTGGACCGTGTAATCTAGGGTCCTATATTTAGTAGAACCAATGAGACGTTGTACTTTTAGTGGTGTTTACAGTAGTCATTTTGAAGGAAGGGCTTAGTTGCCGCACCTGACATTGTTTATCCAATCTCCTCTCCCTGTGTCATACACCAGCCATCCTGGCACCTTTGGAATACATGGCACCTCCACCGCCATTAGAAAGTCCCATCACGTTGTTGTGCGCTCTTTCTTGGCCGGTCTAGTCTTTTTTCTCCCTGCCTTGCTTTCGAGTTCTTAACCCTGCCTCTTCCTTCTATCCTTGCATTGCAACCCTAGCGCTACTTTTGCTTTTGGGCTACACGCTAGAGTTTTTTCCTCTTTTCAGCCATACCGGCTGCTTTCCCTTCTTTTCCCTTTTTCTCTCGCTCCATTGAGCTCTTTACTGTTTCGCAGATTCTGTTCCTGCTTTTCCGGGTCTCAGGCCACCTCCTTTGCTCAATGCCTTCCTCGCGGTCCCATACCACGGTTTTCTCTTACCTTTCTTTCCCTTTTTCTCTTCTCTCGAGCGGCTCTCAGCCGCTTCCTTTTATTTGACCTTCGGCACTCTTAGCCATTAGTTCTGAGTTTTACCGTGTCCTTACCTTTCACTATACGCTGGCCACTCCCCCTTCTTGTTCCTGGTGCTCTGGGAACACTGACTCCAATCCGGCCTGGTTCCCTGGATATCGGTTTCCTGACCAAGCTATCATACAAAGCTACTACCCGGTCTACTCCTCGTTTGGAGAAACTCCCTTCCACGAACCATTTGACAAGAGGTTTTTTCTGCTGCAAGCTTTTTCCTCTCATACAGGTGTTCCCGGTGGGGGTCCAGTGCTTACTGTGATTATCACGGTGCCATTGTGGCTTCCATCCAGGGAAGGCCATATCTCTTCACCAAGAAAAAGACAGAACGAAGAAGAAAGGGAAAGAAACCAAAGTCGTCTACAGAGGATTCAGGTGAGGAGGGAGGGAAGTTTGAATCGCTTAGAGAATACAAAGCTGAGAAGGCTGACAGACTGCAACGCCATAAGATTGCAAAGACTTCCAAGATGGCATCAGCAGAGCAGATTCAAAAATTGATCAATGCGGTACAAGGCCTATCTCAGGAGGTTCAGACAATGAAAACAGAGAATACCAAACTGTGACAAATGGTAACAACTCGGGAACAGGCACATTCTGATTTACCCCCCATGCCACTGGCATTGGGTAAATACGATGGTTCCGTCAGGAGATTTCAAGAGTTCATGGAAGCATGCATTGTTTATTTAACTTTTCGGCCTCACACGTATGCGTCCGACAAGGCCTGGATAGGTTTCTTAGTGTCTAACCTTATGGGCAATGCCTTGGTATTGGTCACCCCAATCGTGACCAGGGCAGATCCCGTCCTTTAGGACTACAGTGCTTTCACAGCTCAATTCAAACAGACTTTTGAGAGACAAGAACCTTCTTTGGTGGCAAGTGAAGAACTCTTAGACATAAGAGAGGGTTCTTCAGATCTTCTGACTTACATATCGCAGTTCAAGCTTATAGCTGTTGATACTGGTTGGCCAGAAATGCACAACTCAATATTTCTAGTCATGGTCTTCGTGAGGACTTTAAGGATGATCTGGCCCGCTCTCCTAGGCCTGCTACCCTCACAGACCTGTTGTCGTCCACTTTGCAAATTGACTTGAGCATTTCGGAATGAAGGTCTGAAAAAAGTAAGGGATGCCCAATTCTATATTCGGCAGAATATACCAACCCTACTCCCTTCTCACCTCAACAGCATAAGGACGAACCAATGCAGATAGGGGCCACCAAAGGACCTTTGACTCCTGATGAACGGAAACAAAGAAAAGATAACAACCTTTGTATGTACTGTGGTTCTAATTCTCATCTGCTGCGGGACTGCACGGAGGTACCTCACGCCGCCAAGGAAACGGCGACCTTGGAATTGATGGGAACGTGTCTCTGAGGTATCACTTCAAATCCCTATGTCTCAATGACCTCATTAGGGTGGCACAGTTTCCGGTCATCTTGGGGATCTCATGGCTGAGGAAGCATAACCCGACTATCGATTGGGCAAACAACCAGATCGCCTTTTCCTCAAGATTTTGTCAAAAGTCCTGCCTCAAAAGCTGTTCCTACGAGACGGTCAAAGCCTTCACCAGCTCGTCCTCCACTTCTTCCAAGTCTCTTCAGGTTCATTTTCTGCCGACATATTTAGGCCATTTTGAGGAGGTATGCGTTAATCATAATCCACAGGTTCTACCTCCACATCATCCAGAGGACTGTGCCATTGATCTTGTTCCAGATGCCCTGATACCCTTCAGCAGGATCTTCTCATTATCACTCAAAGAAAAAGAAGCTCTATGTGCCTATTTGGATGCAAACCTTCACAATGGACTGATAAGACTATCACGTTCTCCAGCAGGGGCATCTCTGTTTTTCGTCCATAGAAAAGACACGCAGGAGTTGTGGCCCTGTATCGATTACTGGGGTCTAAATCGGGTCACCACCAGGGACCGATACCCGATGCTGTTGATCCGTGATATCTTGGAAGCAGTACAAGGTGCTGTTGTTTTCTCTAAGCTTGACTTGAGAAGGGCCTACCATTTGTTGCGTGTCCGAGCGGGGGATGAATGGAAGACCGCTTTCCACACCTCGTTCGGCACTTCGAATATTGTATGATGCCATTTGGACCTGTGAACGCTCCAGCCATATTTCAACAGTTCATGGACTGAATATTTTTGGACTTGCTTTGCCACAGCATTATCGTCTATCTCAATGACATATTGGTGTGACTTCCTTGCAGGATCATCAGAAGCATCTCTATCAAGTCTTGGAACGCCTCCAAGAACACTGCTTAAAGGTCACCTCTGAGAAGTGCCTGTTCGAGGTCCACACAGTACCCTATTTGGGTTTCATCTTATCGGAACAAGGTGTGGAAATGGACTCCAAGAAGATTATGGCTATACTCAACTGGCCATCACCCACTTATGTGAAGGATGTGCAGCGCTTTCTGGGCTTGGCTAACTTTTATTGCAGATTCATTCCACGGTTCTCTGATCTGGTTCTATCCATCACCGCCCTACTTAAGAAATCCACCTGCCCTTTTTCTTGGACTGAACAGGCGGAAGAGAGGATTCTCTTTAAAAAGAAAATTCTGTTCAGCTCCTATTCTTTGGCAACCCGATCAGAACCACCTCTTCATTGTAGAGACGGATGCTTCGTCAGCGGTGGTCGTTGCCGTTTTGCTTCAGGAACATCAAGGGAATGAGCATCCGGTCACCAATCTTTCTAGGACTCTCAACCCAAGCTAACTAAACTATTCTGTCATTGAAAAGGAGTTACTAGCTATGAAGATTGCTTGCAAAAAGTGGCGACACTTGTTACAAGGAACTATACAACCGTTTTTTATAAGAACCGACCATAAAAATCTTAAGGTACTCCAGTAGATGGAATGCATCAACTCCAGGCAAGCAGATGGGCACACTTCTTTAACCAATATGACTTCAACATCACTTACCTTCCTAAAAACAACAATGTTTTGGCAAACTCCCTTTCCCGCGTTCCTTTGCCAGGAACCGCTCCTTGTCATAGACCGGAATACATACTCCCTTTCGATAGGATCATATGTCAGGTGTCATCTTTTTTGCAAAAAGTTTGGGAAGCCACAGCCAGAATGGCATCTTGTCCTCAGTTTTTACGGCAGGATGTGCTTAGGAAACAAGATGGTCTGTGGTCTGTGGTTAACCCTTAACGCCTGAGTTGTAATGAGGGCCTTAGTCTTATTTCCTTAGATGATCGAGATGGGCATCCAAAATAGTAATCTTGTCCTCCCTCAGTCGGAGAGACGCTCATATTGGCCCAGAAATAAGTGTTGTAAATTGACATACAGAGGAATTATTTACCTATGCGTAGTGGTCATTATTGTATTGCTGTCACTGACGATTCAAACTGCATTTTTTATTGGTGAACAAAGCATTCAGATTCCAGTGCACCCACCTATTGATGTACGCATGAAACCCACAAAGGTGCCCATAATTATTCCAGTCCCTAGAAGGTCTGATAGATGAGTGAGTGAACCTGATATGGATGTGATTAGCAATGACCCACACACACACTTGTGGTAACACATAAATTGAACTGCCGAAGACAGGGTCGGCAAAGTAAACATGAGAAGGGGTTAATGAAAAACACATACGCAAAAGATGAGTGCATATACACCTGGTTTAGTGTCAATAATTGCAGAACCACCTTCCAAAGAATGGGGGAAGTTTGGACAGCCAACGATGAGAAGTTCCACACCAAGAGAAGCCAAAAGACAAATGGAGAAAGCTGAACATTTAAAGATACAAAAGGAGGTAGAGAATAAACTAACCGAGACAGCATTGACAAGCACACCTTATCCAGCGATGAGTCCTGCAATACAGCCACATGCTGAGACAATAGCAGAATCAATATGGAATGCATAAACAGAGCAAAAAAGATACAAGAGGACAAAGAAAGAATTGCTAGACTTTCTCCTACTCAAATGGTACTGATGAAAATGCCTGGATCATTGATGTAGATACCTGAGAATCCTCCAGCAAAAAGAAGCTATACGGATGTGTTTAAAGATGTAGTTATAGAAAACTACAGAAAAACATTAAGGATTAGAAGAAACACACAAGGAGACAATAACAAACTAAACGACTACCTGGACAGCACTGCACACTTGGGAAATAACATAGGGCACCAACATATGAAAGAAGTTGGAAAACGAACTTCAGATGTAGAATGCTTTGTTTGTGCACTCTTACCATACAGCATGGGGAAGTCGAAAATATTCATAGCTGTAGAAATAGATGTCACAACAGCGCACTGTCTATCACACACAGCATTGTGCAAGACCAGAGGCCAGTTCATGGGAAGTGATGCTTCACTCAAATGGGCAACTGAAACAACTGATCGAAATGAAGACGATTATGTCTAGGACATAAAGACGAGAAACAATGGAAAAACAAAGAACATTGTGATCTGATATGAGAAGCCTGGAGTTAAAGGAGCGGAAATCAGAAGAGAGACAAACAAGAGGCTGAACATCCAAGGGAAAACTACAGAAGAAGCTCGAAGATGGAGAGAAAGAGGACAAATGCAAATTTGGGGAACAGTGCTTTCTCCAGACGGATGGGAGAAAGGTGTAGTAATCTGTAGAGCATGGATGTTCATTGGATCCTACAAAGAAACAATTGAAAATGCACAGAGGATATGCAAGCCATTATGGCATAGACTTGCAAGACTGCTAACATAGGTCGAAGACAGAGGAGGACCCTTGCAGATAGTGCCATTGGAGAATTCCAAATTGTGTTTCAGAAACAATGGTACAAGAAAAATGAGAGAACATCAGAATTGTGGACGCTGCAGGAATGATGCATGGAACAGCAGTGATCATGGATCATTATTGGGCATTTGGATCCAAAGCATATATCTGTCATGATGCCTACCCCCGGGCATCCAGACCAAGTCCATCAACCCCGGAAGCAGGCATCATGTTACCTGGAGCAAACCCAGCAACCCCTGTTAGGGGCTATCTGGGTACAGTCCTGGCGCCTATGGTGCCAGGCTCATATGGGACATCAGTCCTGGTGCCATAGGCGCCAGGCTCATATGTTAAAACTTACCTGATGCAGACCATGCTGCAAGGGATCCAAGAATCCAAGCCCATGTGAGGCTTGAAGGGACTATTTCAACTTAGGGACTATTTTGTTACTCGGGTGTGGCTGTGGAGGAATACTTACCTGGGACTACTTTGAAGGCTATTTAAACAACGCCCGAAGAGCAGCACATGCTTCGCGTTATTCTGAATCCAGCAGCGTAACGCTCACCGTGTCTGCAGTCAGCATCCTGCCACGCCCGCCTCGAGTCCAGAGCGCCTAGAAAGAAGGGAAAGAAGAAGAAAGGTTAGAACAAGAACTTTACTGGATTTCTTACCTGATTTCGGATTCAGCGCATCTTCGAACCAGAAACAGACTTCATTTTAAATGCGTCGCATCGCCAGCAGCAGCGCCGCGCCATACTCACCGTACCTCGCAGCATCTCTACGATCCGGTGCTGTCTCCATCACCTGGTTGCCGTATTCCAGCACCTAAGGGGGACAAGAAAACAACAAGGTGAGCCAAGGGAACAAACAAGGACAATCTCTTGCCACCATATGCTTACCTGATTTTACTGCAGGAGGTATTATCCACCAGCACGGCAAATCTTCCTACGCTGCACCTGCAAGAAAAGAGAAAGCAGCGAGTTAAACCTTGGCATCATTTACCGGACAGTGTTACAAAACACAGACTCTTACCTGAATGCTTTCAGCTGCCACAAGACGATCATCTTTTGGGTCTAAGCTGCAAAAGAAACAAGGAATTGGAAAAGAGTGATTAATCGGACATTTTGAACTCATTAGAACTATATACTTACGGCCTTTCGCCCGGAGGTTTGGAGCCAAGATTTGTCCAGAACTCTTCCAATATCCTCAAGCCAGTGAAGTAACTGGCCATTAACGCGCCCCTGCATTCTTCGCAGGATGGAGAGCTCACCATACAAAACTATAAGGTGAGCTTTGTGAAAGGGAATGTCAGAAGTGATAAGTGGGGACGCAGTGAGGTGTTAATACTCAAATCCACGGGTGGCTAATTCCCTTTCCCCGTCTTTAGGAGACTACTTCTACGGGTCAAGCAGACGAAGCTAGGTGGGCCAGTCCAGTCAGTCATCTCTGCACTACGCATCATGTTGGTGGAGACCGTGGCTGTCCAGTTCCGCTCGACACCCCTGTGGGAGCCAGCTGAGCGTAACAATATCAGACTACCGAAGAATTGGGGAGGTATATGTACATTAGTAAATGTCCATGTTCGAGCATTGGTGATTCCAAAAAGTGATCTGAATATTGACAGTTTCACGAAAGCAGATGTTCACCTGAGAAAGAAGAGATCTGTGGAACTGATGAGCTGAATGAAGAGAGAGAATTACTTTTCTGCCAAATCAGAAGAAGCCTTTCATGTGATCCCGTATGAACATAGGTTGTTCAGCCTAACCTCATTAGTGTACACGACAATTCTGATGCCAAGGATTCAAATTGGAGTAACCAGATGGGAGTTACTGCAGACCATCAATACGACCACAAAAGGATTCAATGCAATAAAGGGACAGTTAAGGACGATTTGACTAATGACTCTCCAGAACAGATATATCCTTGACATGATCACAGCTATGGATGGAGGTGTTTGCACAAACATTGGAGAATCATGTTGCACCTTCATACCTTCGCACGATGACGTAAAAGGAACTTTAACAGAAGCCATAGGAATGCTGACAAACCTACAGAATCAGATGATAGATGAAGTTGACGAAGTTGATGATGACAGTTGATTTAGATCACTGTTCTCATGGGTTCCGTATTAGATGGCATATGCATTCAAATTCCTAGGAGCCCTGCTAGTGATGATATTGCTTGGATTCTGTGTTATCAAGATAATAATATCTCAGTGCCAGAAAACTGCAAAAAAGGCCAAAGGCATGAAGATCATGATTGATGTTGAGTCAGGATAGAAGCCCAAGGACCTGACTCGTGAAGAAATAAGAGACTTTGTGAAAGCCAGCATTTATGCTCCAGAAGGAACAAAATGTCAGTATCCAAGGAAACACGGAAATTATGTGGGAAGATGGATCTATTGTAATCCATGTGGAGAATGTCAATTAATGACATGGAACAAAGATGACCATGTAAGAACAGCAGGATGCTTGAAGGGAGTCATAAAGATATGGGCCCCAAAGAGACATTTCTTAAAACCTCTATGTTTGGATCCAGAGGATGAAATAAAAGTGGATGCAAAGGAAGAAATGAGAGTGGTCAATGAATCGCCCAGAGAGGGCAGTGAAGAGGAAGTGCCAAGCACGATTCGCACTCCAGCCACCCCTTTTGATGTACTAGGAACATTCACATCGAAATATGTGACGTATGATGAGCAAGTAAACCTGCAGAGAGCCGCAGTTGGGCTCTGTCCAGTACCTATCAGAATAACAGCACCTACTGAAGTACTGACACCTAAGAAAACCTGGACAGTAAGGTAACCATTGAGAAAACCATATGGACAAGTGAGACAGAATGAGGATTGTCAGAATGTAATACCCGAAGAAGTTAAGAAGATACTGAAGCAAGACGAATGGTAACGTCATAAGAACTCGGACTGACTCACATATAGAAGATATAACGGCCTGAGAATGATGACAAAAGAGATGAAATACCATGGATAAGTGACATCCTGAGCCTAAAGAGAAACAATTGATGTCAAGATGTCAGAAACTCATGCCATATGCACGATGAAGATAGTCAGTTTGTTTAAACATGTACAGATGCAAGAAACTGCAAGGAGCTAAAGAAATTGTGAGGCTTGCTTATGCTTAGTAGTAAGATAGATTGCGGCAAGCGCCACCTATACATATATCTACCTCAAAAGAGCTCTTTATATAAATATACGTCCACTACGCACAAGTGCAGAATCAACCAAAGATTACTAAAGGTCTCAAGAGGAGAGTTTTGCAGCAAACAAATTGAGAATTAAAGACGGAGAGAAACTCAGCTGAAGGTAACCATGCCAACAAGCCAAGGTTGTATCAGCTGGACTAGGCCAAAAGTGGATACGATTAAAGACAAAGAAGAACAGAGTATCCTGTTTGGAAAGGTCAAGATAAGCCACAGATGCCAGACGACTGGCAGAATTAAATCAAATACATGAAATTGCCTGAAGGAAAGGCCGATTTAACAGTGTCGGAATCAGGTGACCAGGCAAGCAGAAAGGGATGAAACTTTCACACATACGCATGGAACTTTGTCCTACCCAGACACCTTAAATTTCCCAGACCAAGAAGCAGACTTGAGGCCAACTACAAAAAAATAATTGACACATGACCACTGAGGTGATGATTGATTGTAACAATAATTGGAGGGAAGCTGGGGTGCACCTGGATGGCTATTCTGCACGCTGCTAAGCGCAAGTGGAAAAGTATGAGTAGGGTTGATGCCAACCCAATCATAGTGGACCGTGTAATCTAGGGTCCTATATTTAGTAGAACCAATGAGACGTTGTACTTTTAGTGGTGTTTACAGTAGTCATTTTGAAGGAAGGGCTTAGTTGCCGCACCTGACATTGTTTATCCAATCTCCTCTCCCTGTGTCATACACCAGCCATCCTGGCACCTTTGGAATACATGGCACCTCCACCGCCATTAGAAAGTCCCATCACGTTGTTGTGCGCTCTTTCTTGGCCGGTCTAGTCTTTTTTCTCCCTGCCTTGCTTTCGAGTTCTTAACCCTGCCTCTTCCTTCTATCCTTGCATTGCAACCCTAGCGCTACTTTTGCTTTTGGGCTACACGCTAGAGTTTTTTCCTCTTTTCAGCCATACCGGCTGCTTTCCCTTCTTTTCCCTTTTTCTCTCGCTCCATTGAGCTCTTTACTGTTTCGCAGATTCTGTTCCTGCTTTTCCGGGTCTCAGGCCACCTCCTTTGCTCAATGCCTTCCTCGCGGTCCCATACCACGGTTTTCTCTTACCTTTCTTTCCCTTTTTCTCTTCTCTCGAGCGGCTCTCAGCCGCTTCCTTTTATTTGACCTTCGGCACTCTTAGCCATTAGTTCTGAGTTTTACCGTGTCCTTACCTTTCACTATACGCTGGCCACTCCCCCTTCTTGTTCCTGGTGCTCTGGGAACACTGACTCCAATCCGGCCTGGTTCCCTGGATATCGGTTTCCTGACCAAGCTATCATACAAAGCTACTACCCGGTGTACTCCTCGTTTGGAGAAACTCCCTTCCACGAACCATTTGACAAGAGGTTTTTTCTGCTGCAAGCTTTTTCCTCTCATACAGGTGTTCCCGGTGGGGGTCCAGTGCTTACTGTGATTATCACGGTGCCATTGTGGCTTCCATCCAGGGAAGGCCATATCTCTTCACCAAGAAAAAGACAGAACGAAGAAGAAAGGGAAAGAAACCAAAGTCGTCTACAGAGGATTCAGGTGAGGAGGGAGGGAAGTTTGAATCGCTTAGAGAATACAAAGCTGAGAAGGCTGACAGACTGCAACGCCATAAGATTGCAAAGACTTCCAAGATGGCATCAGCAGAGCAGATTCAAAAATTGATCAATGCGGTACAAGGCCTATCTCAGGAGGTTCAGACAATGAAAACAGAGAATACCAAACTGTGACAAATGGTAACAACTCGGGAACAGGCACATTCTGATTTACCCCCCATGCCACTGGCATTGGGTAAATACGATGGTTCCGTCAGGAGATTTCAAGAGTTCATGGAAGCATGCATTGTTTATTTAACTTTTCGGCCTCACACGTATGCGTCCGACAAGGCCTGGATAGGTTTCTTAGTGTCTAACCTTATGGGCAATGCCTTGGTATTGGTCACCCCAATCGTGACCAGGGCAGATCCCGTCCTTTAGGACTACAGTGCTTTCACAGCTCAATTCAAACAGACTTTTGAGAGACAAGAACCTTCTTTGGTGGCAAGTGAAGAACTCTTAGACATAAGAGAGGGTTCTTCAGATCTTCTGACTTACATATCGCAGTTCAAGCTTATAGCTGTTGATACTGGTTGGCCAGAAATGCACAACTCAATATTTCTAGTCATGGTCTTCGTGAGGACTTTAAGGATGATCTGGCCAGCTCTCCTAGGCCTGCTACCCTCACAGACCTGTTGTCGTCCACTTTGCAAATTGACTTGAGCATTTCGGAATGAAGGTCTGAAAAAAGTAAGGGATGCCCAATTCTATATTCGGCAGAATATACCAACCCTACTCCCTTCTCACCTCAACAGCATAAGGACGAACCAATGCAGATAGGGGCCACCAAAGGACCTTTGACTCCTGATGAACGGAAACAAAGAAAAGATAACAACCTTTGTATGTACTGTGGTTCTAATTCTCATCTGCTGCGGGACTGCACGGAGGTACCTCACGCCGCCAAGGAAACGGCGACCTTGGAATTGATGGGAACGTGTCTCTGAGGTATCACTTCAAATCCCTATGTCTCAATGACCTCATTAGGGTGGCACAGTTTCCGGTCATCTTGGGGATCTCATGGCTGAGGAAGCATAACCCGACTATCGATTGGGCAAACAACCAGATCGCCTTTTCCTCAAGATTTTGTCAAAAGTCCTGCCTCAAAAGCTGTTCCTACGAGACGGTCAAAGCCTTCACCAGCTCGTCCTCCACTTCTTCCAAGTCTCTTCAGGTTCATTTTCTGCCGACATATTTAGGCCATTTTGAGGAGGTATGCGTTAATCATAATCCACAGGTTCTACCTCCACATCATCCAGAGGACTGTGCCATTGATCTTGTTCCAGATGCCCTGATACCCTTCAGCAGGATCTTCTCATTATCACTCAAAGAAAAAGAAGCTCTATGTGCCTATTTGGATGCAAACCTTCACAATGGACTGATAAGACTATCACGTTCTCCAGCAGGGGCATCTCTGTTTTTCGTCCATAGAAAAGACACGCAGGAGTTGTGGCCCTGTATCGATTACTGGGGTCTAAATCGGGTCACCACCAGGGACCGATACCCGATGCTGTTGATCCGTGATATCTTGGAAGCAGTACAAGGTGCTGTTGTTTTCTCTAAGCTTGACTTGAGAAGGGCCTACCATTTGTTGCGTGTCCGAGCGGGGGATGAATGGAAGACCGCTTTCCACACCTCGTTCGGCACTTCGAATATTGTATGATGCCATTTGGACCTGTGAACGCTCCAGCCATATTTCAACAGTTCATGGACTGAATATTTTTGGACTTGCTTTGCCACAGCATTATCGTCTATCTCAATGACATATTGGTGTGACTTCCTTGCAGGATCATCAGAAGCATCTCTATCAAGTCTTGGAACGCCTCCAAGAACACTGCTTAAAGGTCACCTCTGAGAAGTGCCTGTTCGAGGTCCACACAGTACCCTATTTGGGTTTCATCTTATCGGAACAAGGTGTGGAAATGGACTCCAAGAAGATTATGGCTATACTCAACTGGCCATCACCCACTTATGTGAAGGATGTGCAGCGCTTTCTGGGCTTGGCTAACATTTATTGCAGATTCATTCCACGGTTCTCTGATCTGGTTCTATCCATCACCGCCCTACTTAAGAAATCCACCTGCCCTTTTTCTTGGACTGAACAGGCGGAAGAGAGGATTCTCTTTAAAAAGAAAATTCTGTTCAGCTCCTATTCTTTGGCAACCCGATCAGAACCACCTCTTCATTGTAGAGACGGATGCTTCGTCAGCGGTGGTCGTTGCCGTTTTGCTTCAGGAACATCAAGGGAATGAGCATCCGGTCACCAATCTTTCTAGGACTCTCAACCCAAGCTAACTAAACTATTCTGTCATTGAAAAGGAGTTACTAGCTATGAAGATTGCTTGCAAAAAGTGGCGACACTTGTTACAAGGAACTATACAACCGTTTTTTATAAGAACCGACCATAAAAATCTTAAGGTACTCCAGTAGATGGAATGCATCAACTCCAGGCAAGCAGATGGGCACACTTCTTTAACCAATATGACTTCAACATCACTTACCTTCCTAAAAACAACAATGTTTTGGCAAACTCCCTTTCCCGCGTTCCTTTGCCAGGAACCGCTCCTTGTCATAGACCGGAATACATACTCCCTTTCGATAGGATCATATGTCAGGTGTCATCTTTTTTGCAAAAAGTTTGGGAAGCCACAGCCAGAATGGCATCTTGTCCTCAGTTTTTACGGCAGGATGTGCTTAGGAAACAAGATGGTCTGTGGTCTGTGGTTAACCCTTAACGCCTGAGTTGTAATGAGGGCCTTAGTCTTATTTCCTTAGATGATCGAGATGGGCATCCAAAATAGTAATCTTGTCCTCCCTCAGTCGGAGAGACGCTCATATTGGCCCAGAAATAAGTGTTGTAAATTGACATACAGAGGAATTATTTACCTATGCGTAGTGGTCATTATTGTATTGCTGTCACTGACGATTCAAACAGCATTTTTTATTGGTGAACAAAGCATTCAGATTCCAGTGCACCCACCTATTGATGTACGCATGAAACCCACAAAGGTGCCCATAATTATTCCAGTCCCTAGAAGGTCTGATAGATGAGTGAGTGAACCTGATATGGATGTGATTAGCAATGACCCACACACACACTTGTGGTAACACATAAATTGAACTGCCGAAGACAGGGTCGGCAAAGTAAACATGAGAAGGGGTTAATGAAAAACACATACGCAAAAGATGAGTGCATATACACCTGGTTTAGTGTCAATAATTGCAGAACCACCTTCCAAAGAATGGGGGAAGTTTGGACAGCCAACGATGAGAAGTTCCACACCAAGAGAAGCCAAAAGACAAATGGAGAAAGCTGAACATTTAAAGATACAAAAGGAGGTAGAGAATAAACTAACCGAGACAGCATTGACAAGCACACCTTATCCAGCGATGAGTCCTGCAATACAGCCACATGCTGAGACAATAGCAGAATCAATATGGACATGCATAAACAGAGCAAAAAAGATACAAGAGGACAAAGAAAGAATTGCTAGACTTTCTCCTACTCAAATGGTACTGATGAAAATGCCTGGATCATTGATGTAGATACCTGAGAATCCTCCAGCAAGAAGAAGCTATACGGATGTGTTTAAAGATGTAGTTATAGAAAACTACAGAAAAACATTAAGGATTAGAAGAAACACACAAGGAGACAATAACAAACTAAACGACTACCTGGACAGCACTGCACACTTGGGAAATAACATAGGGCACCAACATATGAAAGAAGTTGGAAAACGAACTTCAGATGTAGAATGCTTTGTTTGTGCACTCTTACCATACAGCATGGGGAAGTCGAAAATATTCATAGCTGTAGAAATAGATGTCACAACAGCGCACTGTCTATCACACACAGCATTGTGCAAGACCAGAGGCCAGTTCATGGGAAGTGATGCTTCACTCAAATGGGCAACTGAAACAACTGATCGAAATGAAGACGATTATGTCTAGGACATAAAGACGAGAAACAATGGAAAAACAAAGAACATTGTGATCTGATATGAGAAGCCTGGAGTTAAAGGAGCGGAAATCAGAAGAGAGACAAACAAGAGGCTGAACATCCAAGGGAAAACTACAGAAGAAGCTCGAAGATGGAGAGAAAGAGGACAAATGCAAATTTGGGGAACAGTGCTTTCTCCAGACGGATGGGAGAAAGGTGTAGTAATCTGTAGAGCATGGATGTTCATTGGATCCTACAAAGAAACAATTGAAAATGCACAGAGGATATGCAAGCCATTATGGCATAGACTTGCAAGACTGCTAACATAGGTCGAAGACAGAGGAGGACCCTTGCAGATAGTGCCATTGGAGAATTCCAAATTGTGTTTCAGAAACAATGGTACAAGAAAAATGAGAGAACATCAGAATTGTGGACGCTGCAGGAATGATGCATGGAACAGCAGTGATCATGGATCATTATTGGGCATTTGGATCCAAAGCATATATCTGTCATGATGCCTACCCCCGGGCATCCAGACCAAGTCCATCAACCCCGGAAGCAGGCATCATGTTACCTGGAGCAAACCCAGCAACCCCTGTTAGGGGCTATCTGGGTACAGTCCTGGCGCCTATGGTGCCAGGCTCATATGGGACATCAGTCCTGGTGCCATAGGCGCCAGGCTCATATGTTAAAACTTACCTGATGCAGACCATGCTGCAAGGGATCCAAGAATCCAAGCCCATGTGAGGCTTGAAGGGACTATTTCAACTTAGGGACTATTTTGTTACTCGGGTGTGGCTGTGGAGGAATACTTACCTGGGACTACTTTGAAGGCTATTTAAACAACGCCCGAAGAGCAGCACATGCTTCGCGTTATTCTGAATCCAGCAGCGTAACGCTCACCGTGTCTGCAGTCAGCATCCTGCCACGCCCGCCTCGAGTCCAGAGCGCCTAGAAAGAAGGGAAAGAAGAAGAAAGGTTAGAACAAGAACTTTACTGGATTTCTTACCTGATTTCGGATTCAGCGCATCTTCGAACCAGAAACAGACTTCATTTTAAATGCGTCGCATCGCCAGCAGCAGCGCCGCGCCATACTCACCGTACCTCGCAGCATCTCTACGATCCGGTGCTGTCTCCATCACCTGGTTGCCGTATTCCAGCACCTAAGGGGGACAAGAAAACAACAAGGTGAGCCAAGGGAACAAACAAGGACAATCTCTTGCCACCATATGCTTACCTGATTTTACTGCAGGAGGTATTATCCACCAGCACGGCAAATCTTCCTACGCTGCACCTGCAAGAAAAGAGAAAGCAGCGAGTTAAACCTTGGCATCATTTACCGGACAGTGTTACAAAACACAGACTCTTACCTGAATGCTTTCAGCTGCCACAAGACGATCATCTTTTGGGTCTAAGCTGCAAAAGAAACAAGGAATTGGAAAAGAGTGATTAATCGGACATTTTGAACTCATTAGAACTATATACTTACGGCCTTTCGCCCGGAGGTTTGGAGCCAAGATTTGTCCAGAACTCTTCCAATATCCTCAAGCCAGTGAAGTAACTGGCCATTAACGCGCCCCTGCATTCTTCGCAGGATGGAGAGCTCACCATACAAAACTATAAGGTGAGCTTTGTGAAAGGGAATGTCAGAAGTGATAAGTGGGGACGCAGTGAGGTGTTAATACTCAAATCCACGGGTGGCTAATTCCCTTTCCCCGTCTTTAGGAGACTACTTCTACGGGTCAAGCAGACGAAGCTAGGTGGGCCAGTCCAGTCAGTCATCTCTGCACTACGCATCATGTTGGTGGAGACCGTGGCTGTCCAGTTCCGCTCGACACCCCTGTGGGAGCCAGCTGAGCGTAACAATATCAGACTACCGAAGAATTGGGGAGGTATATGTACATTAGTAAATGTCCATGTTCGAGCATTGGTGATTCCAAAAAGTGATCTGAATATTGACAGTTTCACGAAAGCAGATGTTCACCTGAGAAAGAAGAGATCTGTGGAACTGATGAGCTGAATGAAGAGAGAGAATTACTTTTCTGCCAAATCAGAAGAAGCCTTTCATGTGATCCCGTATGAACATAGGTTGTTCAGCCTAACCTCATTAGTGTACACGACAATTCTGATGCCAAGGATTCAAATTGGAGTAACCAGATGGGAGTTACTGCAGACCATCAATACGACCACAAAAGGATTCAATGCAATAAAGGGACAGTTAAGGACGATTTGACTAATGACTCTCCAGAACAGATATATCCTTGACATGATCACAGCTATGGATGGAGGTGTTTGCACAAACATTGGAGAATCATGTTGCACCTTCATACCTTCGCACGATGACGTAAAAGGAACTTTAACAGAAGCCATAGGAATGCTGACAAACCTACAGAATCAGATGATAGATGAAGTTGACGAAGTTGATGATGACAGTTGATTTAGATCACTGTTCTCATGGGTTCCGTATTAGATGGCATATGCATTCAAATTCCTAGGAGCCCTGCTAGTGATGATATTGCTTGGATTCTGTGTTATCAAGATAATAATATCTCAGTGCCAGAAAACTGCAAAAAAGGCCAAAGGCATGAAGATCATGATTGATGTTGAGTCAGGATAGAAGCCCAAGGACCTGACTCGTGAAGAAATAAGAGACTTTGTGAAAGCCAGCATTTATGCTCCAGAAGGAACAAAATGTCAGTATCCAAGGAAACACAGAAATTATGTGGGAAGATGGATCTATTGTAATCCATGTGGAGAATGTCAATTAATGACATGGAACAAAGATGACCATGTAAGAACAGCAGGATGCTTGAAGGGAGTCATAAAGATATGGGCCCCAAAGAGACATTTCTTAAAACCTCTATGTTTGGATCCAGAGGATGAAATAAAAGTGGATGCAAAGGAAGAAATGAGAGTGGTCAATGAATCGCCCAGAGAGGGCAGTGAAGAGGAAGTGCCAAGCACGATTCGCACTCCAGCCACCCCTTTTGATGTACTAGGAACATTCACATCGAAATATGTGACGTATGATGAGCAAGTAAACCTGCAGAGAGCCGCAGTTGGGCTCTGTCCAGTACCTATCAGAATAACAGCACCTACTGAAGTACTGACACCTAAGAAAACCTGGACAGTAAGGTAACCATTGAGAAAACCATATGGACAAGTGAGACAGAATGAGGATTGTCAGAATGTAATACCCGAAGAAGTTAAGAAGATACTGAAGCAAGACGAATGGTAACGTCATCAGAACTCGGACTGACTCACATATAGAAGATATAACGGCCTGAGAATGATGACAAAAGAGATGAAATACCATGGATAAGTGACATCCTGAGCCTAAAGAGAAACAATTGATGTCAAGATGTCAGAAACTCATGCCATATGCACGATGAAGATAGTCAGTTTGTTTAAACATGTACAGATGCAAGAAACTGCAAGGAGCTAAAGAAATTGTGAGGCTTGCTTATGCTTAGTAGTAAGATAGATTGCGGCAAGCGCCACCTATACATATATCTACCTCAAAAGAGCTCTTTATATAAATATACGTCCACTACGCACAAGTGCAGAATCAACCAAAGATTACTAAAGGTCTCAAGAGGAGAGTTTTGCAGCAAACAAATTGAGAATTAAAGACGGAGAGAAACTCAGCTGAAGGTAACCATGCCAACAAGCCAAGGTTGTATCAGCTGGACTAGGCCAAAAGTGGATACGATTAAAGACAAAGAAGAACAGAGTATCCTGTTTGGAAAGGTCAAGATAAGCCACAGATGCCAGACGACTGGCAGAATTAAATCAAATACATGAAATTGCCTGAAGGAAAGGCCGATTTAACAGTGTCGGAATCAGGTGACCAGGCAAGCAGAAAGGGATGAAACTTTCACACATACGCATGGAACTTTGTCCTACCCAGACACCTTAAATTTCCCAGACCAAGAAGCAGACTTGAGGCCAACTACAAAAAAATAATTGACACATGACCACTGAGGTGATGATTGATTGTAACAATAATTGGAGGGAAGCTGGGGTGCACCTGGATGGCTATTCTGCACGCTGCTAAGCGCAAGTGGAAAAGTATGAGTAGGGTTGATGCCAACCCAATCATAGTGGACCGTGTAATCTAGGGTCCTATATTTAGTAGAACCAATGAGACGTTGTACTTTTAGTGGTGTTTACAGTAGTCATTTTGAAGGAAGGGCTTAGTTGCCGCACCTGACATTGTTTATCCAATCTCCTCTCCCTGTGTCATACACCAGCCATCCTGGCACCTTTGGAATACATGGCACCTCCACCGCCATTAGAAAGTCCCATCACGTTGTTGTGCGCTCTTTCTTGGCCGGTCTAGTCTTTTTTCTCCCTGCCTTGCTTTCGAGTTCTTAACCCTGCCTCTTCCTTCTATCCTTGCATTGCAACCCTAGCGCTACTTTTGCTTTTGGGCTACACGCTAGAGTTTTTTCCTCTTTTCAGCCATACCGGCTGCTTTCCCTTCTTTTCCCTTTTTCTCTCGCTCCATTGAGCTCTTTACTGTTTCGCAGATTCTGTTCCTGCTTTTCCGGGTCTCAGGCCACCTCCTTTGCTCAATGCCTTCCTTGCGGTCCCATACCACGGTTTTCTCTTACCTTTCTTTCCCTTTTTCTCTTCTCTCGAGCGGCTCTCAGCCGCTTCCTTTTATTTGACCTTCGGCACTCTTAGCCATTAGTTCTGAGTTTTACCGTGTCCTTACCTTTCACTATACGCTGGCCACTCCCCCTTCTTGTTCCTGGTGCTCTGGGAACACTGACTCCAATCCGGCCTGGTTCCCTGGATATCGGTTTCCTGACCAAGCTATCATACAAAGCTACTACCCCGTCTACTCCTCGTTTGGAGAAACTCCCTTCCACGAACCATTTGACAAGAGGTTTTTTCTGCTGCAAGCTTTTTCCTCTCATACAGGTGTTCCCGGTGGGGGTCCAGTGCTTACTGTGATTATCACGGTGCCATTGTGGCTTCCATCCAGGGAAGGCCATATCTCTTCACCAAGAAAAAGACAGAACGAAGAAGAAAGGGAAAGAAACCAAAGTCGTCTACAGAGGATTCAGGTGAGGAGGGAGGGAAGTTTGAATCGCTTAGAGAATACAAAGCTGAGAAGGCTGACAGACTGCAACGCCATAAGATTGCAAAGACTTCCAAGATGGCATCAGCAGAGCAGATTCAAAAATTGATCAATGCGGTACAAGGCCTATCTCAGGAGGTTCAGACAATGAAAACAGAGAATACCAAACTGTGACAAATGGTAACAACTCGGGAACAGGCACATTCTGATTTACCCCCCATGCCACTGGCATTGGGTAAATACGATGGTTCCGTCAGGAGATTTCAAGAGTTCATGGAAGCATGCATTGTTTATTTAACTTTTCGGCCTCACACGTATGCGTCCGACAAGGCCTGGATAGGTTTCTTAGTGTCTAACCTTATGGGCAATGCCTTGGTATTGGTCACCCCAATCGTGACCAGGGCAGATCCCGTCCTTTAGGACTACAGTGCTTTCACAGCTCAATTCAAACAGACTTTTGAGAGACAAGAACCTTCTTTGGTGGCAAGTGAAGAACTCTTAGACATAAGAGAGGGTTCTTCAGATCTTCTGACTTACATATCGCAGTTCAAGCTTATAGCTGTTGATACTGGTTGGCCAGAAATGCACAACTCAATATTTCTAGTCATGGTCTTCGTGAGGACTTTAAGGATGATCTGGCCCGCTCTCCTAGGCCTGCTACCCTCACAGACCTGTTGTCGTCCACTTTGCAAATTGACTTGAGCATTTCGGAATGAAGGTCTGAAAAAAGTAAGGGATGCCCAATTCTATATTCGGCAGAATATACCAACCCTACTCCCTTCTCACCTCAACAGCATAAGGACGAACCAATGCAGATAGGGGCCACCAAAGGACCTTTGACTCCTGATGAACGGAAACAAAGAAAAGATAACAACCTTTGTATGTACTGTGGTTCTAATTCTCATCTGCTGCGGGACTGCACGGAGGTACCTCACGCCGCCAAGGAAACGGCGACCTTGGAATTGATGGGAACGTGTCTCTGAGGTATCACTTCAAATCCCTATGTCTCAATGACCTCATTAGGGTGGCACAGTTTCCGGTCATCTTGGGGATCTCATGGCTGAGGAAGCATAACCCGACTATCGATTGGGCAAACAACCAGATCGCCTTTTCCTCAAGATTTTGTCAAAAGTCCTGCCTCAAAAGCTGTTCCTACGAGACGGTCAAAGCCTTCACCAGCTCGTCCTCCACTTCTTCCAAGTCTCTTCAGGTTCATTTTCTGCCGACATATTTAGGCCATTTTGAGGAGGTATGCGTTAATCATGATCCACAGGTTCTACCTCCACATCATCCAGAGGACTGTGCCATTGATCTTGTTCCAGATGCCCTGATACCCTTCAGCAGGATCTTCTCATTATCACTCAAAGAAAAAGAAGCTCTATGTGCCTATTTGGATGCAAACCTTCACAATGGACTGATAAGACTATCACGTTCTCCAGCATGGGCATCTCTGTTTTTCGTCCATAGAAAAGACACGCAGGAGTTGTGGCCCTGTATCGATTACCGGGGTCTAAATCGGGTCACCACCAGGGACCGATACCCGATGCTGTTGATCCGTGTTATCTTGGAAGCAGTACAAGGTGCTGTTGTTTTCTCTAAGCTTGACTTGAGAAGGGCCTACCATTTGTTGCGTGTCCGAGCGGGGGATGAATGGAAGACTGCTTTCCACACCTCGTTCGGCACTTCGAATATTGTATGATGCCATTTGGACCTGTGAACGCTCCAGCCATATTTCAACAGTTCATGGACTGAATATTTTTGGACTTGCTTTGCCACAGCATTATCGTCTATCTCAATGACATATTGGTGTGACTTCCTTGCAGGATCATCAGAAGCATCTCTATCAAGTCTTGGAACGCCTCCAAGAACACTGCTTAAAGGTCACCTCTGAGAAGTGCCTGTTCGAGGTCCACACATTACCCTATTTGGGTTTCATCTTATCGGAACAAGGGGTGGAAATGGACTCCAAGAAGATTATGGCTATACTCAACTGGCCATCACCCACTTATGTGAAGGATGTGCAGCGCTTTCTGGGCTTGGCTAACTTTTATTGCAGATTCATTCCACGGTTCTCTGATCTGGTTCTATCCATCACCGCCCTACTTAAGAAATCCACCTGCCCTTTTTCTTGGACTGAACAGGCGGAAGAGGATTTCATCTCTTTAAAAAGAAAATTCTGTTCTGCTCCTATTCTTTGGCAACCCGATCAGAACCACCTCTTCATTGTAGAGACGGATGCTTCGTCAGCGGTGGTCGTTGCCGTTTTGCTTCAGGAACATCAAGGGAATGAGCATCCGGTCACCAATCTTTCTAGGACTCTCAACCCAAGCTAACTAAACTATTCTGTCATTGAAAAGGAGTTACTAGCTATGAAGATTGCTTGCAAAAAGTGGCGACACTTGTTACAAGGAACTATACAACCGTTTTTTATAAGAACCGACCATAAAAATCTTAAGGTACTCCAGTAGATGGAATGCATCAACTCCAGGCAAGCAAGATGGGCACACTTCTTTAACCAATATGACTTGACTTCAACATCACTTACCTTCCTAAAAACAACAATGTTTTGGCAAACTCCCTTTCCCGCGTTCCTTTGCCAGGAACCGCTCCTTGTCATAGACCGGAATACATACTCCCTTTCGATAGGATCATATGTCAGGTGTCATCTTTTTTGCAAAAAGTTTGGGAAGCCACAACCAGAATGGCATCTTGTCCTCAGTTTTTACCGCAGGATGTGCTTAGGAAACAAGATGGTCTGTGGTTTGTCAACCAGCGTGTTTTCCTGCCCAACAATACCTCAAGACAAAGTGCATTAAGATGGTTTCATGATAGTGCCCTAGCCGGTCACAGGGGAGTTGCTTCCACTTTGGATCTGTTGAAGAGGCAGTTCTGGTGGCCGGAAATTTCTGATGATGTGAAGAGCTATGTCTCCACTTGTCCCACCTGCAGTAGGAGTAAACACAGCACTCAAAAGCCACTTGGGTTGCTACAACAAGAGAAGATCCCAGAACAACCATGGAGTTCTCTTACAACGGACTTCATCGTGGATCTACTTCCATCAGAAGGTTGTACCTGTATAATGGTCACAGAGGACTCTTTTTCTAAAATGGCACATTTTTCCCCGCTGCCAGAAGTTCCCTCTGCCGCTACGATGGCATCAGTGTTTGCTAGAGACATTTTCCGCCTACATGGTCTACCGACTAAGATAATCTCTGACAGAGTTAGACAGTACACTTCCCGTTTCTGGAAGATACATTGTGATAAATTGGGCATTGAGAGAGCATTATCATTGGGATTTCATCCTCAGACTAACGGCCAGACCGAGCGGTTGAACACTACTCTAGAACAGTACGTACGGTGTTTCACCAATCATCAGCAAAACAATTGGGTGGCGTTGTTGCCCATGGCGGAATTCTCTTACAACAGCGCCAAACATTCATCCACTGCTCTAAGGCCTTTCTACTGCAACTACGGATATCACCCAACTAACATCCTGGGCAGAAATCTACAGGCCACATCTATACCTTCGGTTGATGGTATCCTTTTCAACATATCTGAAGCTCATAGAGTATCAGGGGAGGGGATACTGGACAGTCAAGCCTGTAATAGGACTCAGACCAACCCTCATCGTCTTCAGCCTCCCAACTGGTCTAAGGGCATGCTGGTTTGGCTATCTACCAAGTTCCTGCCTCGATGGGTTCGGCCAACCAAATTTTCTCCTCACTTCTTGGGCCCTTTTGCGGTTCTCAAACAAATGAATCCGGTAGCCTACCGGCTTAAACTTCCTCACAGTTTGAAACGCATCCATCCGGTATTTCACACTTCCTTACTCAGAGAATACCTAAGAGATCCCTATTAGTGTTCTATCATCAATCCCAAACTACCTGTCAATAATCCACAGGCTTAATATGAGGTTTCCCAAATCAAGGACTCCAGATACAGAAAAGGGAGACTGGAGTACCTAGTGCATTGGAAGGGTTATTCTCATCTAGAGGACACATGGGAACCTTTTTCGCACAGACACGCTTTTAGGTTGCTGCGCTTATTTCACTGGTCTCACACGGGTAAGCCCGGCAGCCAGCACCTGGGAAGGGGGCATACTTACATACGCCGGCCATCCTGGTGCCTTTGGAATACATGACACCTCCACCACCATTAGAAAGTCCCATCACGTTGTTGTACACTCTTTCTTGGCCGGTCTAGTCTTTTTTCTTCCTGCCTTGCTTTCGGGTTCTTAACCCTGCCTCTTCCTTCTATCCTTGCGTTACAACCCTACCGCTACTTTTGCTTTTGGACTACACGCTAGAGTTTTTTCCTCTTTTCAGCCATACTGGCTGCTTTCTCTGCTTTTCTCTTTTTCTCTCGCTTCGTTGAGCTCTTTACTGTTTCGAAGATTTCGCTCCCGCTTTTCTGGCTCCTTTGCTCAGTGCCTTCCACACGGTCCCATTCTGTGCTTTTTTCTTAACTTTCTTTTCCTTTTCCTCTTCTCTCGAGCGGCTCTCATCCGATTCCTTTTATTTGTCCTTTGGCACTTATGCCGTTAGTTCAGAGTTTTACCGTGTCCTTACCTTTCACCGTACGCTGGCCACTCCCCCTTCTTGTCCCTGGTGTTCTGTGAACGCTGGCTCCAATCCGGTCTGGTTCCCTGGATGACGATTCTCTAACCGCGCTATCATACAAAGCTACTACCTGGTCTACTCATCGTTTGGAGAAACTCCCGTCCACGAATCGTCTGACAAGAGGTTTTTTCTGCTGCAAGCTTTTTCCTCTGGTACAAGCCTTCCCGGGTGGGGGTCCAGTGCTTGCCGTGATTATCACGGTGCCATTGTGGCTTCAATCCGGGGAAGGCCATATCTCTTCACCAAGAAGAAGACAGAATGAAGAAGAAAGGGGAAGAAACCAACCAAACAGGGAAGTTTGAATCGCTTAGAGAATCCAAAGCTGAGAAGGCTGACACCCTGTTACTATATACATATATAGTACCTATATTAAAGTTACCTTCCTAGAACCAATCAAGTGCATGCTACGTTTTAAGAGTTACACGTCACTGATGACGAGTTTATTTGGTATAAATGTTATGTTTTTTCTGAAATTAATTGGAGTTGAAGTGAGAAGGAAGATCAAGCGATTGCTGATATTCATTGAACTCATTAAACAGACTCCCTTTGCCAAACTATTGAGTTGTCATAATTAATTTGGTGCAACAGTACGAATCTGCATCCCCATCTATTTCAAGGGTGCTGCTGCTCATCTTAAAGTGCTGTTTGGAAACCCCCAGTCCTATGGGCCGGCTGGGGTTCATCTTGCAGAGGAACATCGCTAGACTGGGGTGAGGGAAGTGTGTAAACTTCCTGGAAAACTACATGCATGCGGAATATCAAAGAGGAGCAGTTCCTGGTTGTTTCTTTGTGGGATTCCACCAGGTGTTATGTCTGTGATGCCCCCACAATGCAGGGGCCCTGCCACCACATTTCCTTGGGGGGGGACCCTCAGATTTAAGAAATGATTTCTGTTATGCTTCAGTTCTGTAACAGAAATCCTTTTTTGCTGAAGACAGAGGGTCACCCACGCTCCCCCAGGACATGGATGTCTCAGGCTAGTATGCTCAACGAGTGACAGGAACTAGCGTTGGGCAGGGAGCTGGAGGCCTACCTGGCATGCAGAGGTGTTCCTTAGAGCAGCGGTTTCTAAAAAGGTAAGCAGAAGGTGAGTTGGGCCGCTTACAGGCCTTCACACCTGTTACAGGTGTCTTGCGTCCTCTGTCTATTCGGTTCTATGTCATTTCATCGACGGGTGTAATTTAGATGGGTTTTTTCAGAGTATTTTTTACTGAAAAAAGTTATCGAAATTGATTTCTTTTATTTTTGGGGGGTTCCCCCACAAGCTTCCATGTATAATAATCCGTGTGCAGTAAAAGAAAATGTCAGCAATTGTGATTGGAGCAAGACCATCGAAAAATATTTGATGCTGAAATCAAGTTTAACCCAAAACTACGACATTTGTGCAGCAACCCAGGTTCCTACGTTTCTGCAATTTTTCTCGTCAAAACATATTCGGGATAAATTCCTTTGGATGAGACTCAATGTGATGCTGACGAAAGAAATGTTGCTTTTAAGACACGACAAAAACACTACTAACAATGCTTGTCGGTTCTGTGATAAATGTGTAGAGTCTCTCCATCACTTGGCTGCTGCTGGGGAAGTTTGCTCCATGTAATAATGATATCGAATAGTGGTGGTCTTCATCAATTGCTGGTCGCAACTATATGTTCATAAGTGCAACCATCGACTATCTAGACAAATCAATAGGACTAGAAGGAGAAAGTTAAGAGCGATCTGTGATGCCGACTAATTATGAAATTTAAAGCTTTTTATGATGTGATGCTTATTAATGATGTTGATGTGATGTGAAAGTCTTTATCGTTAAAGTTTTGTAAAAAAGTTTCATGTGAAACTATGATCAAAAATAAAAATAAATAAAAAAATACATTACTTTAATTTGGAGGAGTGCACCAGTCAGTCATTAATGCGGCTGGCACCTCAGCATATCCTTCCTGTAACATTCTGGACCTCCCTTGTCTCTTTGCCAGTTCCTCCGATGGTGGCGGCTCTCCACTCCGTGGTGACCACAAGCATCTTCATCCTCATGGCTTGCTCTTCCTTCACCTCACCAGGCTCGCACTTTGCACCACGTTCCATATGCAAGACATACTAGGCTGAACACTCTTCGGTATTTTGAATACTGGGGTGCCCCCAAAACTTAGGGAAACATCCAGGTATTACCTGATATCTATTCTCTCTCTAAAAGCCACCCCTCAAGCCATCCTGGGCTCAACCACCACCCCATTCTCCTCACTCCCAATTCTCCCAAAATCCCATTCTACCTAAAATGTCTCTGCCCACTTTAAAAACCTGCCTTCCTGCAAACCCAACCATATTGGGGCCCATTTCCCTCATTCTGTTCTGATACATCGAATTCTTGCACCTGCAACCCTGCCTCTTGCTTCTCTCTCACTTTCCACTTTCAAATCCCACGTGGCTTACCCCGGGTCCTTTCCACCTAACTGTCCCTGCACCTCACCCCCTTTCTAGCTCTTCAGCTGCGTCATTACCCCTCTCATCCGCCCTCTTCAGGGTCCTAGAACCCGCCCTACACCCAACAAATTCATGATCTTTTCTCTAGCTCCTGCCATGACCAATTATCTCTCCTAACTCACCCCTAAATCCCCCAGCTCCCTTCTTTTCTGGAGCTCTTACCTTAAACATCTTGTAGCGCAACATACATATACTCCCCACATGTCTTTCTTTTTGCCCCTCACCCACCTTTTTTGTACTCTAATAAATGTATTTAGCCTGCTCCTCCTTAAATCTGCACCTCCCCACTTTGAACCTCCATATTACCCCTTACTTCTTGCTACTTCTCCTACCTCTGAATCGAGTACTCTGTTACGTTTGCTAACTTTCTTTTCTATCTACTAAAGATGTGTTGCTTTCATTAATGTTTGTTTGCTGTACTTTTTCTGAATTTCCTGCGCCTCTTTTTTTTCTATAACCATGAAGGCTTTGCAAGTGCTGCTCTTGTCCATGCATTTCTGCTGGCTGCTGTCCTGCTACATTCAGCTCACGCTCCGGACGTGTTGCTTCTAATTGTGCGCTGTTCTCTCAAGCGAGGGTCTAATGGACATTCAAACAACCCCTCCCCACCCGCCCCCCATCTGCTCACTTAAATGTCGCTTGCCTTAGAACTAGAGAGATACTCTGACAGGGAGAGTCAGAAAACATGTGGAAGAGGGAGCTGCTGAGTGGGAGAGGGAAACATCAAGTCGCCATTGGAAGTGTCAATGAAATGGGGGGCGGAGGGAGGGGCTTAAATGATAAGGGGAGAGAGAGAAAAGGCATATAGAGTGAGAGGGAGAGGAAGAGAAGGAAGTGGGGCTGTGTTCTGATGGCACCCAATTCTTGAGGGTGAGAAATCACCGCAGCTGGCACCTCATAGGGAGGGCATCATGGGCGCCTGGCCTGACGCTGCGCTGCATGTAATTGCCTATTCTTCTGAGGTCTTTGGACTGTGAAATGCTGCGGAACAAAGTGCAAAGCACCTTTGAAATAAATCTAATGACAGCAAGCGCTCCTTAAATATTCGCCTGCAGTTACTCAAGGTTCCACCGGGTTTCATAGACAGCCTTTAAACGTGTCCCTTTTGTTCATGCACTTTTTCTCGAAATTATTTCAACCAGACATTTAATGAGGTCCTATCCCCGACCACCCTCTAGCACACCCACCCCACCACTCCCTCACCCCTCTTCTTGTGCACCCCACCCTCTGATTCCCTCACACCGCAACCCCACAGCCGCACACCCCTTACCCCCAGATACACATTTCGACGAAAAGTGCTCCGACAAAGTGCAAACGTTTAAAAAGCTTTCTAAAAAATGCCTTTTACGTCTTAACTCAGACCAGGACACGTGGGGACTTTACAGCCCCGATGCATCCAAGTAACTGACACAAAGGAAATGGAATGGTTTGATCGCGTCGAGAGGCTCCATTAGGTGAAAATATACTTAAAGCTATTAAAAAGTAAGTCTAGTGCCGCATTGTGCCTCGTTGGAAGCAGCTCAGTTAGTTATTGCCCATGCGGCCGGCCAAAGTCCTCTTGCACACAGCATCACAATGTATCAAAGGGAGCCACGGTTTAAGTTATACAATGGGATGTTTTATGTGTTTAACTCTGCATTACATATTCACAATAACAAAACCATAAAAACAATGTGAATTAAGCAATATAACACAAGCGGGGGCATTACCAGGCCAGTAATGCTCCGAGCCAGTCACGAGTGCCTGAAAGAAGCCCGGGGCATTATCTGGCCCGGTAATGCTCCCCTGCGAGGATTATATTGCTGTCAGTCTGCCTGCATGCCGTTTCTACACGTAGTCCCATCTCCCTTTCCATGACGACCATTGCTGCGTCGGGATACGCCAGGAACGCTGGTATTCCCGGTGTTGTATGCTATCCTGCCTCCCATGGTAGCTTGTGGGAGGCAGTGTTCGGCAATCTTCGGAGTCACGCCCACTTGATGGCTACAGCCATACATACAGCCCGAAATGAAAAGCTAATGTCATAGCCCGCCCTCCTACATTTCTGTTCCTGGGATTGGCCAGTGATCTGCGTAGCTCCACCCCTGTCCTTGAGTGCCCGTGTCCATCATTTAAGCAGTTCTCATATTTTCTTCTTTTGTAGCGGCAGCAGTGTTGCCATGTACGCTTATTATATTATAAGTGACTTTGGGCTTGTTTTTGCCCAAAGTCGCTTATAATATTAGCAGGTTGCTTGTCGCGGTTTTTGTCCGTGTTTTTCCTTAATTGTGTGCTTATTGTTCCGCTTGTTTGCCAGTCTGTCTGACTTGGCCCCATTTACAAAAAAGAAAAATGAATATGAAAGGCGAACATGCCGTCCTGCTGTAAGCAGTTATGCACACGCTGTGAGGCTCGGGCTGATTGCCTTCCTGATGTGAAGCCCCATGCAGCGTCCTGGATGGGGCTGTCTGCAGCCCCTTAACGACCTGCAAGTACTCCTTTCTTTTGCATTGACGGGCTCTTTCAATATGAGAGACCCTTTGAAGATGCATTACCTACCCAAGAGGTAAACAGGGGTATTTACAGCTACATGTAGTTTAGTCATGATGGAAACAAGCATAGACAATGACAATAGTTTAGGGTTTTGTGTAGGCATGGGAAAGGCCCTTGGTAGGCACTGCTGTCTTTAGTTGTATGAACGGCACCAGGTGCAAAATGTTGCAAGTACCAGGGTATCTAATGGCAGTGCCTGGCAAATGCCTGATAAGTTTGCAAAAGCCAAAAACTGTTAACATTGCTTCACTGAAGGACACACACAGTGCTTTTAACTTGATTGGCTGAACACAGACCAGGTTAAGACATTTCTATTACACCAGTAGCATTTACAGCTCAAATTAATTCAGCATTGAGTGCAAAGTTTAATGTTAAGGCTTGATTAAAGAGAGCTCAAAGAGTTCCCATGAGAAGGTGTTTTGGGCGGGGAGGGGCAAGAACAGGGTTTGGGATTAGCATGGCAATGAACAGTCAATGGGTGGGCTAGTGATTTACTAGAGGAGTAAGTCATGAGGGAGCCAATGACCAGAGGGGTGATGGACTATATGAACCAAGGACCAGATGACAGCAATCAACCAGGTTTCCCAATACCAGAAGGACGACAGTGGGGGGACCATGTCACGCTTGTCGCCATGAGCTAGTCCTGGATTTTCCCTTTGCATACTGGTCCTTGTAGGCCCATACTTATAATGGGAAGAAATAAAATACCAGTCCTAGCATTTAATAGGAAATGCCTGGACTGGCTCAGTGTCATGAAGTACATGGGGCTACTTGGCAGGTACCTACAATGGCGCCAAGGACCAGAGGTGAGCGACGAATCAAGGACCAGAGCAGCCAAGGATCCAAAAAGCCAATAATGTTGCTTTTATAAGTCACACACATACAAAAAATTAAAATAGACACCAATTGTTAGAAAATAACAATTTTAATAAATGCTTTTTGTTAACATATGTTTGGGCTCTCTGTATGTATTCTTTGCGTTATAGTTATTTTTCAACTTCTGAGACCTTTCCACCTTATTTTAGAGGTGCGCTTGTTTTTGCAGCTTATTTGGTTGGGAGTCAGCTTGTTTTGGGCTTGTTTTAAAGGAACATTCAGCTTATTTTTTCCTTCTGACCTGGCAACACTGAGCGGCCGTGGAGAGAGGAAGGGGAGACTGGGAAAGAGGGGGTTTGAAGAAATTAAGTCGCATGGAGTAGAACCGAGCTCTACACTGCAGGGCTGTGGTGGGAATACAGGAGCTCGAGGCACACACGGGACTGAGCAGGAACAAAGGAGGGACCCTTCTGCACCGACACAACAAAAGCACAGTATTTCAAAGGCTACCGAGGATTACAAAAGCCCCGTACAGTGGTTTAATTGCTGGGATCAAAAAATAATAAAAATCACATAAATGAAAAACATTTTGACTTTTCTGTTTCATGACACCAACGTAACATTGTTTACTCCCCCATGTACGTAGACACATTAACACGGAAGAATGCCATATTAAGAGAGGGCTAATCACCATATTGCTGAAACGAAGCACCTGAAAGGTTTATGGAAATGCTTAACTCAAGGTGGTCTGTTTTGGGGGCTTCGTGCATGGACAACATTGTGTGATGAATGTCAACTTAACTATTTCATAACTTGTGTGTTTTATCACTGTTCTATAGCCAAAACATTAATGTAAAGAAATATTATACCAAGCAAAAGGAGTGTTTAGCGAACAATGGTTTCACACCTGTCTGCATCAGGCGTGCTGTAAATAAGTGAACACAAGGTAGGCTGCAGTCTTGTGGCAGGATGGATGCCATACTCCCACTTGTCATGAATCCTCCTTGCATGTTAATTCCACTCTCTTTATCATGGAGAATGGTCATCACGGTTTCCACAGTTATGTTGCCTGTTTGAAAACCATTACAACGCACTTCAGCAGGGCAGTTTCTAATCCATTTGGTGCCCAGAGCGAAACACTAGGAATACACCCCCCCACATCCCATCCCGCACCCCAGCCCCACCGCACCCCATGCGCCAGCCCCACCGCACCCCGCGCCTCAGCCCCACCGCACCCCGCGTCCCAGCCCCACCGCACCCCGCGCCCCAGCCCCACCGCACCCCGTGCGCCAGCCCCACTGCATCGCACCCCACCCCACTCCCAAACTACACCATTAAGGGACTCCTACCCAAAGTCAAACAGTCCGTTACACAAGGAATGAATTGCCATTTGCAACAGTGGGCCACTTTTTCATTGGTGCCCGAGACAATTGTATGCTCTAGTCCCACTTAGGCTGCAGATAATGAGGACTGGGCACACCAAGAGAACATGAATATGGCACAGGATGCAATATATGCAACCATCAAAGACCACAAGATGCTGAAGGGGGTTTGGAGGCAACCTAAGCCAAAAGGACAATGACAAGGAGACACCCGAACCCAATAAACAATCACTTTAAAATTCTTTCAATGGGAATCAAGTGTATGCTTTGATACAGTAAAGTCTGACTGTTGACTTGTTATAAGGAGAAATGGAACCGGATTATTTATGTATTCATGCAATGTTTGTCGGGTACCTATTTATTTATGCAATGTTTGTCGGATACAGGTATCCGACAAACATTGCATAAATAAATAATCTGTGCCCATGTACCCGACAAACATTGCATAAATAAATAAATGAACCGGGTCATGGCTTAAAGAATATTTACTCAGCAACACTGATCAAAACTATTATCAGCATAATGAAGTAACTCATCACCAGTGCCATGGAAGTGGTTTAAAGTGGAATTAATATCAAGTTTGGAAAAGAAGCAGCATGAAAGAAATAGCGCCGCTTTAAACTATTATTTTGGGAGAGGCAAAGCTGCCTACAGTGCACGCCCACGCCCCACACTACCTCCCCTCCCAACACAATGTCAGCACGAAACCATTCAGTGACTAATGGCCCACCATTAGCAGTTTCCTGCCTGCATTCTGATGGGAGGAGCTGGTTTTAGCTGCAGGGGGACCTGAAGTGTTTTAATTGTTGGGCTTATGCCCCCACCCCAAGTGGCGCAAAAGTGGTCAGAGGAAGCCTCTGACTTCTGTAATGTTACATAGTACTTGTGACATTACAGTCGGAAGGGGCAGCGTCAGTACCTGACCCACAGAACTTTCCCCACGGCAATGCGCCGCCCCACAAACTGGGGAATTTTATCCCCTCCAGAGGCTCCAGTGTAGCGGGGTAATTGCGTACCCCCCTGGCGGTTGCGCCCCGGGCAGCTGCCCGCCTCACCCGTGCCAAGAAACGGGCCTGCACCTCAGGGTAAGAATTCCTCCCAGTGCATGGATTAGCATTCTTTTTTATTTATTTTTCCATTTGTGCTTTGGTTTCCAACAAACCTTGCACACGAACATGAATATTTAAAAGTCTGCTATGCACAATTAGACAAACAATACAGGCCATAAATATAAACCATCTCCCCAGATAATACAAAATCATACACAAATATAAACTAGTCAAGTCACACAGCATTCTTGTTGCAGCTCAATTAACCCTACACATTTCACAATATCAGAACAATGAAGTATCGGTTAAGTATAAAAGCAAAATTCTATAACTTTTTTCCCAAACCTTTTATTCAAACAAGGATGCGAGACATACATAGACAGTAAAATATGGCTGAATGCATAATGCACAACATTCCCGGGTCCAACAAGCCATCCCACCACCGAGGCGCTAATGCGAAAATGCATAACCCTGTTAAAATAAAAAAAGTACCACACCAAGGACATCACATCAGGGAATAGTTTGAAAGTAGAGACGGTTTAAAAGTTAGGGAGGGAAAATTCTGGTAATAGTCAACAAATGGGAGCCAGAAATCTAGATACCAAGGCAGCGCATTGTTTTACACATGCTGTAACTTTTTCGTCAACCAAGATGTCCCAAACCTCCATCCACCATTGTGCCAATACTGGCCCCATAGGAGCCTTCCACGATCGTGCTATTTATATTTTAGTTGCTAAAAATTGGTGTGTCGCCGATTGTGCTCTGCAACCCGATTTAGAGTACACATCTTCCACTGAGCGACGCGATAGGCCACTTGTGGAGCCAGGGGTAAGTCCACTGCAGTTCTCTCCTTAATGTGAGACAGTACAGCAACCCAAAAAGTGTGGATACATGACAGGACCACCACCACATATGAAAGTAGCTTCCCGAGGCCGCATCCCCTCCAGCAAGCCGAATTCAAAGCAGCATTCATTTTATGTAAAGTTAGCAGAGGCCGGTACCATCTGTAGCAAAGTTTATGCATACATTCTCTATTGGTTACACATCTAGAGGAGGCGTGGTTTTGAAGGCAAGCGTCCCCAACCAACACGATCCTCCCCGCAATGAGAGACAGTAATAGACTCTCCCAGAGTGGGAATAAGGCCAAGACAAAGTGCGGGTGAGCGTAAATGGGAGTTTATCAATCAGAATAGGGCATGCAAAGAACTCTGCAAACTCTGAGAGCGTTCTGCCTGACAATAGCAAAGACAGGCGTATATATTTACAAAAAACGTCATCAAAACCTACACACTATAGGGGGCACAAGTTCAATGGGATTGGGTGGCGACGACTAGCTATAGGTGCTGCTGTGATGTGGTTGGTCTTGGCTGGAGGACGTCACTGGTCAGCCTCGTGGGTTGGGCTGGGCCTGGCGGGTCAGCTGGGTCCATCTGGGCGGTGTTGTCGTGCCACTGTGGCCAGTGTCAGAGATGAATGTCTTTTCCTGACTTCTTTGCCCTAGGCCATGCACACCGCAGTCATTCAGTCATTTGCAATATTATTCTCTTTAGTAAATCTCCCAATAGGTTATGCTACAGGTTAATGCAACACAGGAGGAATGCACCTTGAGAGGGGTTTAATGGCGATTCATCATTACATGGTTACCAGTGTCCTGTTGACGGAGTACCATAGGTCGTGGGGCTGGGTCTCAGGGCATGGGACAGGCGGTACATGTCCTTCTGTCTTGTTAGAAGTCGTTATGAATGTGTTGCTGTAAGGTTGCCATAATATTGGGTGACCTAATTTTACAGGGGCCATTAACCTAAGGTGATCCGGTGAGTTGTGGGGTGTAGGGGAGGGCGCCTCTGGAGTTGTGTATTCAGGCGGAGGTTTACTGCTGGGCTGTGAATAATGCAGGTGGCGGGTCGTGGCCTTGGGTGCTGCAGAGGGAGCTACAAATCTTTGAAGCGGCTCCAGCCTAGTTTCGGTAGGTGGAGATGTTCGGCGCGGGCCTCTGCTCTCTCGTCTGGCAGGCTTCTAAGGGAGGGAGGGGGAATGGCCTTGCACATATTCACAAAGGTATCTTCCTCGTGTGTTGCCGATTTTAGGTGAAAGCATCATAAACATTCGAATACTATACAATACTCATTGAATCATTCCAAAGCTTACATTTTAACTTTGCTAAATGCCTCTCAAATATAGCCGGTCCGAGCACATTATTTGTACACTATGTTTTAACAACTACAACATTTTAGTATATACATATACATTTACAGTACGTGAGGTAGTAGTGAGGTTGGTGGAGTACATAGAAAACGACTCGCCACCGTACGTGACGGTAGGGGCACATAAGGGGCTTGGACATACACACATGAAGGGCCCATTCTCGCACGTCCTTCACACGAGCCCTCAGTATGGTTGCATTTGCCTTTCTTTGCACTCTAGCAGCATTAGTTCGGTTATGGCGCGGGAGCGTGGGATGTAAACCTTTCAATGACACGCATAGCAAATAACCCCCCGGGACGCTTCCATTATTTGTACATAACTGCAGTGGTGTGGGTGCTTCATTGCTAATGCCATGTGAACATGCATTCTGTCACATCTATATGTTTTGCAGGTTTTCTAATCAAATAGGTTTGTGGAGAAAATGCACCCATCGCAGGTAGTTTTGGCATTAGTATTTGGGAACTTTTGCTTTTATCCAAGGGCCATTTTACAGTTCTTTTTTCCACCCAGGCTCTGCTGGACGGGTCATGTTGGGAGCAGAGATACACTGCAGAAGGTGAAATGTTACAGTGTTGGTATCTTACACTAGCTCATGTCTGTGGGAACGGGCTCACAACGGATCTGCCAGGGAGCTGTGGCCACAGGGATAATTGAAACTCTCTAAAGGTGGGGGCCGCGCTGCAGTGCGCCGAGCTCACACCATCTTTATTAGACAAAATGGTTCCTAAGGCCTGGCTAAATTCAATATGTTTGGGCAATGCCTTCAGCAGGTGAGCCATCCACCACCTGGGCCCTGGTGGTAAAGAGGGGATGCCTGATGAGCCATAGCCCTCACCTGGGGAGGGGATGTAGGCAAGGGGGGTCTTTTGGACCAATCCTACCCTACAGTTTCTAGCCCAGATCTCTTCCCATAAATCCTCGACAGGAGGTCCCACATCCGCTTTACAAATAGCAATGTAGGAGGATCTGACGGTTAGTAAGTTGCCTCCCAAAAGTTTATAAAAGCATGAGATTCTACCCCCATCTATGCCATACTGTTGGGTACATTCCAATACTCTCACCTTCGCGGGTCAGCTGGCTCCTCACAGTTGTGAAATCCAGTGCCGAATATGACCATATCTAAATCGTTCGCCTTCGGTTAGTGAGAATTGAGCCTTACATTCGGACACGAGAGAGGAGAGCCCTCCTGGTACAGCTGATGCAAGCTATGCAGACCCCCATTATGCCAATTTGAAAAACTATTCCCTAAGAATCCTGGGGAAAATTCTGCATTACCAAAGACTGGAGAGCACGGTCTGAAACCCGATTCACCCACTTCTTCATAAAAGCCACGTGCCAGTAATACAGCAAGATTTTAGTCAAGCTCAAGTGTGTGTCAGATCGGGGAGTTTAGTATTGTCGATAAAGGGTAAGAAAGATAACCGGCAGGAGGAGTTGGTTTTCTCAAGAGCTACCCATCTGGGAGGGGACCTCCAAGCCAAAATGTGCGTAACCCGAGCAGCCACATAATACCTGAGGAGGTCCAGAGCCGCCATGGCTCCCCTCCGGGCATCGCTTAAAACCTCAGCTTTTGGAACTCTAGGCTTTTTGCCCACCCAGATAAATTGTAGGACGCTACGCTGCAGCATACGTACTTCAAGGTTGGGTATCTTAACTAGCAAGGCTTGACAAAGATACAAGAATCTGGGTAAAAGATTCATTTTTACTGCAGCGATTCGTCCCATCAGTGATATTTCCTGCTTACTCCAACATTTAAGATCTTCAGCAAGATCCTTAAGCAACCCTGGGAAGTTGACCCAATATACATCCTGCGGGGAAATAGGAATCCTCACCCCCAGGTACTCAATAGTGTCAGATGCCCACGGAATTCGACAGGTGGATCTCGCAGCGGCAATGACTTGCTTGGGCAATTGCACACTTGTGGCAAGGATTTCTAGTAATTGACAGAGAAGCCAGTTAAAATCATCTTAATTCAGACATGACAGCCTCAAGGGAGGTTGGTATATTAGTTAACATGAGCAGGACATCATCGGCATAAATAGGCATTTTGTGTTGCACCCAAGCTACCTCAGTCCCTGTGATCTCCGAGTTGTCTCTGATCCTTTGCGCAAATAGCTCCATTACAACATCTCGGCCTGTGTGGCTGAACCCCTTCCCCCGATCGCCATCCTGCTTCCCCTGCCTTTTTCCCACGTCCCTTCTCCCTCCTCCCGCCTCCTGGCCCACCCCCTCCCGTGTTTGGTGGAGCCTGACTCCTCGTTGGGCCTAGCGGCCGCAGTGCCCCCTGCCTGCCTCCTTCACACCCAGAGGCAGCAGGCTTTTGTGGCTGACCCCATATCCAGAGGCCTTTCTGATCCCCCAGCAGCCCACTCCCACTCCGCACCCTCTTCCTTCTCTCCCTTCCCTCCCACCTCCCAACCTGCTCAGGCCCGTTCTCATTGGTCCTCTCACCCTTCATCACTGGTCCTCCCAGGGCAGCCCTCTGCCCGTGCAGCCCCCGGCTAAGGGCCCCAAGGCCAAGGGCGGCTCCAACAGAGGCGGCTCCAGGAATTGTCAGCAGGTGTCCGCAAGGGGACGCCAAGGAAGCCAGCAGCCAACAGACACCAACAAAAACCGTGAGTGTGGCATGGGTGGGGAGTAGAGCAATCACTCTACTCCAGAGAACCCCTGCCACTCTATCTTACCTACCAATAACATAGAGTGCCATAATACTTCCATGCCCACTCTTAGATAGAATTGTGAACATTGGCCTGCGTCGCATCTAGATTGAATTGTGATTCTTAGCATGTCCACTCTTAGATAGAATTGTGAATGTTAGCATGTCCACTCTTAGATAGAATTGTGAATGTTAGCATGTCCACTCTTAGATAGAATTGTGAATTTTAGCATGCCCACTCTTAGATAGATTTGTGAACATTGGCATGCGTCGCATCTAGATGGAATTGTGAATGTTAACATGTCCACACTTAGACAGAATTGTAAATATTAGCTTGTCCACACTCACACAGAATTGTGAATATTAGCATGTCCACACCTAGACAGAGTTGTGAATATTAGCATATCCACACTTGGACAGAATTGTGAGTATTAGCATGGCCACAGTTGGACAGAATTGTGAATATTGGCCTGCGTTGCATCTAGATAGGACTTTGAATATTAGCTTGTCCACACTCACACAGAATTGTGAATATTAGCATGTCCACACCTAGACAGAGTTGTGAATATTAGCATATCCACACTTGGACAGAATTGTGAGTATTAGCATGGCCACAGTTGGACAGAATTGTGAATATTGGCCTGCGTTGCATCTAGATAGGACTTTGAATATTAGCATGTCCACTCCTAGACAGAATTGTGAATATTAGCATGTCCACACCCAGACAGAATTGTGAATATTAGCATGTCCACACCCAGACAGAATTGTGAATACTAGCATGTCCACTCTTAGACAGAATTGTGAATATTGGTCTGCGTTGCATCTAGATAGGACCTTGAATGTTAGCATGTCCACACTTAGACAGAATTGTGAATGTTGGGGCAGACTAGAGTACGCAGGGCGGACCTGAGCGCGCAGGGCGGGCCGGAATGCATGAGTGCATGGAGCGGACCGGAATGTATAGAGCAAACTGGGGTGCATGGAGTAGATAGGAGTGCATGGAACGGACAGGAGCGCATAGAATTGCGTGACGTGTATACTATGGTCTGAAATGCAGATAACGTTTGAAAGAGCATATAATCCATCATATCACACCATCATGCTTACTCTCTCCTTTACATCACCACTCAACTAGAACACAGGGATACTATGACACCATTCGGTATAACTGTTCTCATATCAACATCCGCCGCTCACTCCACATCATTCTAAGTAAACACTGCTGGTTGCACACCCCCCAGCCAGGCGTTCTCCTCAGTCCTAACGCAGCCACATCTGATCTGGATAAATCCTGCCAGAACGAACACATACTCCTGACCTCTCAACCATCACTCCTACTGTCATGATGCCTACCTCCAAGGAGCCAGGTCCGACCCAGCAACCCCAGAGGCAGGCATCATTTCCCCCAGGGGAGTGCCAGCGGGCCTAAGCTGGGGCCCCTTGGACGCAGTCCTGGCGCCTTAGGCGCCAGGCTCATGTTGGACCTCTGACCTGGTGCCTTAGGTGCCAGGCTCATGTTGGACCTCTGTCCTGGCGCCTTAGGTGCCAGGCTCATAAAGCTAGACATGTGTTCAAGTGTTTTAATGTGCACTTAACTGATGCAGACCATGCTGCCACATCCAGGCCCTCTTGAGGCCTGAATGGAACTACTTTACCTGTGGGACTACTTTCCACCCGGGTGTGGTCGGGGAAGGATACATACCTGATCGGAGGAAGGATACACACTTGGGACTTCTTCCAAAGCTATTTAAACCACACCCGATCAGCAACTCACGCTTCGCGTTGTTTTGCTCCTCGCAGCTGGTCGCTCACCGTGTCAGCTCCTGCATTTGGACTTCAGCCACGCCTGTCAGCATCCTGGGTCACCTACAAAGGGAGACAAGAGACCTTACCAGCTAAATCTGCACCACGGAGACATCACCGACGATCCTGAAAGGGAAGACATTATTTTTAAAAGCATTTTGTTACGATCGCTGCAGCGCTGCATTTCACTCACCTTTCCTGGGTTCCTCCATCTTCAGCAGCGATCATCCGGATACACAGCCGTTTCCCAGAGCCTAGAGAAAAAGACAAGAATAAGAGGTGAGAGAAGGAAGGGAATAAGACTTACCTGTTGGGTCATTCCCATTTCATTTCAGGTCTTGCCGCTTCCAGGCATTTTTCCGGACCCCGGCCCCTATGGGGAAAAAAGACAAAGACATTGAATCAGCGAATGCAAAGACAGTTCCCGAGCGCTCATCCAGAACTAACCTGCCATTTACTGGAACTGGAACTGCACGTTTCGCTTCGGGTCGGCGCCATATCTCCGGCATTCCGAACCCCGGCCCCTAAGGGGAAAAAAGACATAAGCATTAGTGCTTGCTGCAAAAAGACAATGAACATTATTATTAAGCTTGGACTTTTGAACTTGCAACAGAACTTTTACAGAGCCTTACCTGAATAGTCAAGCTTACCTGAACTCCCATCAATCCTCAATCCAGTGAAGTAACTGGGTTTCAACGCGCCCCTGCATCAGAAGCAGGATGGAGAGCTCATCCTTCCTGACCCCAAGGTGAGACTTCACGGGGAATCGTGGAAGGGTATCGTGGAGGGTTGGAAGAGAGTGGGAGGCTTGAGCATAACTCAGTCAGTAGGTAATACTCCCTTTTCACGCACAGGGGAATCTTCCTGCGAGCCGGAGAAGCCAGAGTAGAGGGCCCTTCCTGTCCATCTTCAGAGTCCTGCGCTTCACCATTGAAGAAGCATCAGCACTCGAAGCCAGACCTGCGCCTCCGTGGGAATCAGGTGAGCGTTACAGAACACGAAGCCTACCCACAATTTCCCACCCGGGCGCTATGGAGACTTCCGAGACTGACCAGCTGGCCCAGCTTTTGGGGGAATTACGGGCAGAGGTGCACTCAGCCCACCAGGAGACTAACGCTCTCAAAAGAGAACTGATCTTATCCAAGGAAAGAACAGATGACCTAGCCAAAAGGTTATTACAGGCCCAGGCAGGGCACACTCCTTTACCTAATTCCGGAGACATTTCCACATCAATGGGTTTGAGTAACCCGGTACAAATCAATCTACCTGGACACATGCCTTTGGCCCCGCCTGAACATTTTGCGGGGGATCCCAAGAAATATGCCGTCTTTATGAACCAATGTCATTTACACTTTCTATACAGACCCGGAGCCTTCCCTAACGACCAGACCAAGATAGCCTTTATACTATCTTACCTCAGTGGCAGTGCTGCCGATTGGTCTATTCCATTGGTAAATCAGGAGGATCCGATTCTCCAGAATTTTCAGGGCTTCCAGGCCAGCATGGAAAGATTGTTCGCTCGACACTCTCAAGGACAGGCCCTTGATAACGAACTGCTATCCTTACGACAATGTAATCAGGATCTTCTGTTCTACATAACCACCTTTAACAGACTGGTTGTGGAAACTGGATGGCCAGAAAGCAAAAGGATCACATTGTTTCATCGAGGCCTGCGCGGAGAGCTTAAGGATGTTCTAGCTCAGATAGTAAACCCACCCCAGGTCTGCGCAGACTACATTGACTTGGTGGTTCAACTTGATCACAGACTTCAAAATAGAAAAGCAGATCGGTTCAAGTATGAAAACCGAGCACCGATCAAAACCCATGCTAACTCCAAGAGTACCGACATATCTGAACCTATGCAAATCGGTGGTGTAAAAGGACCATTAAAGCAGAAAGAACGAGAGAGAAGGCGGCAAATGCAACTTTGTCTGTATTGCGGGACTTCCAGTCACTTTCTTCGAAATTGTCCAGTTAAACCACTTAAGAAGGTGGTTGGAGCTACTGATAACAAATTAGTGACACCTGATTCGGGAAACGACCTAGCCCGGCAAGCGTAGGGGTCCGCTTGCCGAGCTTGAAAACTAACTCTTTGACCTTGCATTTTGTCATGCCAATGGTGCTCGTGGACCCAAAACAGCCTCAGCAGTTGCATGCTATAAAAGCATACATCGACAGTGGAGCTATTGGAAATTACATAGACCGTGAATTGGCTTCCAGGATTAAGCTTCCTCTCCGCCCGAAAGTAACCCAAGATGTCATTACTACAGTAGATGGAACCGAAATAGCCTCAGGGCCTGTAACGCATTCCACTGTTGAAGTGACACTGGTGGGTCAGGATGGACATCGGGAAGCAATCGTGTTTGATGTGATCAAGGCCCCACAATTTCAAGTAATTCTTGGAATTCCTTGGTTAGAAACACATAATCCCAGAATAGACTGGCGAGCAAAGAAGATAAGTTTTCCTGATTGTGAACCAACTTGTTATCCAAGAAATCCAGCTATGGGTCTAGCCTCAGCAACTTCCACCCCTGTACAGCTACCGTCAGAATACCAAGAATTCCAGGTCGTTTTTCAGAAAGAACAGGCTAACACGTTACCTCCCCATCGGTCTTATGATTGCCAAATCGATCTGGTACCCAATGCTCAACTACCTTGTAGTAGGATTTATGCTCTTACGGAACCTGAGAACCTGCATTTGCGTCAGTATTTAGATCAGTACCTAGCCAATGGTTTTATTCGCCCGTCCAAGTCTCCTGTCTCTTCAGCTCTGTTCTTCGTGCCGAAAAAAGAAGGCGACCTTAGAACGTGTATAGACTATCGCGCCCTAAATCAAATAACGATTAAGAATCATTATCCTCTGCCCTTGATCCCTGAGCTTATCAACCAGGTGAAAGACGCTTGTGTGTACACCAAGTTAGATCTCCGAGGAGCTTATCACCTGGTGCGCATAAAAAAAGGCGACGAATGGAAGACTGCATTCCGCACCAAATTTGGGCTCTTCGAATATCAGGTGATGCCTTTCGGTTTGTGCAATGCACCTGCCGCCTTTCAGTACTTTATGAATGATGTTCTTCGGGAACTTATCGATGTCTGTGTCATTGTTTACATTGACGACATCCTGGTGTACTCTTCTTCAGAATCTGATCACAGAAAACATGTTAGGGCAGTTCTTGAGAAACTGCGCCAGCACAGACTATTTGCAAAACTCGAAAAATGCGTTTTTCATACCACAGAAGTTGAGTTTCTCGGATTCATCCTGACACCTCAAGGAGTCCGAATGGACTCGCGAAAGGTGGACGCCATCCTCAAATGGCCATCTCCAAGCTCGTTAAAGGGAGTTCAGAGCATGCTCGGCTTTGCCAATTTCTATCGAAGATTCATCCCGGAATTTTCCTGAACAGTCCAACCCATCACTGCTCTCCTAAAGAAAAACAAACGCTTTGAATGGACTCTTGAGGCCGAACAAGCCTTCCAGGACCTGAAAACCAAATTCACCTCTGCACCTGTATTGAAGCACCCGCACCCAGATCTCCCGTACATAGTGGAAACCGATGCATCCAGTTCTGCCATGGGAGCTGTCCTGTCGCAAAGAGACCCAAAAACTAACCAACTACACCCAGTGGCCTTTTGGTCCAGAAAACGTTCTCCTCCTGAAATCAACTACGCAATTACCGATAAAGAGTTACTGGCCATCAAATCTGCTTTCAAGGCTTGGCGTCACTACCTTCTCGGGGCAAGACACACCATCACCGTAATTACTGACCACAGAAACTTACAGTATTTAAAGACGGCCAAAGCTCAATCTTCACGACAACTCCGATGGGCTCTATTCTTTGCGGAATTTGATTTTGTAATTACCTATCGCCCTGGCTGCAAGAATGGAAAAGCGGACGCCTTATCCCGGATTGGCATGGAAGAACCTAATTCGAGCTTAGAACCTGTGCCCATCATACCTGAGCAAAGAATCTTAGGTTTAACTTCATTGCAAACTATTGAGGATATCCAAACGCAAGTAAAACAACTTCTAGACTCTTCAACCTTACTGGAATGGAGTCAAAAGGGTCCTCATTACACCGTTAAGGATGACTTACCCTACTTCCAGGAGCGGTTGTTTCTGCCAAGTAAAGAATTGCAAGAACTTGTTATTGCCCATCATCATGAATCTTTAATGGAAGGACATCCTGGTATCGCTAAAACGGAGGAAAAAATCAAACGCCACTTCTGGTGGCCTTCTTGGAGAAAAGACATAAAGTCTTTTGTACTGTCTTGTGGAATTTGTGCCCAAAACAAGGCTCAAAAGAAAAGGCCAGCCGGCCTACTTCAAACCTTGGATATTCCACCGGCACCATGGCACACCCTGTCAATGGGCTTTATAACAGATCTGCCTCCTTGTGCTGGTTACAACACAATCCTTGTAATTGTGGACCTGTTCTCCAAAATGGCCCACTTTATCCCTTTAAAGGGTTTGCCTTCAGCTTCCACCTTGGCCAAGGAATTCCTGGAGAATATAGTTCGCATACATGGTTTCCCTTCCATATTAGTGTCGGATCGTGGAAGTCAATTTATCTCACATTTTTGGAAGAAGTGTTGCCAACTAGCACAAATAGATGTGCGGTTATCCACCAGCCACCACCCCCAGACCGACGGACAAACCGAGAGAACCAACCAGACTGTCGAGCAATATCTTCGGTGCATGTTACACCAATCCGAGTTAAATTGGAAAGACATCCTTTGGATCGCAGAATATGCTTACAACAATTCAGTGCATTCTGGAACCAGTCAAACCCCCTTTTGTACTTTGTATGGTCACCATCCTCGGACCTCTGACCTAGATCCACCTCTGACCCTGGAAATGCCCGCAGTAAATCATCTGCATTCCACAATAACCCGAGCCTTCAAAGAAGCTGCAACTCATTTACAGCAAGCCAAGAAAAAGTATAAAGAAAACGCAGATTTGCACCGGAGTAAAACTCTGCCTTACCAAGTAGGAGACCAGGTATGGCTAGCAACTAAACACTGTTCCCTCAAGGGCCCGCAAACCTTCAATCCCAGATTCATAGGACCTTATCCCATCAAGGCTATAATCAACCCAGTGGCCTTTAAACTGGATCTACGGTCCAGCATGCGTATACATCCAGTTTTTTATGCATCACTTTTGAAGCCCGTACAACCAGGAACCCGATTGTCCAAGCCTCCAGATCCAGTTCAAATTGAAGGGGAATTAGAATTTGAAGTTAAAGACATTTTAGACTCCAAGGTGGTAAAGTCGAAACTCTTCTATCTTGTTGACTGGAAGGGATATGGACCTCAGGAGAGATCGTGGGAGCCTAGTAACCATGTCCACGCACCTCGATTAGTACAAAGGTTTCACCAGAGATTTCCGAACAAGCCAAAACCCCCGGAGGGAAGAACCTTGGGAGGGGCCTTGAGGGGGGGTAATGTCATGATGCCTACCTCCAAGGAGCCAGGTCCGGCCCAGCAACCCCAGAGGCAGGCATCATTTCCCCCAGGGGAGTGCCAGCGGGCCCAAGCTGGGGGCCTTTAGACGCAGTCCTGGCGCCTTAGGCGCCAGGCTCATGTTGGACCTCTGTCCTGGCGCCTTAGGCGCCAGGCTCATAAAGCTAGACATGTGTTCAAGTGTTTTAATGTGCACTTACCTGATGCAGACCATGCTGCAACATCCAGGCCCTCTTGAGGCCTGAATGGAACTACTTTACCTGTGGGACTACTTTCCACCCGGGTGTGGTCGGGGAAGGATACATACCTGATCGGAGGAAGGATACACACTTGGGACTTCTTCCAAAGCTATTTAAACCACACCCGATCAGCAACTCACGCTTCGCGTTGTTCTGCTCCTCGCAGCTGGACGCTCACCGTGTCAGCTCCTGCATCTGGACTTCAGCCACGCCTGTCAGCATCCTGGGTCACCTACAAAGGGAGACAAGAGACCTTACCAGCTAAATCTGCACCACGGAGACATCACCGACTATCCTGAAAGGGAAGACATTATTTTTAAAAGTATTTCGTTACGATCGCTGCAGCGCTGCATTTCACTCACCTTTCCTGGGTTCCTCCATCTTCAGCAGCGATCATCCGGATACACAGCCACTTCCCAGAGCCTAGAGAAAAAGACAAGAATAAGAGGTGAGAGAAGGAAGGGAATAAGACTTACCTGTTGGGTCATTCTCATTTCATTTCGGGTCTTGCCGCTTCCAGGCATTTTCCGGACCCCGGCCCCTATGGGGAAAAAAGACAAAGACATTGAATGAGCGAATGCAAAGACAGTTCCCGAGCGCTCATCCAGAACTAACCTGCCATTTACTGGAACTGGAACTGCACGTTTCACTTCGGGTCGGCGCCATATCTCCGGCATTCCGAACCCCGGCCCCTAAGGGGAAAAAAGACATAAGCATTAGCGCTTGCTGCAAAAAGACAATGAACATTATTATTAAGTTTGGACTTTTGAACTTGCAACAGAACTTTTACAGAGCCTTACCTGAATAGTCAAGCTTACCTGAACTCCCATCAATCCTCAATCCAGTGAAGTAACTGGGTTTCAACGCGCCCCTGCATCGGAAGCAGGATGGAGAGCTCATCCTTCCTGACCCTAAGGTGAGACTTCACAGGGAATCGTGGAAGGGTATCGTGGAGGGTTGGAAGAGAGTGGGAGGCTTGAGCATAACTCAGTCAGTAGGTAATACTCCCTTTTCACGCACAGGGGAATATTCCTGCGAGCCGGAGAAGCCAGAGTAGAGGGTCCTTCCTGTCCATCTTCAGAGTCCTGCGCTTCACCATTGAAGAAGCATCAGCACTCGTAGCCAGACCTGCGCCTCTGTGGGAATCAGGTGAGCGTTACACCTACCGCTAGAAAGCAGCTATTACACGGATACCGCACGAGCTGCACACATACCCGGTGCACACTCGCACCTTTTGACCCTCACTATTCCCTCTACTGATATGAACTTCGGTTCCCAAGGGCATTCAACCTACCAGCGCCTTCAGACCATACCAATGGTATATAAGGCGCTATATAAATGCAAAATAACATAACATAACATAACAAGAGCAAAAATCAAAGGAGACAGTGGACAACCCTGCTTAGATCCATGAGCGATAGGGACAGGGGCAATTAACCCTTATTCCAGTAAAAGGTCAATGGTAGTTAGCCAACGGGACAAATCCAAAAGCAAGCAGAACCTCACAAAGGTAGGGCCAGTGCACTCTGTCGAATGCTTTAATAGCATCCAGTGTGAGTACTCCCAGGGCAAGACTATCCCCTCCTGGCTAGGTCAAGGATATCCAAGACTCATCTGATGTTGTCTTGTGTGCTTCGCTTTGGAATAAACCCAGTCTGATCCGGATTTATCAGTTGGGGTAGAACCGTCCCCAACCTCGAGGCCAACACCTTAGAGTACAACTTGGCATCCAGGTTCAAAGAAATTGGCCTGTACGGGTGACAATCCTGTGTGGGATTCCCCAGCTTAAGTATTAAAATTGTAGTTGACTCCATCGAAGGAGTAACCCTCCCTAAATTCCGGGAACAAGTTGAATAAGTTAGTCAAAGGTTTGAGTAGTTGTGGTTGAAAAATCGTATAAACGATGCTGAGAAACCATCTGGACTAGGGGTCCTGTGTTTAAGAGAAACTATTGCTATTGCCACCTCCTCCGTGGTTACAGGAGTGTCTAAGGTCTCCTGCCCAGTAGACGAGAGCCTGATTTGGTAGTCTGGCATAAGTCGCAGAGATGGGGGGGGGGGCGGGCCTGCTGCAGATTCTGTGGGTAAATATCATTCAGAAACCTTCCTTTTCGCCGATTCCCTGTACTGAATATTTATGTCTGAGTCTACCAGCACTGCTGTAGTATTTGTTGTATGTATGGCCTTCAATTTATGAACCAGAAATGTATTCACCATATTACCAATGGCATAATAAGATTGCTTAGCACGAATAATCGATTTGGCCGTATGTCCTGCTAAGTGTGCTTCTAGTTTATTTCGCGCTACCCGTAGGCCCTTCCTGGCCATGACAGAATTGAAATGCTTATGAAGCATTTCTGAAGCGCGCATCTCCCCCTAAAGTGCCTACCTTAGGGTTCTATTCCTATAAGTGCAAGTAGTCGTGTGAGCAATCAGTTCCCATCTAATCACTGCCTTCATAGTGTCGCATACCGTGGCAGTCGGAACGGTATCAGTGCTATTTTCCCTAAATAAATCAGTTATTGCCTTAGTTATGGAGTCCTTTGAACACCAAATCTGAGAGGGCCGGGTCGTGCAGCTTCCATGGGGGCCTGCTAACGGGGGACAACCTATCAACTGAAAGTGTACACTCAACTGCTGCATGATCTGAGAGTACATGGGTAGCAATGAGTACCTCTGATACAAACGGAATCAGAAGGAACAAGTTACTTACCTGTAACTATTGTTCTCCAGAATGGGTCTGGCATGGATTCACATGCTCATGAATATTCCCTGTCGTCAGGCCGGGAATCAAAAAGAAAAAACAGTTTCACTTTCACTTACAAACTGTCTTTCTCCGATAAACCAATCACTGAGCTCTGGGTCATACTGCCCCCAGCCAATGACTGCCCTTCTCCCTAAGCCCCTCCTCTGGCAGCCATCTCCAGATTTAATAGCCCATAAAGTGGCAGTATGACCAAGAAGAGCCACAGAGGGGCAGGAGGGAGGGTTTGCATGTGAATCCATGCCAGACCCATGCTGGAGAACAATAGTTTCAGGTAAGCAACTTGTTCCTTCTCCAGCATGGGGTCTGGCATGGATTCACATGCTCATGAATAAAGAATACATAGCAATACAACATTACACAACCACAGGAGGTGGCAAGGCTCAACAGAAGCAAATACTCTTCCCTCCGGAACAGGCTCACCTTCAAGCGAACAGGTTGCGTAGCACTGCTTGGCCAACCCTGGACTCCTCTCTGGAATCCCTGTGGACGCAGTAGAATCTTGTAAAGGTGTGCGCGGACCTCCACGTAGCAGCCCTGCAGATGTCCAGCAGGGGCACACCAGACAGGAACGCCGTCGTCGCAGCAATCGCTCTGGTAGAATGGGCTCTCGGACGGCCGGGCAGCGTTGGTTTGACAACCAGTGACAGTGTGTGATGCAGCTGGAGAGACACCTGGAGATGGAAGCCTTGGACAAGGCCTTCCCATGGTTCACAGGACCAAAGTTCATGAATGGTTGAGATGTCTTCCGGAAACACTTTGTGCGTGCCACATAGAACTTCAGCGCACAAGCCACATCCAGCCAGTGCAAAGTCCTTTTAGCCGGCGACAAAGGTTTTGGAAAAAACACAGGCACCACCAAAGGCTTGTTGAGGTGGAATTCCGACAGAACCTTTGACATGAAGGAGGGGTGCATCCGCAGCACCACCGTTGTGTTGTGAAAAGTCAGCTAAGGCTGTTCGCAGGAAAGGACCTGGATCTCACCTACCCTCCTGGCAGAGGTGATGGCCACGAGAAAAGCTGTCTTCCACGAAAGGAACTTGAGAAGGGCCTGATGCATATGCTTGAAGGGAGCCCCCATGATCCTCGTCAGCACCACGTTGAGTTCACACGGCGGGGTAGGGGCCTTCTCCGGCGGTAATGATCAAAACAGTAATTTGAGGAACTCCTTGACTAGACGGTGGGACCAAAGAGAAGACCGTCCTGGAGACCTGGTGTAGCGGGAGATAGCCGCCAGAAGCACCTTGATAGAGGCGTGCGTCTGCCCTGCCTTGACCAAGTACAAGTACGGAAGAATCTGCGGAGCTGAGATATTCATAGGGTTGGTCTTCTGCGTCGGGCACCATGTTGCAAAATGTTTGCACTTGTGCCCTTAGCAATGAAGAGTCGACGATGCTCTGGCTCTGGTAAGGACCTCCCTGCAGTCCGCCGGCAGCTCATACACTCCAAACCCTAAGGCTGCAGGAGCCAAGCCTTCAGGTTCAGCGGTCCTGTGTCGTGATGTAGGATTGCGCTTCCTTCTCTGGCGAGCAGATCCAAACCACCAGCAGCTTGACCGGGGGTAACATTGACAGGCTGAGAAGATCCGGGTACCAAATCTGACTCGGCCACGCCGGGGTGATGAGGATCATCTTGCATCGCCACCGTTTGAGTTGATTGATGACTCGCAGCAGGAGAGGCAACGGGGAAGGGGAATTCCGGCAGAACAGGCCTTCCCACAGAAAGGAAAACGCGTCCCCCATGCTCCTCGGCTGGTGGAACCTTCTGGCGAATCTCTGGCATTTGGAATTCATCGCTGTCACAAACAGATTGATCTGGGGTCTGCCTCATTTGAGGAAGAGGTTGTTCACTTGATCATGTCGAAGTTCCCACTTGTGGCAGGAGCGCAGCTCCCTGCTGAGGGAGTCGGTGATGGTGTTCTTGACTCCAGCCAGGTGAAAAGGAATGAGGAACATCTCTTGGCTGACGGCCCAGTGCCACAAGTCATGCGCCTCTCTGGAGTGTGCCGGGTATCTGGTACCTCCTTGCTTCCTGATGTAGAACATCGTGGTGGTATTGTGCGTGAAGACCCTCACCACCTTGCCCTTGAGTGACAGAAGGAATGACTAGAGGACCCAGAACACTGTCCGCAGCTCCAGGACATTGATGTGGAGAGCCCTCTCCTATGGTAGCCACAGGCCTCTGGCGTGGAGACGTCCGGTGTGGGCTTCCCAGCCCTCCAGGGACACGTCTGTGGTGGCTGTCTCTTGGTATGGGGGGCTCTGGAAATCCGTGCCCCCGGCAATGCTGGAGCGCACGCCCCACCACCTTATCGCTCGACGGAACTCCTCGTCGAGAACAATCTTGTCTGCAAAGCTTCCAGACACCTGGATCCACCAAGCGCCAGGAATTCCTGAAGGGGTCCTATCCGCAACCTGCAGAGCCGGATCAGGTTAACGGCGCTGGTAGAGCTGCCAGCGCCGTTAACCCTCTACCGCCTCATTACGAAGTCTGCTCGTGAGTCCCTCTAAGGACGTCTGGTAAAACCAGGCGTCCTTAGTGGGACCCGCTAGCAGACCAGGATGTTTACAACAGGCCCGTCATTAACGGGCCATTGGTTAGCATACTCCCTATTCCCATTGAGCCCTATGGGGGCTCAAATGGGAATGGGGATGTACCGGGTCCGGGTTCCTGGAATGGGGGAATACCAGGCCCTCCAAGGTCAGAATGGCCCGGTATTTCCCCATTCCAGGAACCCGGATCCGGTACCCGGTATGGCGGTAGCCATGCCGCTAAGGCGGCATGGCTACCTCCATACTCGTAATGAGGCCCATGTCTTAATCCACTTAATCATATGAGATTGAAATACACCAGTTAAGGTCTAGGAGAGTTCTAACAAAACAGATAGGTCTTCACGGCCTTCTGGAATGCCGGAAATGTTTTAATCTCACAGATTTCTCTGGGTAGTTTATTCCATGCTCTTGGACCGTAGATGCCGAATCTGCGGTCCCCTTTGCACATATACCTGGTGTGGTGTATATGAAGCAGATTTTGATCTGCTGAGCGCAGTTGTCGGGTAGGAACATGTCTCCTGATTTTATCTGATAGATATCTTGTTCCTGTCTTGTTAACACACCTATAAACCAAGTAGAGTACCTTAAACTCAATGATCTCCTTTACTGCCAGCCAATGTAGGGCTCTTCTTAAGTTAGAGGTTGGAGCTGATTTTTTACCTATACGCCAGCCTAACCGCTGCATTTTGGGCCACCTGCAGTCTCCGCAACTGATAGGCTGGTATACCTGACAGCAATACATTTCCATAGTCTAACCTCGAGTTGACCAGAGTGCCAATGACTACCGCTCTGTCCTCATTCGCAATGAATGGTAGGATATGTTTCAATAGGCGTAGTGGGTGGAAAGCTGCTTGTACCTTCGCACTAACTTGAGCTCCACTTCCCATGTTATCCTCCCAGACACAGCCTACATTTTTTATTTTCTTGGAGAAATTCAGCTGTGTCCCCAGGAAACATAGGGAGTGTAAATGCTCCCTCTGCAGATTGTGCTTTGAAGCGAATAGAGTCACTTCTGTTTTGCTGACATTCAGCAGTAGCTGGATCGCACACATCCAAGCCTGTATTTCTTATAGGCACCGGTCAACTATTTCGTACGTCTCCTCTAGATGCTGTATCCTCAAGAACACCTGCGTATGAGTGAAACTGTATGCCGTGCTTCCTCAGAATGTCCATGAGTAGTTTAACATATAAATTAAAAAGCAGTGGGGAGAGGGATGTCATGAACCATCAGACATGACCCTTCTGGACCTCCTGGTCCTTGACGCGTCGGGGCTTACACTCTGTACCACTTCCAACATGGCCGTACACACAGAACGCTGCCTACCAGTCTTTACGTCCGAGGCAGCATGTTCTATAAAATGGCCATGCCCCCGCGGCCCGCGCGTCTCAACGCTACTGTTGCTGTGGCTAGACGTGTGCTCCGAGGTTCGCCTTGTGGAATTCTGTAGTTTCCCGATTCCTGGACCCTCCGCTTTCCCTTCTATCCTCCCTCCTCCTATTTAGCCTTCTTCCCGGATTCCGTGCACCCGCCTCCGAGTGCACTTCTCCTTTCCTGGTCTTCCTGGAGTTTCCTCATTTTTTCCCAGACGTTAAAGCTGAACGAACACTGGAAGCCGAAGACGGCAGAGCAGGCTTGTACAAGACCCGATCCGTACGGAAGAAAACTCCTCTGGATTCCATCAAGCAGCGAAAGCAGGTGAGAAAGGGGGAAACCTGTGACAAGGGACGATCCCTGCGGGACTCCACAGCTTTGTAATCCTGAATCTAACAAGAAATCTCCAAATCCTACTCTTTGTTCTCTTCTAGAGAGAAAAGATTCAAACCATTGAAGGGCTTGTTTCCCTACTCTGCCCACTTCTCTCAGACGTTTCAGCAGGGTCCCATGGACAACCGTATCAAAGACGGCGGACAGGTCCAACATGACCAACAGGGACACGCCCCCCTGATCCGCCGTCTCCAATAGATAGTCCCAGACCGTCAGCAATGCCATCTCCATCCCAAAACCTGGTCGGAAGCTGGATTGCAGTGGATTGCAGATTCTCCTGATCCAGATGTTCCTGCAGCTGAGCTGTCACAATGTTTTCCAGAATTTTCGATGGCCATGACAATCCTGCCATTGGCCTGTAATTCTGGAAATTCTTAGGGTCTAAATTAGTTTTTTTTAGCAGTGGCGTGACCACAGATTTCTTCAGAATCATCGGTACTACCCCTGATGTAAGAGATTTGTTAACAAATGTTGTGATAAATGGGGTAATATCTGGAGCTATTAGTTTAGCTACTGAAGATAGATTAACGAAGAGTACATCATTAGTAGCCTTCAACGCAGAGAGCAAGGTGCAGACCCTTTCCTCAGATACTTTCGTAAACATAAATAGCTTCTGATCCGCCCCAGTGTCTTCATCATGAGATATGCATTCTGGGCTAATCTCTTCTGTTACTTCCAGATCCTCTTGGGAATGTAATGGTTTAATTTCCATAATCTTTCCTTATATTAGCTCTATTTTATTTATAAAGTAATTATTAAAAGCATCCGCTTGTGCTTGTGACGATTCAGGTGCTGCTGACGCACACCCAGGATTTGCTAACTGGGAAATAGCAGCGTACAATTCCCGTGGCCTGTTCATGACTTTGTCAATTTTCCCCGTTATAAATTTAGCTTTGGCATCAAAAATGGCTTTTCCATATTCTCTTCAGGCGCTCTTGATCTGTTCTAAAATGCCCTCTGTACGATGTCTTCTCCATTTTTTTCTCTAAAGATCTCACCTGTACCCTTTTCCTGGCCAAATCTGGCGAAAACCAGGGGTTACATGGCTTTGTTTTGTTGGAGAGGGGCCTGTGCATTACATAGAATAGCCATGATTTACATGCCTTTATTGAAGAACTCCTCACATGGAAGAGCCTCTTCAATCTGTTCCAAAGCATGTTTCAGAGTTTCCCCTGAGATTTTCAATAAATCTTTCAGCTTGCAGAACTCCCCCATCCAATTTTCTGTGTGCACTTCCAGAGTTTTCTTATGCATTCTCATTTCAAATACTATGGCATAGTGGTCTGTCCATGATATTGCGATTGTCTCAACATAACAAATTATCTTCCCTCGATATAGCAGGACATCAAGACAATGGTCCTGGCAATGTGAGGGGGATGATGCTAGAAGTTCCAAAGCATGGGCTTCCAGGGTCTCCTTTAATTCTCTCCCATCCCCAGATGTCATGCACCATAGGTGCATTCAGGCCATGATATCTTGCATCCCCCACAATCAAAAGGCATAGGGGTCCCCAGGGAGGGGCTAGGAGACGCATCTATATTGGTTAGGACCAGATTAATCATACAGCCGGATGACCACGTGTGCTAGTGTGAGTTAACCCCAGGGAGGTAGGGGATGCAAACTACTATAGGTGCATTCAGGCCATGACATCTTGCACCCCCCACAATCAAAAGGTATGGGGGTATCCAGGGAGGGGTTAGATGGTGCATCTACATTGATTGGGACCAGATTAAACATAAAACAGGATGACCACTTGCACTAGTGTGAATAGCCCCAAGAGAAATAGGGGATGCAAATTACCATAGGTGCATTCAGGCCATGATATCTTGCACCCCCCCACAATCAAAAGGTATGGGGGTGTTCCGGGAGGGGGTAGATGGTGCCTCTACATTTGTTGGGACCAGATGAAGCATAAAACAGGATGACCACTTGCGCTAGTGTGAATAGCCCCAAGAGAAATAGGAGATGCAAATTACCATAGGTGCATTCAGGCCATGATATCTTGCACCCCCCACAATCAAAAGGCATAGGGGTCTCCAAGGAGGGGTTAGATGGTGCATCTACATTGGTTGGGACCAGATTAAACATAAAACAGGATGACCACTTGCGTCAGTGTGAGTTAACCCCAGGGAAGTAGGGGATGCAAACTACCATAGGTTCATTCAGGCCATGAAATCTTGCACCCCCCACAATCGAAAGGTATGGGGGTGTTCCGGGAGGGGTTAGGGGACGCCTCTACATTGGTTAGGACCAGAGTAAACATAAACCAGGATGACCACTTGCACTAGTGTCAATAGGCCCAAGAAAAATAGGGGATGCAAATTACCATAGGTGCATTCAGGCCATGATATCTTGCACCCCCCACAATCAAAAGGCATAGGGGTTTCCAGGAAGGGGCTAGGGGACGCCTCTATATTGGTTAGGACCAGATTAAACATACAGCAGGATGACTACTTGCGTCAGTGTGAGTTAACCCCATGGAGGTAGGGGATGCGAATTACCATAGGTGTGTACAGGCCATGACATCTTGCACCCCCCACAATCAAAAGATATGGGGGTGTCCAGGGCGAGGTTAGATGGTGCCTCTACTTCGTTTGGGACCAGATTAAAAATAAAACAGGATGACCACTTTTGTTAGTGTGAGCTAACCCCAGGGAGGCAGGGGATGCAAAATGACCATAAGTGCATTCAGGCCATGATATCTTGCACCCCCACAATCAAAGGGTATGGAGGTATCCAGGGAAAGGCTAGGTGGTGCCTCTACATCATTTGGGACCAGAGTAAACATAAAACAGGATGTGTGTTACAGGTTTTGTGAATTACCATAGTTACGTTCAGGGCATGATATCATGCACCCCAACAATGAAAAGGTATGCGGGTGTCAAGGGAGGAGGTAGGTGGTGCCGATACATTGGTAGGGACCAGATTAAACATTAAACAGGATGATGACTTGTGTCATTGTGAGTTAACCCCAGGGAGACAGGGGATGCGAATTACCATAATACATGTAGGGGGGCTGATGGTGTCTCTCCCAGCATATATATGAGGTGAAAATGGGGTTGAAATAAAAAAGTCAACATTGTGGGGGTCATAGTAATTGGGGCACAGTAATCACATAGATCCGTCTTGGAAGCAGACACAGAATTGATAGTTGTAGCTGTAAGGGGAAGGGGATCTTTCGGTTGGAAATGTCCCATTGTAGTGTGTGATGGCTGAATACATGCCGAAGAACAGCGCCGCTGAGGACAAAAGGAAAGCAATTACACAGACTCTCACTAGTCTGCATTTCATCCCCATACAAACAGCCCAAACTTTAGCTAGGGGGCTTGAGCCTCATTAGTCCAGTGGTGTTGTATCCATGACATAGGGCAGCCCATACCAGTCACTTGCAGCAGTGTGTGATAATGTGCACAGTTTACCAAGCCGCGGGTGAACAGGGAGCTTAACACCAATTAGGTAAAATACTGTTGACTTCCCTTCCCAATAACACATGCTGAAGGGAGACCCTACCATGCACCCCCGTGCATTATGACAGAGTTGTGTGACTGAGCCCAACCTCCCCCTTTATCCTTAAGAGAGGCTCCTGCAGTGATTCCTCGTGCTTTGATGTTGGAATCAAATATAGAAAGGTTAATTATGCCATAAAAAATGCTTAAGCGCCCCATCTACTGTAACAGTACAAACTTTCTTATTATTATACCATTTAAAATAATAACATGTGTGCCCTCTCTGCTGTCACAGTACAACCTTTCTTATTTTGGCTGTAGTGTGATGTTGGAATAAAATATAGAAAGGTTAATTATGCCATAAAACATGTTTAAGTGCCCCATCTACTGTAACAGTACAACCTTTCTTATGATTATACCATTTAAAATAATAACATGTGCGCAAATGTACAACTGAGCGAATGCTAGGCTCCCAGACTTTGCACAGTATTAAAAAAAAACAACAACATGGGAAGCCGTATATTATACCATACTGTATGATATTCGGCTTCCCATGACAGAGTGAAGGCCCTGAAACAACGCCCACCTGGTAGCTCTGGCCAATCCCTCAATAGAGATGTTGGAGGGCGGGCTGTAGGCGGGCTATGTCATTAGCTTTTCATTTCGGGCTGCATGTATGGCTGCAGCCATCAAGTGGGCGTGACTCCGAAGATTGCCGAACACTGCCTCCCACAATCTATCATGGCCCGCAGGATAGCATACAACACCGGCACCGGCGAGGACCAGGCACACAGCGCAAGGTAAGTGGGGCAGGGGCGGGGGGATATTGGAGATGATGAAAAGGGGGTTGGGGCAAGGGTAGGCGGGGGAGAGCGCATTTACCTGATTACCGGTCAGGGAAGATGGCAGCCTCCAGCACCGAGGAGGATCGGAACAAGGGTTTTGTTGTGTGTTAAAGCCCGCGTTTGGAGCCTCCTGATTGGCTGGGAGACACCACACCACCCCGCCGGAGAAGTAATACAAAATGAATCACCAAATTCATTGCACTGTACCAATTTCAACCAGATTCCATATGTATTAAATGTAAACAAGCCAATAAAATAGTAGAATAGGAGACCACTGTGTCATTTATATAAATGGGGATTACACAGGTAAAGGGAGGACCTATGGGGATTGGCCATCCTTTTACAGCCAGGTGTGTATTTATGTGTGCATGTGTGCATTGGCTTTCGACAGCACCTGTCATCGACATTTGTGATATCGTCCAACACACGGGAAAGGGCCCAACATTATATTTGGAGGAGGGCGGTGAGTGGCTTTACATCAGGGCAAGGGTGGGGACAGGGAAAGCGGACACGATCGATAGGGGTCACTATATGGAAGGCAGTAGAGCCCATTTCCAGTCATATCATTTTTGTTTCATCGCCGGAATTCCGATATGGAAAAAAATGTTGTCACAGGAAAGAGCAGGGGAAATTGGATAATAGGTGCAACATTAGATTAGCGCTCTGTCGTGAATAGTCAATAAGGCATAGATTTTTCATTTTTTATTTTTTCAGACTCAAAACCAACCAAGAAACAAATCACCTTCTGTGAGGAGATGCACCTCCTGACCTCAGCTCTGCCACAGCTAAGGGCATTCCAACTCACAGGGATCTTGTGACTACTCTACCACTGATCACACTCCGCCCGGGCAACGACCCCATGGCTCTGGTCCTCCCACAACCAAATACATCCATAAACCAATAAGTAAACAGAAAAACTTGATACGACCAACGAATAGTGACTAAACACACTACGCAGTCTCTGAGCTTCTGAACTAACAATAGCATTCATGGCATCGGGTATATCTCTGATCTGTACCCCTCCCCGGAAGGTCTTTAAGGCTGGCAACCTTCTTAATATTGCCACTCTCAACTCTCGCTCTGCTTTCAAACACTCCTCTGACATCTATCTTACTGAGACATGATTCACAGCCAGCTCTGGCACAAGCGTTGACACACTACTCCCTGATGGCTTCAAGATCCTCTCCGCACCCAGATCCTCCCCGTCCATGAGGGATATCCCTGATCTTTCCTGTGTGGATTCCTACCTCTAGCATTCCCACTCAGGCCTATTCCTCTTTGAATGCCTTGTCTGTAGGCTCACCTCATTTCTCTCTTAGTGGGCAGGCCTCTGCTCCTCCCTCCTGGCCTCTACCACTGAACTACTCCTCCTCGGTGACCTCATTATCCATTTACACTCCCTTGTTCCTCCTCTGTACTCTTCCGTGACCTCTGCGACTCCCTCTCCCTGTCCATCCTCCCCTCTGGCCTGACTCACTCTGCAGGGCACACACTTGATGTCTTGAGCTCCTCTGACCTCCCCCTCTCCATCCCTCTGAACACTCCTCTCTCCTGGAGCGATCACCCCCTCCTCTCCTCTCCTCTCATATCTCCCTCTCTTCCCCCCAAGCCAAGCCTACCCCAACACTGCCACCTACGTTCTCGGACATCTGGCCCATGAAGCGTGTGTCAGTTGAGGCTTTTTCCGCCACCTTCTCCCTCCCCCTCTCCACCTCTGGCTGTCTCACATCCTGACACAGCCATGACTCTGCTCTACTCTTCAATTTCTGATACTCTTGGTGCTCTTGCCCCTGTCATGAGGATCCGTTTGAAGTCAAAAGCCAAGTGCAATTCCTGGTATGACTTCAACCTAGCTACACTTAAACATAAGTGTAGGGTGGCTGAGAGGAAATGGAGGTCTTTTTCTTCATCCTCTGACAAACTGGCTTGTCGCCTGCTACAAAGGCAATTCCGACTCTCTGTCTTCACCAAGAAGAGAGTCCACATTCAAGCTTGTGTCTCTGCGGCATCTAACAACTCGGCCGAACTCTTTTAAAATCTGCAAGGTGTTGGCCAACCCTGCTGCAGTTTCAACCCATGCCGGTTGCCTCCAGGCTCTTTGCAATGCCCTTGCCTCTCACTTTATCTCAAAAACTCAGGACATCCTGTCCACCCTCTCCACTTCTGCCCCTCCTCTGCCTTCTCCGTCTGTGCTTGTTGACCCTCCTTCAGTCACCCCCCCACCCTCCTTCTCATCCTTTCCTCTTTTTTCCCTGATGAGGTCGCTAGACAAGTCCGATCTATGATTGCCTCGTCAAAACAGGTTCATCCCTGTTCCTCTAAAACCATCAAGGAGCACATTGACACCCTTGCTCTGGCCCTTGCTGATTTATGCAACCACTCCTTTGCCATCCTTTCCGACCCCTCTGAAACCCTCCCTTGTGCATCCTATTCTCAAGAAACCCACAGCTGATCCTTCTTGTCCGGCTAACTATCGCCCAATTTCCATTACTCCCTTTCTGGGCAAACTCCTGGAAAAGTTGGTCATCTCTCAGCTTAACCTTCATTCCAATTTTGTTGGCTCTCTCCATGACCTTCAGAGCTGCCAGAGGTATGGAAACTGCTCTGCTCAACATCTGTGAAGATCTGCTCTCCAACCTTAACTCTAACATTGCCTCTGTCCTAATCCTCATTTATCTCTATTCTGCCTTTGACACCATCAACCATACCATCCTGCTCAACCATCTCTGTGATAACCTGGGTATCACTGATCAGGCTCAGGCCTGGCTGACCTCTTTCCTCTCTGATCGACCCTCCCAGGTCCAACATGGGTCCTTTCTATCATCTATCTTCCTCTCTACCTGTGGTGTTCCCCAGGGGTCTAACCTCCCGCCCTGGCTTTTCAACCAATATCTGGCAACTCTCACCCACTGCATTGCCATTTTCTACTCAAATTTCCAGTGCTATGCTGGCGACACTCAACTCATTTTCAGGCAGCCCTCTGCCATGTCCTCTCCCTCTCTCATCTCTGATTGCCTAACTACCAATGATCTTTGTCTGAATGCCAGCAATACAGAGATCCTCCTCATTGGCACACCTTCACCATCCTTTCCCCTCACTCTGTGGCCGGCCTCACGTGGCACTCCTCCTACCCCCACCTGCGAGGCTAAGAACCTCTGGGTCATCTTTGACTCCACACTTTCCTTATCCGCCCACATCTCTGATGTCTCTAAAAAGTCAAATTCCTGCTGCACCTCCTCAGAGGTACTCTGCCTTTCCTCTCCTTCCCCCAGAAGCTCATGGTCTCCCAAGCTCTGGTTCTCTCTAGGTTGGACTATTGTAACAGCCTCTTTCTAAATATAACTGCCTCTACTCTCTGCCCTCTGCAACTAATCCAGAAAAGGGCTGTGATACTTGTCCTTGGCCTCAAGCCCTGGGATCGTATCTCTCCAGCTCTGAAATCTCTCCATTGGATCCCAGTGGATGCAAGGATTACATTCAAAACCCTCTGCAGTGCCCACAAGGCTTTCTGGGCCTGGGTCCAAAATACCTTCAACTATCCCTCCGCAAATACCTCCCCTCTTGCGCTCTTCACTCCTCTACCTCTAACTCCCTCAGGGTCAGTCATTTCTCAAAGGAACGAGCTGGGGATAGATCTCTGTCTTCGGCTGGGGCCTCCCTCTGGAACAGCCTCCCTGAAAGTCTAAAACTTGAGGAGAACCATCTCTGGTTCCGGAGGCACCTCAACAACTTCCTCTTTGCTTCTGCCTTCGCTCCCCCTCTCCCATGCTGATCTGTTCTCTCTTGTCACTGTGCACCTGGCCACCCTCTGTCCTCTGGGCCCAGGTACCTGCTCACCCTGCCACCCTCCTGCACTGTCTCCGAGCCACCCCTTACACTACGGTCTGTATCTGTACCCATACAGCCCCCCTTTTTTCTTCCTGCATTTATCAGACCTACCCTGTCTGCTGCCTTAAACCCAGCACTTGCCAATTGCTGTCTGCACTACCACTGTTTGTTGTCTTTATTATTTATTTATTATTATTTCTCTGTTTCTCCTTTGCTCCGCACTCTCCACTTCTCACCCCTTCCATGCACTTTTCCCTTCCCCCTCTTCCATGCACCTGCGCGTTCTCAATGTGACAGGACCGAGTAAGATCAGTGTTTTGTTCTCCCCTGTTCCCCTCCCTTGCCTTGTCACGCTCTGAAACACTTGTGTACGAGCGCGATGGAAATAAAATATCAATATCAATATCAATATGGCAGATTCAGGACCTCTGCAAGCAAGCCACCACCAGGACATTTAATGAAGTGCATACTGACTACAATAAAGAGGGCAGCTCAAGAACTTGCAAGACACATTTCTTCAACCTTTTATCCATCCTGTTTGTTATGTTGGCCCATAACTGCACACACACCCGAATAAACGCTTTGAAACCTCATATTTTAGTCCGTCTTCTCTGTTGATCCCAGCGGCCACTCTGACACCACCAGCAGAAAGCTTTGGCACGCTCTCTCCTGTGCCAATAAGATGAAGGTGCGACTAAAAATGCTGGGATCTGGCCTCTCCCCACTGATGCCTAAGACCTCTCCCCTAACCCAGAAAAATATAATCCTGCCCTAAATCCCTACTCTAATTCCATAACTCTAGCTAAGCCCTAGCTAACCCATATTATTTAAAACTAATCTATCCCGACTTGCACTCTTAACTCATAAAAAGACAGACATCCCCTTCTCTATCCAGAGCTCTGTGGGTTTGATCCTGCCTCTTCCAAAGCCAAATTCCGAATGTCCTGAGTTCTACATGTGCTCCTTTTTACTGATGCAAGGACCGGCCTGGTCGAACCCATTAGCATGAACCTCAGGAAAAGCCTAAATAGCCAGACTTGACGAAGCCCGTTGAAACTTGATGGGGTTCGAGTTTTACACAAACCTGCTCGCTCATGCTTACTGGAGATGAAATTTGAAGAGAAGTTCCATTTGCAAACAGACAGATGGTGCTCTCCTCCCCGGAAACAGTCCTGACAGGTGGTGGATGGAAGCATGGTAACTGTCCAATCCGAGCAGAAGGGATAATTACAGGGTATCCCTCCTAGATTGTAAAATTAGTGATGTCAGTTCTGCCATAAAAGGGGGACTGTACAAGGACTTAGGACACACACACAAACTGGGAGACAGGAGAAGGAGGACGGAGAGAAGGCTGCTCAACATTACCATCTTTGGGAGTGCAGTGACCAGACCCTTGCCCTATCTGTCCAGAGTGTCCTGAGATCCGGCTGGCTTTCCTGAATCCCAAACCTAAGTAGCATATAACCCCAGCCCTAAATTCCATAAACCCTTAATTATTTGTAGTAGTACATTTAATCCAACACCACATTGAAACCCCCAAATTGCCAGTCATCTCCCCATAGAAGAATTTCTTCTTTGTTTGTATATGTTAGCATATCTCCTTTGAAAAACCTCTGAGTTGTCTCTGTAAATCCTTAGTATTTTTTTCAGTAAATCAATGTATTCCCCCATTGAAATTCACGGTTCAAGATTGTTGCAATTCGAAATCAACCATCTTGTTCCTGGTGTTTTTATTTAATTGTTATAGTCATTAAAATGTTGCTGCAGACGAATGATTCTCCTTGTAACTAAAAACCGAATTTTTCTGTGTATTGTGTGCATTACCAAACAAATTCCTATTTGCATCTGTCCTATTAAACCTAAACTGTTGTTCCTATTGTGAGGAATCCTTTTGGCCTAGAAGTCTACCTGTTATGTGCTTATGTCCTTGTCATTGAAAACCGATTTTCATATTGTAAGCTAAACTCCTTCCGTGAGCTGCCTGTCATTGTAAACCCCAGTGCAAACGCATTTCCATTTGCCCCTGTATTTTCCCTTTGCATTTGTGTTTCTCCCTAAATCTATTTTCCCACTTAATTTCTATGTTGCCCTCGTGTGAGGATTAGAATTCTCTAGAACTTTCCCCATCTCCTAAGTGTAAGCAATACAAATGTCCTTATATTCTGTCCCCTAGCAGTTGTGAGAAATAACCAAAACCCCATTGTTCCATTTTGCACCAAAAACGGGTTTTCCCTTTCTTTGCTGGCTTCCCATCTTGTGGTGGTGGGCTTTACCCTAAATCCTATTTTCTCTCTCTATTCCTACTCCTTGACACTGTCTTACATTCAAAGGAATCAAGTTTAATAACAGAGTGTTACAGGGGGGAGTGCTAAACCATTGGTGCCATCACTTGGTGGAAAATTGTTCTTTTCTGTTTTGCCATAAAGACCTGAGTGAACCGTAATATGATATCGTAACCTAGTTCTGTAGAGATCACTGCATTTTGTGTTGCCACAACATTGGGTGCTGATGAATGTTATTATTTTCTTATTTCATTAAATAATAAATTAATTAATATCTTATTGCTACACACCGGCCTGGTTCCTAGTCCATTGTGACACAGGGTGCTGGTGGAGGGTGGGCGCGAGACGGGTTGGAGGCCTACTCAAAAGAATCTGTAGTATATTAAAGGGAAAGTTCTTTAGCTGGTGTGTGCCGTGTAATACACCGTGACACCTGTGGCAGTGCCTACTCCACACCCTTATATGCCCTTGTACGCTCTATTCAACATCTTACACGCACGTCCATTCACAGATCACAAAGACCTCGGCTGCTCTCCTTCATAAACTTGACTCTGGAAACACAGATCTTGCCATTTGTCTCCATTGACTCCACAGGGCAGGTGTGGCACACTGGTGCATCTAGGGTTGTACTGGTTTGCACATTTGGATCCCAGCCAGACTTTATTTGTGTTCCCAATCAACCCACTTGTTGTTCATTGTTGTTTTTCGGTATCTTCTCTTCTCCTGGATGTATTGCATGACTATTGTTACCATTACTTGTTGTTCTGATCCATCACTGTGAGTGCATGCATGGTGTGTGTGTACATTGTGGGCGTATGCATGTGGTCCATCGTCCACTCCCACTAGCTTATGTTCATCATTTGTCCCAGTTGCCAGTGCAATCCTATGATCAGTGGAGTAACTTTGCTGAAAATGTTGGATGTTGGGGGGGGTAGGGATGGGGTGGAGGGAGGGCTGGTGCTGGCTCTTAGGGATCGTTTTGGCCAATTTGTTTGACAAAATTTGGTTGAATGATAGATTTGACTAAATTCGGTCATCATGATTAGTTTGAAGCTGAAGATACCGAACATGAAGAGCGGCGGTTGCGGGGATGTCCCCCGCCCCTCATGTTTGGTATTTTTTACATTGGGAGTTACAGGGGTGTCCCCCGCTTTCTCAGCATTGGGGGTAGGGGACCCAACAAAAAAAAGAAGAAAAAGGGACCCTGCAGCATCAGATCCGACTCGCGTTAGATGGATGAATCGGACGCTGCAGGGTACAGTAGAGCGGTGGATGGCGAAAAGGTAAGTAGGGGGGTTTATGGGTGTACTGGTGGTTTGGGGGGACATGTTTTTATTTTGTACCGAGGTAAAGACGGATTCGAAGCAAAAATGACTACGGTCAATTTTGCTGTGATTTTGTACCTCGGTCAAACAATCTAAATCCCTGAGGGATAACACTAGACTACTACACCACAAGAGTCCATTGCTGACGCTCTGTTATAACTTTCATAAAACTGGTGACCTATCTTTAAAAATCGATTGGGCCCTCACACTTCTCGTGCTGGCCTGCCATGCACGCAGAGACACAACATAACATTCACAAACTTAATTCCAATAGAACATACAAACAATGCATTATTTATAATTCATTTAGACACAAAAGTCAACATCATATGCTTGCATACACTCTCACTTACACACAAATGGACCCAGCTCCTCCATTGACATACACTGTCTGCACACAACCTTAAATGTACATGTACAATAACACTTGGAATCAGTGGCACAATGTTCATTGAGCAGACCAGACTTTATCACCCCCTGATCCCTGAAATGTAGGGCTAAGTTGACTTGTTTTAGCTGAACTATAAAGCCATGGCCGAAAGGAACAGATTCACTGGAATGTCAGCAATTCCCTTGATTTGTCCTTTCATTCAAAGGCAGAAACCGTCGGTTAATGCAGTGCAGTTGGGGGCCCAAGTATACTTGGTATCAATTTTTAAATGGCATATATCTCCAAACTTGAGTTCTGCACAGCACCTTGTATGGGTATGTGCTGATAGATTTTTTCTACAAGATTCTGACAGATTAAAAGTAAGGTATGTTTTCCTGTGTTCAAATGCCACCAAGCAGTGGAGTACCAAGCGGGAGAGGCGGGGGGAGGGGGAAGCTGCCCCCGTGGTTCTTTTAAGAGCCAGACCGGGACATTTGTCATTGGGACACCTCTCCCATTCGGCAGATCAAAGAGGGTGCCCAACGGCAAAGGTGTTGCTGGCAGGACAATGTGTGCTGAGCAATTCCTGCTCAGCATGCTCATTGTCCTTGCAGCAAGACACCTTACCCCTGCCGAATGGCAGAGGTGTTCTGCTGTCAGGACAATGGGGGTCATTACGACCCTGGCAGGAGGGAGTTAACAGGCCGGTAGAGCTGCCGGCTCCATTAACCCCCTACCGCCTCATTACGAGGTCTCCTCATGGGACCTGCTAAGGACGCCAGGTCCTTATCGGGTCCCGCGAGCAGACCAGGATGCAAACATGCAGGATGCAGATCAGGATGCAAACAACGGGCCCGTTGTTTGCATCCTCCCCATTCCCATTGAGCCCTATGCAGGCTCGAATGGGGATGTACAGGGTCTGGGTTCCTGGAATGGGGAAATACTGGGCCCTCCAAGGTTGGAATGGCCCGGTATTTCCCCATTCCAGGAACCTGGACCCAGTAGCCGGAATGGGGGTAGCCATGCCACCAAAATAGCGGCATTGCTATCTCCAGGGTCGTAATGACCCCCAATGTCCCAAGGAGCGCCAGCCAGCAGAGGGTCCTCACATTGCTCTGTATCAACATGTGAGCGATCAGGCACTGATGGGAGGGGGGTACTATTAGCAGCGACTTTTGTGCCTTTAGACATGTGAATGGGAGGGAGTGATCAGAAGCGAGAAGGGTTCATAATGTTGCATGCTTTATGAAATAATGACTATGGCTTTAAAACCCAAGTGGGATTTGTTACGCTCACATTAATCTATATAATGCTATTGTGACTTTGCATGTAGTATGGGGAGAATAAAACTAAAGTCCTGGTCCCATTGCTCAACATATTTCTATGACAATGTATGTAGTGTATGGTTAGTTTACTATCAAAGGCTAGTTTATTATGGAATGTGGTTTGCTTCCAAGGAATTGCTATAAATAATTATTTAAGCACATGAAATGTAAAGCAAAACCTTAATAAATATCTATATCAAGTAAACCTGGAAAGATGTGCACGGTCAGTTAAATTGTCCACATCCCAGATCACCATTTAACCAAGTGTGTGATCCTGAGCAAATCATTTAATCACATTGTGCCTTATCTGCAGCTCTGCAAGTGACTCTGAATCACTTCAAAGCTTATGTTAATGTATCATGGTATTATAATGGAAAAGCCTAACGACTATGGAGTTGCTCCACATATAGCAATAGTGCAATTTAGGAAGTTTGCACCACAAATTTATTTGTTACTTGGCTTATTCATGGCGACGTTTTCTAAAGTCACTTCCATGGTGCCTCCAAGTATCAAGGACTAATGATGCGCCTTGCAATGTCCTTTTCTGGGAAGTCCCTTCTGTTGGTGCAATCCATATAATAATTAGGAAGTTTGCGTGTATTTTGCCTCAGAGGGCTTGGACAGAGCTCTAATAGATGAGTTTCCTGCATCTGGAATGATCCTGCGGTTTTACTTTTGTTGTTGTGTCTTAAAATGCCATCTTCCACTAATGTTACCAAAAAGGTAGATTGCGGCAGGGGTGGGCGGTTTGGGGGTGCCAATGAGACCATGTGGAATTCCACACACTGCATTTCGTTGCTCCCCAACCCCTCCCACCCCCACTTATACAATTCTGGATACTCCCCTGCTTAGTTTGGTAAGTGAATCAGTTTTTGGTGGGCTGTAGCCTGAATCATGACACCCATTTACTAATTTGCACCAAACCGTCCTGAAAAAGTGTCTGCAAAACTCGAAATACTTTTTGCAAGTTTGGTGAAGATTATTTCTGTTGGCAGGGGGAAAAGTTATACAGGGCTCCTAAAAGTGTGCTTTTAACATAAAATTCCATACGGTACTTTTTTGCGCACCTAGAGCAAGAACTGCTTAACAAAGGTTCACCATGTTTGGAATGCGTATAGCACTCAAATTCAATTCACAGAATTTGTAGAGTACGACAGTTTTGGGTCACAGGTTTTCTCAGCTTGACTGTTTCCACTCTACTTGGGGAGGGCGCACCTTCAGCCAACTTCTTTTTGAAATTAGGATGGTTGTGCTTTAGTAGCATCTGAAAAATGGCAAGATACATTTTGGAGGCGTTGCAGAGCTGTGTCTTGCACCAGAGAATACGTTTGTTATTGTTAGTGTGTCTTCATTCCTGCGGCCTTAATGTGTACTGTGAGCTCTGCTCACATTGTCCAAATGTGACACGTCTCTCACTAGGGTCAGCCCGCATCCCAGCCCCCCAACCAACATACACAAACACAATTAAAAATTGTGAAAAAAAAAAAATACCTCTGCTCTGCTTTCAAATGCCACCCGGGCCACGTCTCATGTTACACCGACCTAACCTTTTCGCACTCACGCACCTCCAGACAGAAACCAGCAAGCTGAATGAGCTTCCTAGTTCCTGTCTGTGTGTTGCATGAATACAAAGCCGGAAAGCGATTCTCTGCGCCGCAGCCCCTAGAAGTGCTGTTGCTAGCGTGGCAGCACAGGCGCCAGGTCCTGCAACGCACAGTTCAGCACCCTGGCTGCTGACTTAGAGTCAGGCCAGCCAGAGTGAGGGACGGAGCCATGCAGGGCATCCCACCCCTGAATGTGTTGCAGCGCGGCGGCCAGGCATCTCGGCATTATGTAATGAGACAGCACAAGCCTTGCTGGGCAACCCAGCCTGGCTCGCACTGTCCAATTACATAATTAATGATAGCAGCCCCCCTGCCCTCCCTCCAAAAGTTGGGGGGACAAAAAGGCATGCCACAGAAGTTGGGGGGACAAAACCCGCTATCCCCCCCTATAATTACACCCATGCCTATGATCCCTGCACACTTTCCAGAGACTGTCTCGTCCAGGGTGTGTGGTCTGTTGGAGGGTCAGACAGCAGTTGGGTATTGTTGTCATGTCCATTTACTGTGGTGTCCAATCGGGGGGTTGGTGGTTGGTGCAGAGTCTGGAGTTGTGGTTGAAGGGACTCACTTGCGTGGATGTTACGGACATGGGTCTCTTTCTGATTTACATGCCGTGATAAGTTGAGAATGTTGTTTTGGTGAGACGCTGCGGGTTGCTCTTTCACAGGTGGCCTTTGTTTAGCAGTCTGCCCTTCTCCCTCACCGCCTATTGTCCTTCCTCGCACACAACATGTGAACCTTTTCCTCAATGTGCCCTCCAGGATCTCAGGCCATGCAGCATTTCTTTGCTGTCTTTCTGTCTCTGTCTTACTCTTTTCACCCCTTCTCTCTGCCCTCACCCACTGTAACGGCCATCATTTCTCTCCTCATCTACCCACTAGCCACACTTCTCCTGCATCACAATTCCCCTATCCCTGTCTCTCTCTATCCACTCTGGATCTACACATTCATCACTCTGTGTATTGTCTCCCTCTTGCCCTCTGCCATCCTTCACATCAGCTCCCACACATGTACTTCCACTCCCCAGACCTTCACCTCCTCACTTGCTGTCCTTTCTCTCCCCTGCATCCATGGGTGACCCAAAGGAACACGTGACAGATGACAGTGGGTGTGCAGAACATATATACCTGCAATCAGTGGCAAACTTGTGCCCGCATCCCGGGACTGACTGACCTGTTTCCACAGTGCATGTCATACTGTGCTTGAAATCTATTAGCTTCACTGCCAGTGATTTCTCTCTCAATGAGTTGTGATGTTGTAAGGTTGATAGTTGCTCACGCTAAACGACAAGTGGAATTCAGCATTTGTGTGTTTCTTTATTGTTTAATGTCATCGAAAGCTGTGTTTCTCTAATGTAATATTGCTGGTACACCCATGGTGTTGAGTGTTTTGAATGTGCGTATTCTTTGGGAGATGTTTGTTGGATGGACGGGTATCAGAGTGCGTGATGTAGCTTGCAGAGCCAAAGACGTGTGTGATGTTGATAGGGTGAGATATTGCTAGCAAAGTGAGAGACATGTCTTTTTCTCTGTTTGCTATGCACGCATTATTCCTAATGTTGTACGGTTGTTAAATTGGGTACTTTTGCCACTCGGATCTGCTTTTCCCTGTTCTGAGATTCAATATCAGAAAACCATAGGAAGATTCTCTTTTGATTTTAATGATGATTGAGAACACTCCTGTCATCAAGATGTGTGTATGAGATGGTGGGTAGGTACCGGTGTCTTACCTGCCTGTTGATAATTATGAGGGTATGTAGTCCTTGCCATGAACCTTGTCTGATCCTATGAAAGCTTTTGAGGGCATGCCCTATTTCGGAGGTTGTTGTCAGCCCAGAAGGCATAGGGATGCCAGGTTTAGACCTTTGGGGGCACCGCCGCAGATGACATGGATCTGGGCGAATGGCAGTGAGGAAGCCATGAGAACATCCCAGTGAGTGCCACCATTATTGGGAGAGGAGGAGATAGGGCAGAGCACAGAGCCCTTATGAGGAGTCCATAGATCTGGCAAAGGGACGACAAAGAGGATGTCGGTCAGGGTCTGTCTGGAGGAAGTATTGGAGTAGGTGTCGGCGATAAGAAGACCAGGGTTAGAGGCCAAGATATCCTTTTTGAACTTCTTCGTACCAGACTTAGTGAGTGGGGAAGGATAGTCAATGGAGAAGCAGTTGGAAAAGATAGGAGAAACAGAAGGTGCCATGGGGGTGGAAGCGAGGAGAGGATGGAGAAACTGGGGGGCGCGGGGTAAGGCCCTTCCCTATGGTGTCATCAAGTGGTGGGATTGAACCCCATTGCCGAGTAGTCCATGGGAGTTGGGTACCACCTGCCCTTGGTTTGAGGAATTTGCCTTCCTGGGTCTGCCAATCTGATATGATATGATATGATATGGCATTTGTAACGCGCCTATACACAAGTGTTTCAAGGCGCGACGAGGCAGAGAGGGGGGAAACAAGGGGAAGACAGACAACGATCCTACTAGGCCAGGTGTCATACAGATCGCGCAAGTGCAGAGGTAGGGGGAGGGAAAAGTGCAAGGGGAAAGGGGAGGTTTGAAGTGCAGTACAAGTAAGTAGAATAAAATAAATAAATAAATTGGGCCAGCTGGTGGCAAGTGCAGACAAGTGCTGGGAAGGTGGGCTGTAGGGATACAGAGACAGACCGCAGTGCAGAGGTTGCCAGGGAGGCAGTGCAAGTGGAGAGTGGCTGGGCCCAGGACCGAGGTCGGTGAGAGTGGCCCAGCTGCAGATTCAGTGCAGTTTCAGTGAAGGATTTAGCAGGGGAGAGGGAGAGACAAAGAAGAGGCAAAGAGGAATGTTTTGAGGTGCTTCCGGAACCGGAGATGGTTCGCCTCAAGTTTCAGGGAGGCAGGAAGGCTGTTCCAGAGGGAGGTCCCTGCTGCGGAGAGAGATCTACCCCCAGCTCGTTGCTTCGAGAAGCGGCTAACCCTGAGGGAGTTGGAGACGGATGAGCGAAGGACTCGGGAAGGAAGATATTTAGGAAGAGAGAGTTGAAGGTATTTAGGCCCCAGGCCCCAGAAGGCCTTGTGGACAACGCAGAGGGTTTTGAACATAATCCTCGCAGCCACTGGGAGCCAGTGTAGAGATTTCAATCCTGGAGAGATACGGTGCCTGGGCCTGAGGCCAAGGATAAGTCTTGCAGTTCTGTTCTGGGTGAGTTGCAGAGGGCGGAGAGTGGAAGCAGGCAGATTAAGATAGAGGATGTTAAAGTAGTCCAGCTTCGAGAGAACCAGGGCTCGGGAGACAGTGAGCTTCTGGGGGAAGGAGAAGAAGGGAAGAATACCTCTGAGGAGGTGCAGCTGGTAGTGTGACTTCTTAGAGACGTCAGATATATGAGGAGAGAAGGAGAGTGTGGAGTCGAAGATGACCCCGAGGTTTTTTGCCTTGCAGGTAGGAACAGGAAGAGGGCCAAGAGAGGCTGGCCAGAGAGCTGCAGGGAAGGAGGAAGTGGGTGTGCCGATGAGTAGAATCTCGGTCTTACTGGCATTAAGGCAGAGGTCATTAGCGGCACACCATTCCTGGATAGCAGACAGACAGTTAGAGATGAGGGAAGGAGAGGAGGAGGCCGAGGGTAGCCTGAAAATGAGCTGGGTATCGTCCGCATAGCACTGAAAGTTGGGGCAGAGAGCGACGATGCGGTGGGCAAGGAGTGCCAGATACTGGTTGAACAGCCAGGGAGAGAGATTAGATCCCTGGGGGACACCACAGGTGGAGAAAAAGAGGTCAGAGAGGAAGGACCCCAGTTGGACCTGGGAGGGTCGATTGGAAAGGAAAGAGGTCAGCCACGCCAGAGCCTGACCAGGATACCCAGGTTATCACGGAGACGGTTGAGCAGGATGCCATGGTTGACAGTGTCAAAGGCAGAAGAGAGATCAAGCAGAATGAGAACACACAGAGTGTTGGAGTCGAGGTTCAAGAGCAGGTCCTCACGGATGTTCAGGAGAGCAGTTTCCGTGCTTCTGGCAGCTCTGAAGCCAGATTGATGGTCGTGAAGACTACCAACAGATTCAGCATAGAGGTTAAGCTGGGAGATGGCAAGTTTCTCCAGGAGCTTGCCCAGGAAGGGAGTGATGGAGATTGGGCGATAGTTAGCCGGGAAGGAGGGGTCGGAAGAGGGTTTCTTAAGAAGAGGGTGCACAAGGGAGTGCTTGAGGGGGGATGGGAATACTCCAGAGGCGAAGGAGTGGTTAAAAAGTCAGCCAGGGCAGGAGCCAGGGAGTCGATGTGGTCCTTGATAGTTTTGGAGGAACAGGGGTGAACCTGTTTAGACAAGACTTTCATAGATTGGACTTGTCTGGAAACCTTGTCAGCAGAAAAAAGGGGAAAGGCAGAGAAGGAGGGAGGAGGGGTAGCTGCAGAAGGGCCAGAGGAAGAGCCGGGAAGAGAGGGAGGGAGGTGATAGGAGGAGAGTGAGGACAGGATGTCCTAAGTTTTAGAGATGAAGTGAGAGGCCAGTGCAGTGCAGAGGGTCTGGGAGGGGACAGGAGAGGTAGAGACTGCAGCAGGGTTGGCAAGCTCCTTGCAGATTTTAAAGAGTTCGTCCGAGTTGTTAGATGCCGCAGAGATGCAGGCTTGGATAAAGGCTCTCTTCTTGGTGAGAACAGAGAGACGGTATTGCTTTTGGAGCAGGCGGCAGGGCAGTTTGTCAGAGGATGAACACGAAGCACGCCATTTCCTCTCAGCCTCCCTGCACTTGTGTTTTAGGGTGACGAGATCCGAGTCATACCAGGAGTTACATTTGGCTTTGGGCTTCAGGCGGATTCTCATGACGGGGGCAAGGACATCAAGAGTGTCAGATATAGCAGAGTGGAGCATGGAGAGGGCTGTGTCAGGGTGAGAGTCAGCCGAAGGGGGAGGGGGGGAGAAGGTGGCAGCGAAAGCCTCAACTGAAACGCGCTTCATGGGTTGGATGACCGAGAAGGTGGTGGGCAGTGATGAGGGTGGCTTTGCCTGTGGGGTAGGGAGGGTGAGGTGGCAGGATAGGAGAAAGTGATCACTCCAGGAGAGAGGAATGGAGAGAGGGACGGAGAGGGGAAGGTCAGAAGAGATCAGAGCATCAAGAGTGTGCCCTGCGGAATGAGTCGGGCCAGAGGGGAGAATAGAGAGTGAGAGAGAGTCACAGAGGTCACGAAAGAGTCCAGAGGGGGGACAGGAGGCATCCAGGTGGATGTTGAAGTCACCAAAAAAGAGGAGTTGAGTGGTTGAGGACAGGAGTGAGGAGGAGAGGTCAGCCCACTCAGAGAGGAAGGAGGAAATTTGACCAGGTGGCCGATAGATAGTAGCCACGGTAAGGGAATGGCTAGGAGAGAGAGAGAGTCGGCAGACAAGACATTCAAAAGAGGAGTAGGTCTGCGTAAGAGTGACAGTGGCAGGAATCCACTCAGGGAAGATAAGGGCAACGCCCCCCTGCACGGTTGGGCCTGGGCACGGAGAGAATCTTGTAACCGTCAGGTAGGAGTGTGTCAAAGGTGGTGACAGAGCTGGCTGTGAACCATGTCTCAGTGAGACCGAGGACGTCAAGGTCCAGTTCCTCAAGAAGGCGACAGATATCAGAGGAATGCTTGATGGCAGAGCGAGAGTTAAGAGTGGCAAAGTGGAGAAGGTTGCCATCCTTGAAGGACTGCCGGGGAGGGGTACAGATCAGATCTGAATGAAGAAAGGTCCCTGGGGTAGCAGTCTTGTGGTGTTTGGTTGAATGGCCCAAACCTGTAGTCCACTCTCTCTATTAAGTGCCCAGAGCCTCAGGTGGTCCTGCCCTTCTCGGCACTAGCTCCCACTAGGTAATGCATCAGAGCAAAGTGGGGTCCTGTCCCTTTCCTCCTGGGTTTCCACTTGCTGATGAGTTCCACCTGCTCCTTGACCACTTTGGTTCCTTCATAAAATCTCGCCCTCCTCCAACAATTGTTCTCCTACATCTACCTCCACCTTCCTGATGTCACACACCTCCTTTCTGATCCACTGGTCTCAGAACTCCCCGGGCAATCTTCCTACCTTCCTTTGAATTCTCAAACTTCCTCCTTTAACTTGGTTACCACCTGCAACAAACTTGTTCTCTCTGCCTCCTTCTCCACCACATCCTGCTCCTACAGTCTCCTCCTCTCTGCTCCATTCTGCTCCTCCAGCCTACTTTCTGCTCCATTCTGCTCCTCCAGCCTCCTACTCTTTGCTCCATTCTGCTCCTCCAGCCTCCTCCTCTACGCTCCATTTGGCTCCTCCAGCCTCCTCCTCCCCGCTCCATTCTGCTCCTTCAGCCTCCTGCTCTCTGAACTATTCTGCTCCTTCAGCCTCCTCCTCTCCGCTCCATTCTGCTCCTCCAGCCTCCTCATCTCCACTCCATTCTGCTCCTCTAGCCTTCTCATCGCCACTCCATTCTGCCCCTCAAGCCTCCTCCTTTCCACTCCAATCTGCTCCTCCAGCCTCCTTCTCCACCGCATTCTGCTCCTCCAGCCTTCTCCTTTCTGCTCCATTCTGCTCCTCCAGCCTCCTCCTCTCAGCTCCATTCTGATCCTCCAGCCTTCTCCTCTCTGCTCCATTCTGCACATCCAGCCTCATCCTATCCGCTCCATTCTGCTCCTCCAGCTTCCTCCTCTATTCTCCATTCTGCTCCTCCATCCTCCTCCTCTCCGCTCCATTCTGCTCATCTAGCCTCCTCATCTCCACTCCATTCTGCTGCTTTAGCCTCTTCCCCTCGGGTCCATTCTGCTACTCCAACCTCCTCCTCTCCTCTCCATTCTGCTCATCTAGCCTCCTCATCGCCACTCCATTCTGCTGCTCAAGCCTCCTCCTCTCTGCTCCATTCTGCTCCTCTAGCTGCTACTCCCGCTCCATTCTGCTCCTCAAGCCTCCTCCTCTCCCCTCCATTCTGCTCCTCCAGTTTCCTCCTCTCCAATTCCATTCTGCTCCTCCAGGTGCCTCCTCTCTGCTCCATTCTGCTCCTCAAGCCTCCTCCTCTCTGATTCATTCTGCTCCTCCAGCCTCCTTCTCCCCACTCCATTCTGCTCCTCCAGCCTCCTCTCCGCTCCATTCTGCTCCTTCAGCCTCCTCTCCGCTCCATTCTGCTCCTCCAGGCTCCTCCTCTCCGCTACATTCTGCTCCTTCAGCCTCCTCTATGCTCCATTCTGCTCCGCCAGGGGCCTCCTCTCCTCTCCATTCGGCTCCTTCAGCTTCCTCCTCTCTGCTCCATTCTGCTCCTCCAGCCTCCTTCTCCACCACATTCTGCTCCTCCAGTCTCCTCCTCTCTGCTCCATTCTGCTCCTCCAGCCTCCTCCTCTCTGCTCCATTCTGCTCCTCCAGCCTCCTCCTCTATGCTCCATTCTGCTCCTCCAGCCTCCTCCTCTATGCTCCATTCGGCTCCTCCTGCCTCCTCCTCCCCGCTCCATTCTGCTCCTTCAGCCTCCTGCTCTATGCACTATTCTGCTCCTTCAGCCTCCTCCTCTCCGCTCCATTCTGCTCCTCCAGCCTCCTCCTCTCCGCTCCATTCTGCTCAGCTAGCCTCCTCATCACCACTCCATTCTGCTGCTTCAGCCTCTTCCACTCTGCTCCATTCTTCTCCTCTAACCTCCTCCTCTCCACTCCATTCTGCCCCTCAAGCCTCCTCATCTCCACTCCATTCTGCTCCTCCAGCCTCCATCTCCACCGCATTCTGCTCCTCCAGCCTTCTCCTTTCTGCTCCTCCATCCTCCTCCTCCCCGCTCCATTCTGCTGCTTTAGCCTCCTCCCCTCCGCTCCATTCTTCTCCTCCAGCCTCCTACTCTCTGCTCCATTCTGCTCCTCCAGCCTCCTCCTCCCCGCTCCATTCTGCTCCTTCAGCCTCCTCCTCTCCGCTCCATTCTCCTCCTCCAGCCTCCTCCTCTACGCTCCATTTGGCTCCTCCATCCTCCTCCACCCCGCTCCATTCTGCTCCTTCAGCCTCCTGCTCTCTGAACTATTCTGCTCCTTCAGCCTCCTCCTCTCCGCTCCATTCTGCTCCTCCAGCCTCCTCATCTCCACTCCATTCTGCTGCTTCAGCCACTTCCCCTCTGCTCCATTCTGCTCCTCTAACCTTCTCCTCTCCACTCCATTCTGCTCCTCTAGCCTCCTCATCACCACTCCATTCTGCCCCTCAAGCCTCCTCGTCCCCGCTCCATTCTGCTCCTTCAGCCTCCTGCTCTCCAAACTATTCTGCTCCTTCAGCATCCTCCTCTCTGCTCCATTCTGGCCCTTCATCCTCCTCATCTCCACTCCATTCTGCTGCTTCAGCCTCTTCCCCTCTGCTCCATTCTGCTCCTCTAACCTCAACCTCTCCACTCCATTCTGCTCCTCTAGCCTCCTCATCGCCACTCCATTCTGCCCCTCAAGCCTCCTCATCGCCACTCCATTCTGCTCCTCCAGCCTCCTTCTCCACCGCATTCTGCTCCTCCAGCCTTCTCCTTTCTGCTCCATTCTGCTCCACCAGCCTCCTCCTCTCAGCTCCATTCTGCTCCTCCAGCCTCCTCCTCTCCGCTCCATTCTGCTGCTTGAGCCTCTTCACCTCTGGTCCATTCTGCTCCTCCAACCTCCTCCTCTCCGCTCCATTCTGCTCATCTAGCCTCCTAATCGCACTCCATTCTGCTGCTCAAGCCTCCTCCTCTCTGCTCCATTCTGCTCCTCTAGCTGCTACTCCCGCTCCATTCTGCTCCTCCAGGCTCCTCCTCTCCGCTACATTCTGCTCCTCCAGGTGCCTCCTCTCCTCTCCATTCTGCTCCTTCAGCCTCCTCCTTTCTGCTCCATTCTGCTCCTCCAGCCTCCTTTCTGCTCCATTCTGCTCCTCCAGCCTCCTCCTCTACGCTCCATTCTGCTCCTCCAGCCTCCTCCTCTACTCTCCATTCTGCTCCTTCAGCCTCCTGCTCTCTGCACTATTCTGCTCCTTCAGCCTCCTCCTCTCCGCTCCATTCTGCTCATCTAGCCTCCTCATCTCCACTCCATTCTGCTGCTTCAGCCTCTTCCCCTCTGCTCCATTCTGCTCCTCTAAACTCCTCCTCTCCATTCCATTCTGCTCCTCTAGTCTCCTCATCCCCACTCCATTCTGCCCCTCAAGCCTCCTCATCTCCACTCCAATCTGCTCCTCCAGCCTCCTTCTCCACCGCATTCTGCTCCTCCAGCCTTCTCCTTTCTGCTCCATTCTGCTCCTCCAGCCTCCTCCTCTCAGCTCCATTTTGCTCCTCCAGCCTCCTCCCCGCTCCATTCTGCTCCTTCAGCCTCCTCCTCTCTGCTCTATTCTTCTCCTTCAGCTTTCTCCTCTCTGCTCCATTCTGCCCCTCCAGCCTCTTCCCCTCTGGTCCATTCTGCTCCTCCAACCTCCTCCTCTCCCCTCCATTCTGCTCCTCCAGCCTCCTCCTCTCTGCCCCATTCTGCCCCTCCAGCCTCCTCCTCTCAGCTCCATTGTGCTCCTCCAGCCTCCTTCTCCACCGCATTCTGCTCCTCCAGCCTTCTCCTTTCTGCTCCATTCTGCTCCTCCAGCCTCCTCCTCTCAGCTCCATTTTGCTCCTCCAGCCTCCTCCCCGCTCCATTCTGCTCCTTCAGCCTCCTCCTCTCTGCTCTATTCTTCTCCTTCAGCTTTCTCCTCTCTGCTCCATTCTGCCCCTCCAGCCTCTTCCCCTCTGGTCCATTCTGCTCCTCCAACCTCCTCCTCTCCCCTCCATTCTGCTCCTCCAGCCTCCTCCTCTCTGCCCCATTCTGCCCCTCCAGCCTCCTCCTCTCAGCTCCATTGTGCTCCTCCAGCCTCCTTCTCCACCACATTCTGCTCCTCCAGTTTCCTCCTCTCCGATTCCATTCTGCTCCTCCAAGTGCCTCCTCTCTGCTCCATTCTGCTCCTCAAGCCTCCTCCTCTCCGCTCCATTCTGCTCCTCCAGCCTCCTTCTCCCCGCTCCATTCTGTTCCTCCAGCCTCCTCTCCGCTCCATTCTGTTCCTTCAGCCTCCTCTCCGCTCCATTCTGCTACTCCAGTCTCCTCCTCCCCGCTCCTTCAGCCTCATCTGTGCTCCATTCTGCTCCTCCAGGTGCCTCCTCTCCTCTCCATTCTGCTCCTTCAGCCTCTTCCTCTCTGCTCCATTCTGCTCCTCCATCCTCTTCCTCTCCGATTACATTCTTCTCCTCCAGGTGCCTCCTCTCTGCTCCATTCTGCTCCTGAGGCCTCCTCCTCTCCGCTCCATTCTGCTCCTCCAGCCTCCTTCTCCCTGCTCCATTCTGCTCCTCCAGCCTCCTCTCCGCTCCATTCTGCTCCTCCAGCCTCCTCCTATGTGCTCCATTGTGCCCCTTCAGCCTCCTCTCCGCTCCATTCTGCTCCTCCAGCCTCCTAATCTCTGCTCCATTCTGCTCCTTCAGCCTCCTCTGCGCTCCATTCTGCTTCCCCAGGTGCCTCCTCTCCGCTCCTTTCTGCTCCTCCAGGTGCCTCCTCTTGCTCCTTTCTGCTCCTCAAGCCTCCTTCTCTCTGCTCCTCCAGCCTCCTCCTCTCCGCTCCATTCTGCTCCTCCAGCCTCCTCCCCGCTCCATTCTGCTCCTCCAGCCTCCTCCCCGCTCCATTCTGCTCCTCCAGCCTCCTAATCTCTGCTCCATTCTGCTCCTCCAGCCTCCTCCTCTCCGCTCCATTCTGCTCCTCCAGCCTCCTTCTCCCCGCTCCATTCTGCTCCTCCAGCCTCCTCCTCTCCGCTCCATTCTGCTCCTCCAGGTGCCTCCTCTTGCTCCATTCTGCTCCTCCAGCCTCCTTTCTGCTCCATTCTGCTCCTCCAGCCTCCTCCTCTCCGCTCCATTCTGCTCCTTCAGCCTCCTCTACGCTCCATTCTGCTCCCCCAGGTGCCTCCTCTCCTCTCCTTTCTGCTCCTTCCCCAACAGGCTCCAAACACCTCTGTACTCCTCTCCAGTACCCAACCAGCCGACTGGGTGAAGTGCTGTGCTGCTAGTGTTCATGTGTAGAGAGCACGCCAAAGCGTTCTTAGTCGCAGATTCATTGTCTATGTGGTGGGGAGAGGACAGCAGAGCATCCTTAAGCACACATGTTTTGTGTAGGTGTGAAGAGAGCACACTAATCATTCTTTGTCACAGGTCATTTTAGAGGTCGAGGGGGGAGAATGGCAGCGCTGTCGTTTTAGGTTGCCCAATGTTCTGCACACACGGTGCAACATTTCAAGCTCAAAGTTACGAGACAGGCATTCAGAGTTACTTGCCCCCCGAGTTCTCCACATACAGAAAATACACTATTTACCAATCTTCAAGTGTCAAATATCAGTAGCTGTAATACTGGAGGTGAGTGCACATGTTGAGGCCTGCTTCAGTTATGTTACATATATGTCCCGTCTGGATCTGCTGGAGTACCCACAGGTGGGGAGCGGGGACCGGGTGAGGGTCGGGTAGTGATGTATCTGGTGGGTGTCTGTCACATGCTACAGCCAAAAACTTTGCCTGTTTAAATTGGTGTTGGCAACACAAAGGGAAAAAAAGGATCATTTTCGATTTTTTAAATTTTTTGGGAGAAAGGGAAGATATGAGTGTGGGCCTAAAAAACGCACACCAACAGAAAAGGAATGAAACAGGGATTATAAAACAACAAAAAAGCACAAATTAACTAACAAACTCCTTCAAAGCGCATCCAAATCTCCCCTCCAGTCACTGAAAGCACTCCAAAACTCCTCCCAAACACCACCTCATTGTGATCCCCGTGTGCATCCCTCGCCACAGCCATAACCCCCACAAGGTAAGCAGGAAGCGAGTGGGCCTCTTACAGGCCCTCACACCTCTTACAGGTGCCTCGCGGCCTCTGACTAGTCAAACCTCTTATCGAGGGTCGAGCCTCCTGATCTGTAGACTTGCCTCACTAGGCAGAGGTCTTTCCTCTCAATTGCTTTAATTTGGAGGAGTGCACCAGTCAGTCATGAATCCTGCTGGCACCTCAGCATATCCTTCCTGTAACATTCTGGACCTCCCTTGTCTCTTTGCCAGTTACTCCGATGGTGGTGGCACTCCACTCCGTGGTGACCACAAGCATCTTCATCCTCATGGCTTGCTCTTCCTTCACTTCACCAGGTTTGCACTTTGCACCCCGTTCCATATGCAAGACATACTAGGCTGAACACTCTTCGGTATTTTGAATACTGGGGTGCCCCCAAGACTTAGGGAAACATCCAGGTATTACCTGATATCTATTCTCTCTCTAAAAGCCACCCATCAATCCATCCTGGGCTCAACCACCACCCCAGTCTCCTCACTCCCAATTCTCCCAAAATCCCATTCTACCTGAAATGTCTCTGCCTCCTTTAAAATCCTGCCTTCCTGCAAACCCAATCATATTGGGTCACCTTTCCCTCATTCTGTCCTCACACGTCCAATTCTTGCACCTGCAACCCTTCCTCTTCTTCCCTCTCACTTTCCATCTTCAAATCCCACGAGGGCTACACCGGGCCCTTTGCAACTAACTGTCCCTGCACCGCACCCCCTTTCTAGCTCTTCAGCCGCGTCATTACCCCTCTCGCCCACTTATCTGTATGTATGAACAACCACAACACCTCTCGTCTGCCCTCTTCAGGGTCCTAGAACTCATCCACACCCATCTAATTCATGACCTTTTCTCGAACTCCAGCCATGACCAATTATCTCTCCTAAATCCCCCCTTGATCCTCCAGTTCTCCTTCTTTTCTGGAGCTCTTACCTTAAACCTCTTGTAACGCGACATACACATACTCCCCACATTTATTTCTGTCCCTCACCCACCCTTTTCTGTACTCTAATATAAGCATTTAGCCTGCTCCTCCTTAAATCTGCATCTCCTCCCTCTGAACCTTGATATTACCCCTTTCTTCTTAGTACCTCTCCTACCTCTCAATCAAGTACTCTGTTACTTTTGCTAACTTTCTTTTCTTTCTACTAATGATTTGTTGCTTTCATTAATTTTTGTTTGCTGTACTTTTACTAGATTTCCTGCGCCTCTTTCTTCTATAACCATGAAGCTGTTGCAAGTGTTGCTCTTTTCCAGGTCCAACTTGGGTCCTTCCTCTCCTCTATCTCTATCTCTACCTGTGGGGGTCCTGAGGGGTCTAACCCCTCTCCCTGGCTTTTCAACCAATACCTGACACTTCTTGCCCACCGCATTTCCACTCTCTGCAACAAGTTTCTGTGCTGTGCGGATGACACTCAGCTCATTTTCAGGCTACCTTCAGGCACCTCTTATCCATCTCTTATCTCTGACTGTCTGTCCGACATCCAGGAGTGGTGTGTCACCAATGATCTCTGCCTTAATGCCAGTGAGACAGAGATTCTCCTCATCAGCACACCTACACCCGCCTCTCCTGTCGTTCTCTGGCCGGCCTCTCTTGGCCCTCTTCCTGCTCCCACCTGTGAGGCTAAAAACCTCAGAGTCATCTTCGACTCCACACTCTCCTTCTCTCCTCACATTTCTGACGTCTCTAAGAAGTCACACTACCAGCTGAACCCCCTCAGAGGTATTCGTCCTCACCTATCCTTCCCCCATAAGATCAATCTCTCCAGAGCTCTGGTTCTCACTAGGCTGGAATACTGCAACAGCCGCTTTCTAAATCTGCCTGCTTCTACTCTCCGCCCTCTGCAACTCATCCACAACAGCAGGGGAGTTTCTAGTCTGGAAAAGACCCGGGGCTAGGCTGGTGTCGGAACTGTTGGGACTGGGGGCTAGCTAGTCTTTTGGCTGTAGCTCCTGAGATTCTATCCGGGGCTACAACCAAAAGATCAGGGGCTATAGCCCCCTTTGCCCCCCCTAGCAACGCCCCTGCACAACAGGACTGCGAGACTTGTCCTTTGCCTCAAGCCCAGGGATCGTATCTGTCCAGGACTGAAATCTCTGCACTAGCTCCCAGTGGCTGCAAGGATAAAGTTCAAAACCTTCTGCATTGTTCACAAAGCCTTCTGGGTCCTGGGGCCTCAATACCTTCAACTCTCTCTTCCCAAATACCTTCCTTCTCGAGCTCTTCCCTTATCCGCCTACAACTCCCCCAGGGTCAGTCGCTTCTCCAAGCAACAAGTTTGTGATAGATCTCTTTCTGCGGCTGTTGCCTCACTCTGGAACATCCTCCCTGCCTCCCTGAAACTTGAGGAGAACCATCTCGGGTTCCGGACGCACCTCAAGACCTTCCTCTTTGCTTCTGATTTCTCTCCTCCTTTCCTCTGCTGAACTCCTGACTGAAACTGCACTGGTCAGCTGGCTACCCTCTGATCTTTGGCCCAGGCCCTCTCCCCCGCCAGCTGTACACCTGCACTGCCTCCCAACCAACCTCTGCACTTGTGGACTGTTTCTGTATCCCTACAGTCCCCACCAGCTCCTGACACTTGATGCCTGCATGCACCCCTGCACTAGCCACAATCTGGCCACACTTTAACCTATTGTTTTATTTATTCTATTTATTTTTTACTGTTGATCCTATGTACTGCACTGCCGCGGCCCCCTTTCCCCCGCACTTTCCCTTTCCCCCCTCCCCTGCACTTGCGCGATCTCAATGTCACGTGGCCCAGTAAGATTGCTGTCTCTGTCTTCCCTCTGTTCCCCCTCACTTGCCCCGTCACGCCTTGGAACACTTGTGGTGTATAGGTGTGTCATAAATGCCATATCATGTCATATCATGTATTTCTGCTTGTTGCTGTCCTGTTACAGTTCAGCTGACACCGTTGAACGTCAGGGGCGTCATTTAGGGGTCGCCAGGGGTTTTAAATTGAGGCTCCTGGTCTGTGGCCAGCAGCATGTGGCTCTTTGTGCCAGCGGCATGTGGCTCTTTGTTTCTGGAGTGGCTGGTTTTCTGATAGCTATAGCCATCAAGATAGCTCGGTGGGTTGAGCGCTCGCTGCTGCAATGTGGTTGTGATCTACAGGTTGCAGTTTTGGTCCCTGGCAAGGTCAACTCAGCCTTTCATCCTGATGAGGTTGATAAATGAGTACCAACACAGGTTTGGGTGATGTTGTATTTATATTTGTTCTATATGAAGTGCTTAAGCGTAGGTGCTATATAATAACACAACATTATTGTTTGACTTTGGACGTCTGCTTGCATTCACAGTAATTTGATAAATAGGCCTATACGCGCTGATATTAACGATACATATGGTGATCCATTTTTGTATGAAATGTATATCACTTTACAGTGATATTGTAACCATATATTTCGTAGTGTACTTAGAAACAATGCTATGTGATGCCCCTCCCTGTTTTGTCAAGGGGTGAAAGGTCGTTTTCCATCGCTTCCCGTGATGTCACTTCAGTGGGGTCAAATGCCATCACTTCCTGTGATGTCATCCGAGATCAAGGGTCATGTGATGTCACTTCTGCTACCCCTGGCATTTTGGTGAAATGACGTCCTTGTTGAACTAATTCTGCGCTGTTCTCTCAAGCGTGGTCCTAATCGCCATTCAACCCCCCCATCTGCTCCCTTAAATGGCGCTTGCCTTAGAACTGGAGAAATACTCTGCTAGGGAGACTAAGGCAACCTGAAGGAGTCAAAAGACAGAGCAGGATTGTGGAAGAGGGGGCGGCTGAGTGGGAGAGGAAACATAAAGTCGCCAGTGGAAGTGGCAGTGAAATGGGGAAGGGGGGCTGGGTGTGAGAATGTAAATGATAAGGGGAGAGAGAGAAAAGGCATACAGAGTGAGAGAGAGGGAGAGGAAGAGAAGGAAGTGGGGCTGTGAAATCACCGCAGCTGGCACCTCATAGGGAGGGCATCATGGACGCTTGCCCTGACGCTGCGCTACATTTAATTGCCTATTTTTCTGGAGTCTTTGGACTGTGAAATGCTGCGGAACAAAGTGCAAAGCACCTTTGAAATAAATCTAATGACAGCAAGCGTTCCTTTAATATTTGCCTGCAGTTACTCATATCTTTCTTTTCTTAACTGGCTCCACCCGGTTTCATGGCCAGCCTTTTAAACGTGTGCACTTTGTTCATGCACTTTTTGTCGAACCCCCCTGTTCCCCTGACCACCCTCTAGCACACCCACCCCACCACTCCCTCACCCCTCTTCTAGTGCACGCCCAGCCTCTGATTCCCTCACCCCGCAGCCCCCCACCCCTTACCCCCAGAAACACATTTTGATTTTGACCAAAAGTGCTCAGAGAAAGTGCACACGTTTAAAAAGATTTCTAAAAAATGAAGGCCTTTTACATCTTAACTCAGACCTGGACGCGTGGGGACTTTACAGCCAGGATGCATCCAAGTAACTGACGCAAAGGAAATGGAATGGTTTAGCCGCGTCAAGATGCTGCATCAGGTGAAAATGTACTCAAAGCAATTAAAAATAAGCCTAGTGCTGCAAACACCTCATTGAAAGCAGCTCAGTTAGTTATTGCCCATGCGGCCGCGCCAAAGTCCTCTTGCACACAGCATCACAATGTATCAAAGGGAGCCACGGTTTAAGTTATACAGTGGGATGTTTTATGTGTTTAACTCTGTATTACATATATTCACAATAACAAAACCATATTGAACAATGTGAATTAAGCAATATAACCCAAGTGGGGGCATTACCAGGCCAGTAATGCCCCGGGCCAGTCACGAGTGCCTTAAAGAAAGCCCCTGGCATTACCTGCACTGGTAACGCTTCCCTGCAAGTATTATACTGCAAACAGTCTCCCTGCATGTTTTACCGGGATACTAATGGTGTTGCATGCCGTTTCTACACGTAGTCCCATCTCCCTTCCCATGACAACCATTGCCGTGTTGTGATGCACCGGGAACACTAGTATTCCCGGCACCGGCGAGGGACCTAGCACACAGCGCAAGGAAAGTGGGGCTGGGGTAGGGGAGTTGAAGATGATGAAAAGGGGTCTGGAAGGGGAATGGAGGCGGGGGAGAGCGCACTTACCTGATTCGCGTCCATGGAAGATGGTGGCCTCCAGCTCAGAGGAGGCTCGGAACAGGGGTTTTGCTGTGTGGTAAAGCCCACATTCTGAGCTTCCTGATTGGCTGGGAGACCACCACACCACCCGCCAGAGAACTAATACAAAATACGTCACCAAATTAATTGCACTGTATTAATTTCAACCAGATTCCATATGTATTAAATCTAAACCAGCCAATAAAATAGTAGAATAGGAGACCACTGTGCCATTTATATGAATGGGGATTTCACAGGTAGAGTGAGGACCTGTGGGGATTGTCCATCCTTTTACAGCCAGGTGTGTATTTATGTGTGCATGTGTGTATTGGCTTTCTACAGTACCTGTCATCGACATTTGTGATATCGTCCAACACACGGGAAAGGGCACAACATTATTATATTTGGAGGAGGGCGGTGAGTGGTTTTACATCAGGGCAAGGGTGGGGACAGGGAAAGCGGACACGATCGATAGGGGTCACTATATGGAAGGCTCTAGACCCCATTTCCAGTCATATCATTTTTGTTTCACCGCCAGAATTCTGCTATGGAAAAAACTTGTGTCACGGGAAAGAGCAGGGGAAATTGGACAATAATAGCGCTCTGTCATGAATAGTCAATAAAAATAGTTCTTTTTATTTTTTGGGACTCAGAACCAACTAAGAAACAAATCACCTTCTGTCTGGAGCTTTCCCTTCTGACCTCAGCTCTGCCACAGCTAAGGGCCTTCCGACTCACAGGGATCTTGTGACTACTCTACCACTGATCACACTCCGCGCGTGCTGTAACCACGTGGCTCTGGTCCTCCCACAACCAAATACATCCATAAACCAATAAGTAAACAGAAAAACTTAACACGGCCAACAAATACTGACTAAACAGACTGACCGTTTATGAGCTTCTCAACTAACACTATCATCCATGGCACCGCAATGCCTCCCCAGTCACCAAGATCCATATCATCTGCGACGGTGCCCCCACAGGTCTAAACCTGGCATCCCTATGCCCTCTGGGCTGACATCAACGTCTGAAATAGGGCATGCCCTCAAAAGCTTTCATATGATCAGACAAGGTCTGTGGCAAGGACTACATACCCTTATAATTATCAACAGGCAGGTAAGACACCGGTACCTAACCACCATCTCATACACACATCTTGATGACACAAGTGTTCTCAGTCATCATTATAATCACCAGAGAATCTTCCTGTGGTTTTCTGATATTGAATCTCAGAACAGGGAGAAGCAGATCCGAGTGGCAAAGGTACACAATTTAACAACCCTACAATATTAGGAATAATGCTGCAATAACACACAGAGCAAAAGACATGTCTCTCACTTTGCTAGCAATATCACACCCTATCTACATCACACCTGTCCTTGGCTCTACAAGCTACATCACACACTCTGATATCCATCCATCCGACAAACATCTCCCGAAGAATACGCACATTCAAAACACTCAACAGCATGGGTGTACCAGCAACATTACATTACAGAAACAAAGCTACCAATGACATTTAACAAAAAGAAACACACAAATGCTAAATTCCACATGTTGCCGTTTAGCGTGAGCAACTATCAACCTTACAACATCAAAACTCTTTGACAGAGAAATCACTGGCAGTGAAGTTGACAGGTTTCAAGCACAGCATGACTTGCACTCTGGAAACAGGTGTGAGTTAGCCCTGGAATGCAGGCGCAGGTCTGCCACTGATTGCAGGTATACAAGTTCTGCACACCCACTGTCAGGTGTCACGTGTTACTTTGGGTCACCCATGGATGCAGGGGAGAGAAAGGACAACAAGTGAGGAGGTGAAGGTCTGGGGAGTGGAAGTACATGTGTGGGAGCTGATGTGAAGGATGACAGAGGGCAAGAAGGAGATGGGGCACAGAGTGATGAATGTGTAGCTCCAGGGAGAGAGAGAGAGAGAGGGAGAGGGGAATTGTGAAGCAGAAGGAGTCTGGCTGGTGGGGAGATGAGGAGAGAGATGGTGGCCATTACAGTAGGTGAGGACAGAGAGAAGGGGGTGAAGGGAGAAAGATAGAGACAGAAAGACAGGAAAAGAATGCTACATGGCCGCAGAGCCTGGAAGGCACATTGAGGAAAAATGTCACATGTTGGGGGCGAAGACAATAAGGGATGAGGGAGAAGGGCAGACTGGTAAACAAAGGCCACCTGTGAAATGGCAATCCTCAGCTCCTCATCACAAAAACAACATGCTCAACTCACCATGGATGTAAACCACAAAGAGACCCATGTCTGTAAAATCCACACAAGTGAGTCCCTTCAACCACAACTCCAGACTCTGCACCGACCACCAACCACCCCCATTGGACACCACAGTAAATGGACATGACAACAATACTCAACTTATGAACATAAACTAATGGGAGTGGACGATGGACCACATGCATGTACCCACAATGTACACACACACCGTGCATGCACTCACAGTGATGGATCAGAACAACAAGTAATGGTAAAAATAGTCATGCAATACATCCAGGAGGAGAGAAGATACCGAAAAACAACAATGAACAGCAAGTGGGTTGATTGGGGAACACAGGTAAAGTCCGGCAGGGGTCCACATGTGCAAACCATTACACACCTGGATGCAGCAAGTGTGGCAAACCTGCCCTGTGGAGTCAATGGAGACAAATTTCCAGATCTGTGTTTCCAGAGGCAAGGCATGAAGGAGAGCAGCCGAGGTCTTGGTGAACTGTGAATGGACGTGTGTGTAAGATGTGGAATTCTAGCAGGGCAGGTCATGTGAGCGTCTAAGGGTGTGGAGAAGGCACTGGCACAGGGCAAAGAGTAGTGTGGACAGGGAGTACACCTGCAGGGCCCCGTAGGACACATGGGTCGGGGAGGAGAGGGGTGGCAATAAGAAGACCTCCTAATGGTCACTGAGTCAAGTGGTGAACAGTAAGATGTACAGAGAATTCAGGACGTGAATGTGGATGTGGATGCTGATGCAGAATGTGGCAAATATTCCATCCTGGACAGGTCATCCTGGACAGGTGTATATAAAAACAGAAGTGTCCATCCGGAAAAAGGGTGTCAAAAAATGTTTTTTAAAAATCAGACCATCCAGCCAGGTTAAAAAAAAAAGAATTATGCCTCCTAGACTGGGGGAAAAAAATGTCCACCCTGGAGGGGGAGGGCATGGGTGCATGTCCATATCCAGATGAGTGGACCACAACAATCAAGACAAAAACCAAATAAAATAAAAAACATACCCTCCATGGGCTCATAGACATCACAGCAAAGGTGGTGTGGGAGTGCTGGGACCGCCATCCTATGGTGGATCGTCAGGTGGTTTTGGGGGTGGCGGATGGTGCAATCCATGCAATGCCAAACCCTGGTCTTCATTGGCTAGGGCCAGCCATGACATGGATGCCTGCACCAGCACCCCAAAGATGGTGAGGTCACGATGTGCCTTTTCCCGAATGGCCACAGAGTTTGTATGTGCGCTCAGTCGTGATGCTTTAAGTTGCTGGGACAGCGTCTCCCTCAAGGCATCCATCTCACTATGGAGCTAGTCCTTGTGGCTGAGAGTTCATCGTGCAGTGAAGCCCTCAAGCTCTCCATCACGCAGTGATTGGATTTACGAGATGTTCGTTTTGGTCATGTATGTTTTTCTTACATGTTTTTTCCACATGAATTTTGTACAATACATTTTAAATTACAAAAACTCTGGCATATGTTTCTGTTGTGTGGTTTAGTTTCTCAGCCACTATTAGGTGTAACAAGCACAATCCTTGGTGTGAAAGGGAGGGGTAACCTGTTTTCCCTGTATAGATATTTTTCTGTGCATCTTCCCCTCATGAGAAAGGTGCCTCGATACCAAAAATGGAGGAAGTACCCATATCTAACCCGGTGGATGGTGGGTGGAAAAGTTGCACCTAAAAAATGGAGAATGTAAATAGAATATCCTTCTCTGAGGAGCGTTTCCAGAAATTGCTCGGTCTACCCTCCTTGTTGATCTCCAATGCAGGGGGCTCAATTGCCAACACGCAGACTAATGATTTGGAGGTGATCACCCAAAAAAAGAAAAAGCTGGTCTGGACATAATCACATGGACAGTTAATGAACGCAGGGGTTATCCCAGATGGACTTCCGGTAAGGAACTTACCAAGAGTTTTTATTGACAACCTGAAATTTAAACTGAATGTCAGTGGAGTCAAGGGACAGGCTTACCCTTATAATTGAGATCGCAGGGGAGAGGGCTAAGAAACAAAAAGATGATTTGGATGCTAAGGAAAAGAAAATTCAAGATGAACCTGTGGTTCAAGATATAAAACCACAAGTAGACAAAATAAATTATGTAATTGGAATATTTAATGAATTTACGCTAGACAAAAAATATGGAAACTAAAAAAAGACACTGAGTCCTAGAAAGAGGAAAAAACATATCTGCATTTAGCTCCCGATTACTACCAATTGCAGAATAAGACCACCAACAATAGAAGTAGGTTTAACATTTCTGTCTACTAAAAGAAGTTTGTCTCATGTTCCGAGATGACAAATGGCTCTAACAGCAGTTATTCAGAAGCTACTGAGGAGGAAGCAAGGAACGTTCAGTAGAACAACTGATTGATTATAGACATGATGTATGGGTTGCATCTAAATGCCTTAATCCTGGCTGGTCGAATTCTTGGGCCGCGGACCCCACCTTTGAATCCATCTGCAGAAGTTCCTCCTGTCCTGCCTGCTTGCCGTTTCTGTCAGACCGAATCGGCTGTCCTCAACACCTTGGATGCCCCAAATCCTCTGTACTTCCACCCCCATGAGCTGCCCCACCATTTTCCTCTATTCTGCCTTTCCTGCATGTCTCTCCAAACCACAGCTCTAGTCCACCCTCCTTCACCATTCTTCCCCGACACCAGCCCTGTGATATGCAAAGAAAAGGGACTCATGCCTGCTACCATACTCAAAACGTCTTTGGTGTCAGAGGCTCCAGATCGACTTGTCCGGATTCTCTGAGTCGATATTTCAATAAGGTAAGTAAACCCACATTGGATGTATGTATAGTATAGCGGCGCTATACAAATAATATAGTGCCTAGCTAAGATGCAACTGAGCGCTGTACATAGTGGACGATTTCAGGGTTTACAAGTATAGTGAGCGGATGGCAGAGGAGCTTGAATAGATGGAGCCGGGGAAGGAGGGATTTCCAGAGGGGGGGGAGGGTTGAGTGGAGAGATGTGGGATTGGCAAAAAGTTATTTGAAGAGTAGGGCCTTTAGATCATTTCCTGAAGAAGAAGAGTAGAATGGAGGTGGTCAGTGTTATCTGCATTGTTAAATTGTTCAAGAGACTGGACGCATTACAGGAAAAGTTCTACATTTTATTCCTCCATTCAGTTCTTTGTTTCCTTCTTGGCGATGTTGTTGTAGCTTCTGGGGGTGCACTGTCATCGGGGGATGGTGAGTTCCTCGGCCAGTCTAAATAAACTCAGTGCATGATTGTTAAATCCAGAAGGGATCGAGCCTGACTGATCAATGGAGAGAAGGGACCAACTCATATAGTTGAAGGGGACGTTGACAATGGATTAAAAACTCAATCATCGATTCAAAGAATGTTTTGAAAGGGTATACGATTTGAAACAAGGGGGAAACGTGAAACATAAGGAGGAAATGTTGGGTGAAGCACCATGGCTAGACCCCCAAACTGACAAAGGCAATGGAGGCAATAAAATAAAACCAATGTTAATGTGGAGCCAATACCTGAAACCAGTCCAGTGCATTCCAACATATACACCGTCCTTCAGTGCATTCCAGAGCCTACATAGTCCTTTTTCAGTGCATTCCAGAGTATACAAAGTTCTTCTTCAGTGCACTCCAGAGTATACGCAGTCCTTCTTCAGTGCATTCCAGAGTATACAAAGACCTTCAGTGCATTCCAGAGTATACACAGTCCTTCTTCAGTGCATTCCAGAGTATACACAGGCCTTCTTCAGTGCACTCCAGAGTATGCACACTCCTTCTTCAGTGCATTCCAGAGTATATACAGTCCTTCAGTGCATTCCAGAGTATACACAGTCCTTCTTCAGTGCATTCCAGAGTTTACACAGTCCTTCAGTGCATTCCACAGTATACACAGTCCTTCTTCAGTGCATTCCAGAGTATACACAGTCCTTCTTCAGTGCACTCCAGAGTATACACAGTCATTTTTCAGTGCATTCCAGAGTATACAAAGTTCTTCTTCAGTGCACTCCAGAGTATACGCAGTCCTTCTTCAGTGCATTCCAGAGTATACAAAGACCTTCAGTGCATTCCAGAGTATACACAGTCCTTCTTCAGTGCATTCCAGAGTATACACAGTCCTTCTTCAGTGCACTCCAGAGTATGCACACTCCTTCTTCAGTGCATTCCAGAGTATATACAGTCCTTCAGTGCATTCCAGAGTATACACAGTCCTTCTTCAGTGCATTCCAGAGTTTACACAGTCCTTCAGTGCATTCCACAGTATACACAGTCCTTCTTCAGTGCATTCCAGAGTATACATAGTCCTTCTTCAGTGCACTCCAGAGTATACACAGTCCTTCTTCAGTGCATTCCAGAGTTTACACAGTCCTTCAGTGCATTCCACAGTATACACAGTCCTTCTTCAGTGCATTCCAGAGTATACACAGTCCTTCTTCAGTGCATTCCACAGTATACACAGTCCTTCTTCAGTGCATTCCAGAGTATACACAGTCCTTCTTCAGTGCACTCCAGAGTATACGCAGTCCTTCTTCAGTGCATTCCAGAGTATACAAAGACCTTCAGTGCATTCCAGAGTATACACAGTCCTTCTTCAGTGCATTCCAGAGTATACACAGTCCTTCTTCAGTGCACTCCAGAGTATGCACACTCCTTCTTCAGTGCACTCCAGAGTATATACAGTCCTTCAGTGCATTCCAGAGTATACACAGTCCTTCAGTGCTTTCCAGGGTATATACAGTCCTTCAGTTCATTCCAGAGTATACACAGTCCTTCTTCAGTGCATTCCAGAGTACACACAGTGCTTCTTTAGTGCATTCCAGAGTATACACAGTCCTTAAGTGCATTCCAGAGTATACATAGCCCTTCTTCAGTGCATTCCAGAGTATACACAGTCCTTCAGTGCATTTCAGAGTATACACAGTGCTTCTTTAGTGCATTCCAGAGTATACACAGTCCTTAAGTGCATTCCAGAGTATACATAGCCCTTCTTCAGTGCATTCCAAAGTATACACAGTCCTTCTTCAGTGCATTTCAGAGTATGCACAGTCCTTCTTCAGTAGCATGGTCTGTGAAAACATATAAGGACAAAATAAAAATGAGAAGAAACTGGTAATTGTTGCTATTCTTACAATACTCATAAAATGCCTTTTTGTACTATCAAATGTTGTCTGCTATACCTATCTCCATCTAAATAGCTCCAAAATAATGAAGAGTTCAGTAGGGGTTGAAATGATAGAGGATGATGTATGCCCTGGTGTGGGACAATAGAGGAAAGTGGCGGCCTACCATTGGTCACCTAGGCAGTGGGACCACCGCTGGCCTCTCCAGTGGATCTTGCCCACTGTACATCAGGGTTTGCTACATCAGCTACGCTGTATGGGTCACCCCACAACCCCTCTAAGGAAGGGTGGGCTGATGGGACAGACCCCTTTAGATACATCTCCCATCAGGGGAGCTTAGAAGAGCATTAGTGATTAGAAGTATGGTCATGTATAATAAGAAATGTGTATGTGTCTTTGCTGACTAAAGAGGGGTTCCATTGGGGTCGCTATACAATTCCACCTTGGTGTCTGTGTCCCATTGGAGTCAGGTAAAAACTCAGGGCTTAGCCCATCTCCTGTTTAACATCAATTTTATTTAGCAGGCGCAGGGCCCTTCCCCAACTAGATGCCTGGGGGTGGTTGATTCCATTAAGATTGAAGAGGAAATCCCAAGCACGATTCGCACTCCAGCCGCCCCTTTGAAGTACCAGGAACGTTCATGCCGAAATATGTGATGTATGATGAGCAAGTAAACCAGCAGAGAGCCGCAGTCAGAATAACAGCACCTACTGAGGTACCAACACCTAAGAAAACCTGGACAGTAAGGTACCCATTGAGAAAACCATATCGACAAGTGAGATGGAATAACGATTGTCAGAATGTAATACCCGAAGAAGCTAAGAAGATACTGAAGGAAGGCGAATGGTAACGTCATAAGAATCCAGACTGACTCACATATAGAAGATATAACGACCGGAGAATGATGACAAAAGAGACAAAATACCGTGGATAAGCGACATCCTGAGCCTAAAGTGAAACAATTGATGTCAAGATGTCAGAAACTCATGCCATATGCACAATGAAGATATTCAGTTAGTTTGAACATGTACAGATGCAAGAAACCACAAGGAGCAAAATAAATTGTGAGGTTTGCTTAGTAGTAAGATAGATTGCGGCAAGCGCCAACCATACATATATCTACCTCAAAAGAGCACTTTATATAAGTATACTTCCACTACGCACAAGTGCAGAATCAACCAAAGGTTCCTAAAGGTCTCAAGAGGAGAGTTTTGCAGCAAACAAATCGAGAATTAAAGACGGAGAGAATCTCAGCTGAAGGTAACCATGCCAAGAAGCCAAGGTCGTATCAGCTGGAATAGGCCAACAGTGGATACGATTAAAGAGAAAGAAGAACAGAGTATCCTGTTTGGAAAGGTCAAGATAAGCCACAGGTAGCAGGCGACTGGCAGAATTAAATCAAATACATGAAATTTCATGAAGCAAAAGCCAATTTAACGTTGTCGGAATCACGTGACCAGGCAAGCAGAAAGGGATAAAACTTTCACACCTACGAATGGACCTTTGCCATAACCAGATGCCTTAACTTTCCCAGACCAAGAAGCAGACTTGAGGCCAACTACAAAGAAATAATTGACACATGACCACTGAGGTGATGATTGATTGTAACAATAATTGGAGGGAAGCTGGGGTGCAGACAACTCCCTGCACCTGGCCGGCTATTCTGCACGCTGCTAAGCGCAAGTGGAAAAGCATGAGTGGGGTTGATGCCAACCCAATCATAGTGGAACGTGTAATCTAGGGTCCTATAGTTAGTAGAACCAATGAGACGTTGTACTTTTAGTGACATTTACAGTAGTTATTTTGAAGGAAGGGCTTAGTTGTCCTACCTGACATTGTTTATCCTAATCCCCACTACCCGTGTCATACACCGGCCATCCTGGCACCTTTGGAATACATGGCATCTCCACCGCATTAGAAAGTCCCATCATGCTGTTGTACGCTCTTTCTTGGCCGGTGTAGTCTTTTTTCTCCCTGCCTTGCTTTCGGATTTTTAACCCAGCTTCTTCCTTCTATCCTTGCGTTGCAACCCTATCACTACTTTTGCTTTTGGGCTACACGCTAGAGTTTTTTTCCTCTTTTCAGCCATACTGGCTGCTTTCTCTGCTTTTCCCTTTTTCTCTAGCTCCGTTGAGCTCTTAACTGTTTCAGAGATTTCGCTCCCGCTTTTCTGGCTCTCAGGGTGCCCCTTTGCTCAGTGCCTTCCTCACAGCCCCATACCACGTTTTTTTCTTACCTTTCTTTTCCTCTTCTGTCGAGCGGCTCTCATCCGATTCCTTTTATTTGTCCTTCGGCACTTATGCTGTTAGTTCGGAGTTTTACCGTGTCTTTACCTTTCACAGTAAGCTGGCCACTCCCCCTTCTTGTTCCTGGTGCTCTGGGAACGCTGGCTCCAATCCGGTCTGGTTCCCTGGTTAACGGTTCTCTAACCGCGCTATCATACAAAGCTACTACCCGGTCTACTCATCGTTTGGAGAATCTACCTTCCACGAATCGTCTGACAAGAAGGTTTTTCTGCTGCAAGCTTTTTCCTCTCGTCCTGGCATTCCCGGGCGGGGTTCCAGTGCTTACCGTGATTATCACGGTGCCATTGTGGCTTCCATCCAGGGAAGGCCATATCTCTTCACTAAGAAAAAGACAGAATGAAGAAGAAAGGGGAAGAAACCAAAGTCATCTACAGAAGATTCAGGTGAGATGGGAGGGAAGTTTGAATCGCTTAGAGAATCCAAAGCTGAGAAGGATGACACCCTGGTACCATATATAGATATAGTACCTATATTAAAGTTACCTTCCTAGAATCAATCAAGTTGCATGCTAAGTTTTAAGAGTTACAAGTCAGTGATGACAAGTTTTTTGTATAAATGTTATGTTTTTTTCTGAAATTAATTGGAGTTGAAGTGAGAAGGAAGATCGAGAGATTGCTGATATTCATTGAACTCACCGTTTTTTGTACTTGTCATTAAACAGACTCCCTTTGCCAAACTATTGAGTTGTCATAATTAATTTGGTGCAGCAGTACGAATCTGCATCCCCATCTATCTCAAGGGTGCTGCTGCTCATCTTAAAGTGCTGTTTGGAAACCCCCAGTCCTATGGGCCGGCTGGGGTCCATCTTGTAGAGGACCATCCCTAGACTGGGGTGAGGGAAGTGTGTAAACTTACCCCCAACTGGGCTGGAAAACGGGGGCTACATGCAGAATATCAAAGAGGAGCAGTTCCAGGTTGTTTCTTTGTGGGATTCCACGAGGTGTTATGTCTGTGATGCCCCCACAATGCAGGGGCCCTGCCACCACATTTCCCTGGGGGGTGGGCGAGGGGCCTCAGATTTAAGAAATGATTTCTGTTATGCTTCAGTTCTGTAACAGAAATCCTTTTTTGCTGAAGACAGAGGGTCACCCACGCTCCCCCAGGACATGGATGTCTCAGGCTCGTATGCTCAACGAGTGACAGGAACTAGCGTTGGGCAGGGAGCTGGAGGCCTACCTGGCATGCAGAGGTGTTCCTTAGCGCAGTGGTTTCTAAAAAGGTAAGTAAATGTATTTTTTTTAATGTGTTTGTGTGCGTGCACACGTGCATGCAAGGGTGTATGTATATGCATATTATGTAGTGTGTGAATGCATGATGTATGGGTGGATGGTTCTATGTGAGTGCATGGTGAATGGATGCACATGTAAAGGAGCAAGTGATTTTTGTGTGTGCTTGTGTTTAATGCCTGGATTACTCACCAGTGACCATTATTACTTCTAGCCCGGCTCACCCAAGTCCCATTACTTCTCTATGAGGCAAGGTGCTGGGACGAGGAAGAGGGACATGGAGGTAAGGCTGGGCCGAGGATCTAATTTTGGGGGTTGCTGCAAGGGGTGGTAGGGAGACGCTACCTGTGGGGAGGGTGGGGCGCGTTTTGGTGTGCTAAATCATTATGCACCTCCATGTTAAAGCAGGCATGACATTAGTTATTAGTGGCCAGAGTGACATTTTGGGGTGCCACTGTAGCCACTGAGGTCAACATAATGTTACCAATGAAACACACACAAACAGAAAAGGAATGAAAGAGGGGTTATAAAACAACAAAAAAGCACAAATTAACTAACCAACTCCTTGAAAACTCATCCAAATCTCCCCTCTAGTCACTGAAAGCACTCCAAAACTCCTCCCAAACACCACCTAATTGTGATCCACGTGCACATCTCTCTCCGCAGCCATAACCATGCAAAAGGTAAGCAGAAGGTGAGTTGTACCGCTTACAGGCCTTCACACCTGTTACAGGTGTCTTGCGTCCTCTGTCTATTCGGTTCTATGTCATTTCATCGACGGGTGTAATTTCGATGGATTTTTTCAGAGTATTTTTTACTGAAAAAACGTATCGGAAATTATTTTTTTTATTTTTGGGGGGGTTCCCCCACAAGCTTCCATCCCTATTTTTGTTTACCTATTCCTGACCACCCCCACCCCTTATGTATACTCTTTCAGCCCCCCCCCCTATATATTTCAATTCGTTTTTATGGTAAAATTATAGCCGTCGATGAAAGAACGCTATACTGTGTAGTCAAACCTCTTATCGAGAGTTGAGCGTCCTGATATGTAAACTTGCCTCACTAGGCTGAGGTCTTTCCTTTGACCTTGCCCTCTCAAGGTCCTCCAATTAAATAAATAAACCAAGGCCTCAATTGTTTACGCATAAGACCCTCGGAGATCTTAAAGCTCACACAAACATTGGGATTGGGTCTTGCACATGGAGCAAACCATGCTGAGTTGAGTATACGCCTCTTCTAACACAATTCATTAAAGTTAAATCCTGATCTCGTCACGACAACTTTAAACATAAAAAACATCTTAGTAAAACAATTCTAGACAGGAAAAGAAAATTACGAGATGATCTGAAAAAGCTCAAAAATCCCAACGTGCGTATGGATATACGAGAAGGGGAAAGAATACTTCACCAAAAATATCAAAATTGGGTGTGCTGGTTTAAACAGCTCCGTGAACATGAGGAGCAGGCAGAGACAATGCGCAAAATGATTTACTAACGAAAGAGCCGCGAAACATGGGCCATAATAAACGATGGATCCCGAATCAGATGGACTGTTTTACAGTGGGAGTCAGCCCCACAGATTGGATAAACCATTTTACAGCGGTCTTCAAGTCTCCCTACAAACAGGTGGTGAAGCAACGGATCGATCCCCAGATTATATGGGAGATGGAGCTTAATAGGGTAGATATTGAAGACGCGATCTGGAAACTTAAAAATTGTGGTGCCGCAGGCCTGTCCAATTTAACACTGAAAAAAATAAACAATAGGCAATTTTTATTGAAACGCTGTTTATGGAAATAGCAGAGACCCGGAGGATTCTGTCTTCAAAACAATCATCGGTAGTTGTGCCCATCTTCAAGAAAGCTGACAGAACCAAGGGGGCGCTGTTGCGCACTACAAAGATGGGCACCTGATTGCGAGCTCCCGCTCCTATTGAAAATCCTGGCATTAAATATCCTCTAGGAAGCCGCCCGGAGAGCTGAAAAACGAGGCACGAGTGCCCAAAACACCCGTCCACGCCTTGTGAAAATTCTGGATGGCGGCGCTGGGGCTACCCGAAGTTATGCCCGCTTAATCCTGTCCCGGACCTGGCAGAGGGCGCGATCCGCCTGAGGGCTCCGTGGCAAGCTACGAGCGGCCGCGGATGTGAGGAGGAGTGAGGCCGCGGTGGGCGGGGCTTGCGCTTGCAGAACGCGCAGGCCTTCGTACGCGGTGAACGACTGTGCTGCTGGCCAAGGGAGAGAGGGGCACCGACACTGAACTGGGCACCCGCCTGCAGCCGCCTGCGACTGACCGAGACTGCACGGTGCCATCGAGTATCCTGGATGTGCGAGTGCACCGTGGCTAGAGGCATTTGATTCCGCGGCAACATGAAGAAACACAAGTAAGAGGGCAACATTGACCCCCCCCCTCTGTGGCCAGACGACAGACCGCAGCTGGCTAGCCTTGACTGCTGCATCGTGGGTGGTGTATATCCTCGTGCTGGAGGGCTCCAGTTAGCGAATTTCGGACCTGCCCGGACAAGCTGGGTTTGGCCCTTCTTAAACCACCTTATTGAAGACCCTGCACACTGGGCCCTCTGGTCTGGCCCTCAGAGTGGCAACATCCTTTAAACTCTACCCGCGGGGGGCTCTGGGGGTGTGAGCCTACCTGGATTCATTGGCTCCGGTGGGTACGGCCGCGCCCCCCTTACTACCCTAATACTGGCCATGACGGAGCTCCCGACTTGACGAGCCTGCGGTGCACAACGCGTCCTGCTGGGCAATTGAGGATACATAAACCCCAAACTGAGCTAGCGAGGAGCCTGGGTTGGTCCTCCTTTGTGAGCACAGCGCAGGAGACACCCCGGCGACTCCTACTTGTCGACGACATGGGAGTGCTACATACTTGTACCCTTTGGTGTGCTTACGTGGGAGGATACAGTCCATTGGCAGCGGGCGCCTTTTGCCCCCATTGATCCCCCTTTTCTCTTTGCTGGGCTCCCTCTGCCTGTATCCGTTTCCACGCACGACGTGAGTCGGGGATAGGAGAGGGGAAAAAGAAAGTAACATCGAGCAGCACACAACCAAATACACAATGGGCGAACCACAGAAATCCGTAAAAGGGAACAAGACTCCCGGCAACAAGAAAAAGGGTCCGATGGACGCCTACACGGGTGGCCCGACCCAGACTACAGCTGCAGAGGTATGCACCAACGCTAAGGAGACCCTGCACGTCGAGGTGGGGGAACAAGAGGACAGACTAACAACAATAGTTCAGAACGGGTTCCGTGCAGTGAACATTAAGTTAGACGACATAGTATCCACTATAGGCTCTTTAAAGCAAGGGTCGAAAAGGAGAGTGCACGGGTCACGGAAACGGAGAATAGAATAAGTACTAATGAGGATACCCGAGCACACCACAGCAGAGACATCAACCAACTCAAGGAGGCCATGTCAAAAATGCAGAACAAGTGCGAGGACCTGGAATCGCGATCTAGGCGCAACAATATCTGTGTGGTGGGAGTGGCAGAATCATTCGGCAAAGGCCAGATGGAGAAGCAGCTGGAAGCTCTCCTTAAATCCTTGTTCGGCCCGGAGGCATTCTCAAATCATTTCCTAGTGGAAAGGCCGCCTCGCACTTCGGCCCCGGCCCCTAAACCAGGTGCACCACCGCGCACGATAATTGCGAGGCTCCTCAACTACAGGGATAGGGAAACAATCCTACGGATGGCGAGAGAGGCTGGAACACTGCATCATGATGGGAATCGTATCCACATATACCCTCATTTTTCTGCGGGGGTTCAGGCCAGTAGGAGATCCTATGAACCGGTTAAAAGACTCCTCAAGGACCACCAAGTTTCATATGCTTTGATGTTCCCGGCCAAGATGAGGATACAGCACGCGGGAAGGGCACACTTCTTCGAGACTCCAGCTGAGGCCACACAATGCATTGAGACTTCTATACCTCTTCCTCCTAGAGGGGGCAGACCGGCACAAAACAATAGTCTGAGGCCGGAAGACTAGAACACACAAGCTGTTGCATATTAATGAGGTTTAAGTGCCGTTTGAGGCTTGGATCAGTGGATAAATGGTCCGGGCGGCTCCATCTAAGTTTATTACATAAGCGCTGGGGCCAAATCAGCAGCCATGTGTGGCGACATGCCCACCCGTGGAAAGCTCCATCAGTTAATTGGGATGTATCATCAAGTTGGGGGCGATGATGTGGGAGGAAGGGAGGGGGGAAGGGATGGGAGGGGTTTTGTTGACGGGATAAGTTCTGGTCACCGGGAGAAGAGTGACCCAGGCTATAGCTGGGCTATGGTTAACTTTTTGTTTCAAGTTAAAAAAGTGGTCGCACTGGGGGTGGCGCTGTTCGGCTGGTACATATGGCACAGTTTTATTGGTCATGGCTCTGGGACGATTGGTTACTGCATAGTGCTGGTGAGGCGATGAAAATAAAACTGCTAACGTGGAACGTAAGGGGTCTGAATAACCAGGTGAAAGTCAAGAAAATTGCTAATTATGTTGCCAGACATGGCCCCCAGATATTGATGTTGCAGGAGACACATGCAATGGGAAACAGTAATTTACACATGATGCCTAAGTGGGGAACCCAGCGTTACTATACAGACTATTCTACACAGGCCAGGGGGGTAATTACCCTTATCCACCCCAGCTTGGGGTTCGGGCCTGAGGGCCATAAGGTGGATCAGCAGGGAAGGTATGTGGTTTTCTGGGGCAGGCTCGCTGGGCAGCAACTACTTCTGGTAAATACTTATGGGCCCAATATAGACGACCCTGACTTCTATGTAAACATGTATCAGATGATTACTACGTATGGTTTGTCTAATGTGATATGGGGAGGGGACTTCAACATGGCATTAGACGCGGTGCTGGATAGGTCCTCCAGGGTCATTAGAACCCCTAGTAAAACAGCCTCCACCCTGAGCAGTATCCTTGTTCAATTGTCAATGGTAGATGCCTGGCGTATGTTACACCCCGTGGACAGAAAATACACGTATTACTCCTCTGTGCAGGACTCCGAGTCCAGGATAGATTACTGGTTTGTTACAGCGACTATGTCCTCTATGTTACAGAAATGTGAAATTTTGCCCCGTACATTCTCTGACCACTCCCCAGTACAGGTGGAATTGAAGATTCACAATGCCCCTTGTCCCGCTATGAGGTGGAGAATGCCGAGTGGTATGTTGGGAGACCCGCGTGTGGTGGAAACATTACATGAGGAGATAGTAGAGTTTTTCACTAATCATGTTGGAACGGTAAACAAATACTCTACGGTGTGGGAAACTTTTAAAGTGTGGGTCAGAGGAGTGCTACTGTCTAAATCCGTTGGTATGTTGAAGGCACTGCGTGCTGAACTGGCAGACATTGAAAGTAAACTGGGTGCACTGGAGGGGGACTACACACGGACACAAAATAGGGACCTGCTGGCTGACATACACACATATTTGCAGGAATTTGACAAGCTGGCCGCTAGAGAGGTGCATTATGTCGCGGCACCCGTCCGGGCACGCAGATACGGTGAAGGTAACAAGGCTGGTAGGACGCTCTCTAACCTGCTTAAGGGTAATAAACAATCTAACCAAATTACTAGTATACGAACTGAACGGGGGGAGGTTCTTTTGAGGGAAGATGAGAAAAATAAGGAATTTGTTCACTTTTATACCAAATTATATTCTAACCAGGATAAGAAATCACCCATAGACATTAAAAACTATCTTGCGACTCTCAACCTGCCCCAACTCTCAGAAACTGAATGCGCTGCGTTGGATCAACCGATATCGGCAGAAGAAATCACTGAGGCTATCAAAATGTTGACATCGGGTAAGGCGCCGGGGTCTGACTGGATAGGGGCAGAATTCTATAAAGAATTCCGGGAGGAGCTTGTCCCGGTGCTTCTCCAGGTGTGGGAAGAATCCCTGGAATGCAATATACTACCACCATCCCTGAGAGAGGCGGTGATCACGGTGCTCCCCAAACCACGTAGGCCACCACAGGATGTGTCGTCCTACAGGCCCCTGTCACTTATTAACACAGACGCTAAAATATTCGCAAAAGTGATGGCCAACAGACCCTTACCGGCAGTTCCCGGACTGGTCCACCCCGATCAGAATGGGCTTATTCCAGCCAGGTCTACGTCCCTAAATCTCTGTAGCCTTTTCGGTCTGATGGCACAAATAGACCCCAAGCGAAAAGCGACTGCAATATCCTTAGATGCCGAGAAGGCCTTTGATTCGGTGTCCTGGGCCTACCTTCTTGCAGTACTCGAAGCATTTGGGATGGGCCCTAACTTTATTAGGTATGTAAAGCTACTATACACCAAACCCGGGGCACGAGTTCTGACTAATAGGTCCATTTCAGACCTGTTCTTGTTGGGCAGAGGCACCAGACAGGGCTGTCCTTTTTCACCCCTGTTGTTTGCACTAACCATAGAACCTATGGCAGCCGCAGTACGGCTTAGACACGCTGACAAGGACATAAATATAAGGGGATCCATCCAGTTAGTCTCACTCTACGCCGATGACACTCTATTATACATCCGTGAACCCCAAATAAATATAGCACCCATAATGGCAGAAATACAAAGCTTTGCGGACTACTCTGGGTACACAGTGAATAGGGCCAAGTCCGAAATATTCCCGCTCACGCCGTCCACTGAGTGCCCCGGTGCGCTTCATGGGCTCAAATGGTCGGATAGACACATTAGGTATCTGGGGATCCTGGTGTCTCGGGACAGGAACACATTATACCAGGATAATTATGAAACTACACTACAGACCATAACTACGAAACTCCAGATATGGGAGCGCTTGCCGATATCCCTACACGGCAGGGTGGCGGTCCTTAAAATGATAATCCTTCCTAAGCTTCTCTATCTGTTTGTCAACATTCCCATATGGCCGGGCAGACCCTTCTTTGCTAAGCTCCGTTCCATAGTGGTGACGTTCCTCTGGAAAGGGAAAAAGTCATACTCCACGGGGGTATTGCGGCTCCCGACTTTGAACTATATTACCATGTGGCCCAAGCACAATTTGCAAAGCATTGGTATGATACTACTCGGGAGACACCCCATGCATTAATAGAGGAATACACCACGCACCCCACAAATATACAATCAGTCATCTTTGATACACAGTACAGAGACACTTGTAAATACAATCCAGTTAGCTGAACGGTTAAAGCATGGGAGGCCATATACAAAAGATTGCGAGTAGAAACACCCTACAATCCAGAGATACCTCTCTGGAACTATCCAGGTATACCCCCCACAGATGACAGCACAATTCAGGAAACCTCGGACCCCCATATGGAAATGAAAATTGGTGATATCTTTATAAATTGCAAATTTGCATCCCTGGAGGAAATATTGAGAGCGTTTGGAGGTGGCCAACTCAGGACACTTCAATATTATCGCATGCGGTCTGCATTTCAAAAGAAATGGCCACTGTTCCCAGACGAACCCCAGGCACACCCATGCTTGCAATTGGTGACAGCTGTGGGTGGCCTGGGAATTTCTAAACTGTATGCGGCAGTGCAGGCACAAACCCCTACTATTAACAATATAAAAGAAAAGTGGGATAGGGACCTACAGGGACCCATCGAAGATGAAAAATGGAATAGATATAGCTCACTGACTAAGAAGGTCTCCCTGAACGCAGGCTTGCGTTTAATTCAATTTAAGATTCTGAATAGATTACATTATACCCCAATTAAGATAGCAAAATGTATCCCAGGTGCCTCTGATGCATGCCCCAAATGTAATATGCCACAGGCAGGAGGCTATCATATGTATTGGGAATGCCGGGTGGTGAGGAATTTCTGGAGGGAGGTGGCTGACATGTTGGAAGAGGTCACACAGATCCCCCCAGACCTGAAACCTCAAAAGTACCTATTTGGAGACATAGGCAAATGCTCTGAGAAAATTAGAAGACTGTTTAATGTTGCCTGTGCAATTGCTAAGAAGTGTATTCTGTTGAATTGGAAAAACGCGAACCCACCCAGCATGAGCCAATTCCTTCGCGAACTAACGTGTATAACTGAGTCAGAGGAGCAATATGTTATGACCAGACCCGTAGCCTGCAGGCCTAAGGATATATGGGGCCCATTCAGAACTTATTTATGTAACTTGGTTTCTGATGACGATGAATCTGTATGATGGTATATTAATGTCATGATCATGAAGTTAACAATTTGTTTTTGTACACGTATGTTGAAGGTGGAGGAGTGTCATGGATCTCTGTGTTGCCACTAATAAAAAGAGATTTAAAAAAAAAAAAAGAAAGCTGATAGAACCAATCTGACCAACTACCGTCCGATTGCCCTATTAGACGTTATTGGAAAAATCTTTGCGTCCTTCTTGCACAGAAGATTGCCAAAATTGGCAGCTGAATCCAATCTCATTGATGAGAGGCAAACCGGCTTCACGAAGATTGTCGGCGTCAAACTCAACCATACTATTCTTAATCTCCCGAAGGCCTGAAAAGTCACAAATCAATTTTTTTCTCTTTTGTTGATTAACGAGAGGATTTCGACAGGGTGAACCGTGAACTCTTGTGGGACAAACTAGCAAGAGCACACTTTCCGGCTGATTTATTACAGATGTTACTACAACTGCATACTAAAACATCAATTTGAGTCAGATTAAATGCTAGCAGTGATCTTTCTGATGAGATTATGACGGAGAGGGGGGTCAAGCAAGGTTGCCCGTTGGCTGCCTTGATCTTCAAATTATACCTAGCTGACATGCCCGACGCACTGAAAAACTCTAATGCCTTTCCTCCTCGGATCAACGGGCACCTGATTAGTTGGGCTACCTACACAGATGACGTAGTATTGATTGATTCCACCCCGATCGGACTCCAGCTGCTACTAACAAACTTGAGTATTTATTTATCCTCGATTGGTATGGAGATCAATGCAGATAAGTCAAAGATCATCGTCCTTGGGCCTCAACATGGCGTCAAAAGGAAAAAATTCAGGTGGACAGTGGACCGGAAAATCCTTGCAAGAACCGATAACATCAGATATCTCGGCATCATCTTTAAAAAGTCAATCAGAGAATGGAATTGGACCGAAGATCTGAAAGCCAAAATGAACACCTTTGCCCTACAAGGTGCAAAATTACATTGAGAATTTTATTGACAAAAAGTCGTATCTGCAATTACATTCGGAAGTGAAGCCGGCTTCAATATAGACTCTGCTGTTTGGGACAAGTTGGAAGCGCAGTTCTGGTGGAAAGTGTTGAAGTTGCCAAGATTTGTATCGATTGCTGCAATCCGCTTTGAACTCTGCCTTCAATCATTGAGTGCATCGATCCATTGGAAATCTTTCGCCCTCTATAGGAAGATAATAATGCCTGCATCAATAGCACCCTACCAGATGCTGAAAGAAGTCTCAACTAGACCCTATAACGGCTTACTTAAAGTTGGGACTTAAGCTGTGTTAACGAATCTTGACCATGTGGGTGCTTCGACAGACCTTCTGTATAATAATCCCTGTGCAGTAAAAAAAAAGGTCAGCAATTGTGATTGGAGCAAGACCATCGAAAAACATTTGATGCTGAAATCAAGTTTAACCCAAAACTACGACATTCGTGCAGCAACCCAGGTTCCTAAGTTTCTGCAATTTTTCCCATCGAAACATCATCGGGATGAATTCCTTTGGATGAGACTCAATGTGATGCTGACGAAAGAAATGTTGCTTTTAAGACACGACAAAAACACTACTAACAATGCTTGTCGGTTCTGTGATAAATGTGTAGAGTCTCTCCATCACTTGGTTGCTGAATGTCCGGTGCTAATTGCAGAATGAACTGTTGCACTGGGGAAGTTTGCTCCATGGAATAATGATATCGAATAGTGGTGGTCTTCATCAATTGCTGGTCGCAACTATATGTTCATAAGTGCAACCATCGACTATCTAGACAAATCAATAGGACTAGAAGGAGAAAGTTAAGAGCGATCTGTGATGCCGACTAATTATGAAATTTAAAGCTTTTTATGATGTGATGCTTATTAATGATGCTGATGTGATGTGAAAGTCTTTATCGTTAAAGTTTTGTAAAAAAGTTTCATGTGAAACTATGATCAAAAATAAAAATAAATAAAAAAATAAAATTACTTTAATTTGGAGGAGTGCACCAGTCAGTCATTAATGCGGCTGGCACCTCAGCATATACTTCCTGTAACATTGTGGACCTCTCCTGTCTCTTTGCCAGTTCCTCCGATGGTGGTGGCTCTTCACTCCGTGGTGACCGCAAGCATCTTCATCCTCATGGCTTGCTCTTCCTTCACCTCACCAGGTTTGCACTTTGCACCCCGTTCCATATGCAAGACATACTAGGCTGAACACTCTTCGGTATTTTGAATACTGGGGTGCCCCCAAGACTTAGGGAAACATCCAGGTATTACCTGATATCTATTCTCTCTCTAAAAGCCACCCATCAAGCCATCCTGGGCTCAACCACCACCCCATTCTCCTCACTCCCAATTCTCCCAAAATCCCATTCTACCTAAAATGTCTCTGCCCACTTTAAAAACCTGCCTTCCTGCAAACCCAACCATATTGGGCCCCATTTCCCTCATTCTGTTCTGATACATCGAATTCTTGCACCTGCAACCCTGCCTCCTGCTTCTCTCTCACTTTCCACTTTCAAATCCCACGTGGCTTACCCCGGGTCCTTTCCAACTAACTGTACCTGCACCTCACCCCCTTTCTAGCTCTTCAGCTGCGTCATTACCCCTCTCATCCGCCCTCTTCAGGGTCCTAGAACCCGCCCTACACCCAACAAATTCATGATCTTTTCTCTAGCTCCTGCCATGACCAATTATCTCTCCTAAATCACCCCTAAATCCCCCAGTTTCCCTTCTTTTCTGGAGCCCTTACCTTAAACATCTTGTAGCGCAACATACATATACTCCCCACATTTCTTTCTTTTTGCCCCTCACCCACCTTTTTTGTACTCTAATAAATGTATTTAGCCAGCTCCTCCTTAAATCTGCACCTCCCCACTTTGAACCTCCATATTACCCCTTACTTCTTGCTACTTCTCCTACCTCTGAATCGAGTACTCTGTTACGTTTGCTAACTTTCTTTTCTATCTACTAAAGATGTGTTGCTTTCATTAATGTTTGTTTGCTGTAATTTTACTGAATTTCCTGCGCCTCTTTTTTTTCTATAACCATGAAGGCTTTGCAAGTGCTGCTCTTGTCCATGTATTTCTGCTGGCTGCTGTCCTGCTACATTCAGCTCACGCTCCGGACGTGTTGCTTCTAATTGTGCGCTGTTCTCTCAAGCGAGGGTCTAATGGACATTCAAACAACCCCTCCCCACCCGCCCCCCATCTGCTCACTTAAATGTCGCTTGCCTTAGAACTAGAGAGATACTCTGACAGGGAGAGTCAGAAAACATGTGGAAGAGGGAGCTGCTGAGTGGGAGAGGGAAACATCAAGTCGCCATTGGAAGTGTCAATGAAATGGGGGGCGGAGGGAGGGGCTTAAATGATAAGGGGAGAGAGAGAAAAGGCATATAGAGTGAGAGGGAGAGGAAGAGAAGGAAGTGGGGCTGTGTTCTGATGGCACCCAATTCTTGAGGGTGAGAAATCACCGCAGCTGGCACCTCATAGGGAGGGCATCATGGGCGCCTGGCCTGACGCTGCGCTGCATGTAATTGCCTATTCTTCTGGGGTCTTTGGACTGTGAAATGCTGCGGAACAAAGTGCAAAGCACCTTTGAAATAAATCTAATGACAGCAAGCGCTCCATTAATATTCTCCTGCAGTTACTCAAGGTTCCACCCGGTTTCATAGACAGCCTTTAAAACGTGTCCCTTTTGTTCATGCACTTTTTGTCGAAATTATTTCAACCAGACATTTAATGAGGTCCTACCCCCGACCACCCTCTAGCACATCCACCCCACCACTCCCTCACCCCTCTTCTTGTGCACCCCACCCTCTGATTCCCTCACCCCGCAGCCCCACAGCCGCACACCCCTTACCCCCAGATACACATTTCGATTTTGACCAAAAGTGCTCCGACAAAGTGCACACGTTCAAAAATATTTCTAAAAAATAAAGGCCTTTTACGTCTTAACTCAGACCTGGACGCGTGGGGACTTTACAGCCCCGATGCATCCAAGTAACTGTCACAAAGGAAATGGAATGGTTTGATCGCATCGAGATGCTCCATTAGGTGAAAATATACTTAAAGCTATTAAAAAGTAAGCCTAGTGCCGCATTGTGCCTCATTGGAAGCAGCTCAGTTAATTATTGCCCATGCGGCCGGCCAAAGTCCTCTTGCACACAGCATCACAATATATCAAAGGGAGCCACGGTTTAAGTTATACAATGGGATGCTTTATTTGTTTAACTCTGTATTACATATTCACAATAACAAAAACATATGGAACAATGTGAATTAAGCAATATAACCCAAGTGGGGGCATTACCAGGCTAGTAATGCCCCGAGCCAGTCACGAATGCCTTAAAGAAAGCCCAGGGCATTACCTGGCCTGGTAATGCTCCCCTGCGAGGATTATATTGCTATCAGTCTGCCTGCATGCCGTTTCTACACGTAGTCCCATCTCCCTTTCCATGACGACCATTGCTGCTTCGGGATGCGCTAGGAACGCTAGTATTCCCGGCACCGGCGAGGACCAGGCACACAGCGCAACGTAAGTGGGGCACGGGTGTGGGGATATAGGAGATGATGAAAAGGGGGTCGGGGGAAGGGTAGGTGGGGGAGAGCGCACTTACCTGATTACCGGTCAGGGAAGTGGGCAGCCTCCAGCACCGAGGAGGCTCGGAACAAGGGGTTTGCCGTGTGTCGAAGCCCACGCTCGGAGCCTCCTGATTGGCTGGAAGATCACCACACCACCCGGCCGGAGTACTAATACAAAATAAATCACCGAATTTGTTGCACTGTACCAATTTCAACCAGATTCCATATGTATTAAATCTGAACAAGGCAATAAAATAGGATAATATGAGACCACTGTGTTATTTATATGAATGGGGATTTCACAGGTAAAGGGAGGACCTATGGGGATTGTCCATCCTTTTACAGTCAGTTGTGTTTTTATGTGTGCATGTGTGTATTGGCTTTCGACAGTACCTGTCATCGACATTTGTGATTTCGTCCAACACACGGGAAAGGGCACAACATTATATTTGGAGGAGGGCGGTGAGTGGTTTTACATCAGGGCAAGGGTGGGGAGAGGGAAAGAGGACACGATCGATAGGGGTCACTATATGGAAGGCAGTAGAGCCCATTTCCAGTCATATCATTTTTGTTTCACCGCCAGAATTCCGATATAGTAAAAATCTGTGTCACAGGAAAGAGTAGGGGAAATTGGATAATAGGAGTGGCATTAGATCAGTGCTCTGTCGTGAATAGTCAATAAGGAACTGATGTATTATTTTTTCAGACTCAGACCAACCTAGAAACAAATCATATTTGTCTGGAGATGCCCCTCCTGACCTCAGCTCTGCCACAGCAAAGGGGATTCCCTACTCACAGGAAGCTTCTAACTACTCTACTACTGATCACGCTCTGCCCAGGCTGCGACCCCGTGGCTCTGGTCCTCCCAAAACCAAATACATCCTTAAACCAATAAGTAAACAGAAAATCTTGACACGGCCAACAAATAGTGACTAAACACACTACACAGTCTCTGAGCTTCTGAACTAACACTCCCATCCATGGCATCGGGTGTGCCTCTAATCTGTACCCCTCCCCGGAAGGTCTTTAAGGCTAGCAACCTTCTTCATATTGCCACTCTCAACTCTTGCTCTTCTTTCAAACACTCCTCTGACATCTACCACCTCCTTGAAGAACTAGACCTTGATGTCCTTGGTCATACTGAGACTTGGTTCACAGCCAGCTCTGGCACGAGCGTTGACACTCTCCTCCCTGATGGCTACAAGATCCTCCCCACACCCAGATCCTCCCCATCCAGGGGGGGTAGCTCTGATCTTTCCTTAGTGGATTCCTACCTCTATCATTCCCACTCAGACCTACTCCTCTTTTGAATGCCTTGTCTGTAGGCTCACTCTCTCTCTCCTACCCATTCTCTTACTGTGGCTACCATTTACCGGCCTCCTGGTCAATTCACCTCATTTCTCTCTGAGTGGGCGGACCTCTCTTCCTCCCTCCTTGCCTCAACCACTCAACTCCTCCTCCTCGGTGACCTCAATATCCATTTACACCCGCCTTGTTCCTCCTCTGTACTCTTCTGTGACCTCTGCGACTCCATCTCCCTGTCCATCCTCCCCTCTGGCCTGACTCACTCTGCAGGGCACACACTTGATGTCTTGATCTCCTCTGACCTCCCGCTCTCCATCCCTCTGACCACTCCTCTATCCTGGAGCGATCACTCCCTCCTCTCCTCTCCTCTCATCTCTTCCTCTCTTACCCCAAAACCAAGCCTACCCCAACACTGCCACCTACCTTCTTGGACATCTGGCTCGTGAAGCGTGTGTCAGTTGAGGCTTTTGCTGCTACTTTCTCTCCACCCCCTCCACCTCTGCCTGTCTCACATCCGGACACAGCCCTGTCTCTGCTCTACTCTTCAATTTCTGATACTCTTGATGCTCTTGCCCCTGTCATGAGGATCCGTTTGAAGTCCAAAGCCAAGTGCAATTCCGGGCATGACTCCAACCCCGCTAAACTTAAACATAAGTGTAGGGCGGCTGAGAGGAAATGCAGAGCTTCTTGTTCATCCTCTGACAAAGTGTTGCCTGCTCCAAAGGCAATACTGACTCTATGTCCTCACCAAGAAGAGAGGCCACGTTCAAGTTTGTGTCTCTACGGCATCTAACAACACGGCCGAACTCTTTTAAAATCTGCAAGGAGTTGGCCAACCCTCCTGCAGTCTCTACCCCTCCTGTTGCCTCCCAGGCTCTTTGCAATGCCCCTGCCTCTCACTTTATCTCAAAAACTCAGGACATCCTGTCCACCGTCTCCACGTCTGCCCCTCCTCTCCCTTCTCTGTCTGTGCTTGCTGACCCTCCATCAGCCACCTCCCCCACCCTCCTTCTGGTCCTTTCCACTTTTCTCCCTGATAAGGTCGCTAGACAAGTCTGATCTATGATAGCCTCGTCAAAACAGGTTCATCCCTGTTCCTCTAAAACCATCAAGGACCACATTGACAACCTCGCTGTGGCCCTTGCTGATTTTTGCAACCACTCCTTTGCCTCAGGATCCTTCCCCTCCCCTCTGAAACACTTCCTTGTGCATCCTCTTCTCAAGAAACCCACAGCTGATCCTTCTTGTCTGGCTAACTATCGCCCAATTTCCATTACTCCCTTTCTGGGCAAACTCCTGGAAAAGTATGTCATCTCTCAGCTTAACCTTCATTCCAATTTTGTTGGCTGTCTCCTTGACCACAAGTCTGGCTTCAGAGCTGGCAGAAGCATGGAAACTGCTCTGCTGAACATCTGTGAAGATCTGCTCTCTAAACTTGACTCTAACATTACCTCTGTCCTCATCCTCCTTGATCTCTATTCTGCCTGTGACACCGTCAACCATACCATCCTGCTGAACCGTTTCCGTGATAACCTGGGTATCACTGATCAGGCTCATGCCTGGCTGACCTCTTTCCTCTCTGATCGACCCTCCCAGGTCCAACATGGGTCCTTCCTATCATCTATCTTCCTCTCTACCTGTGGTGTTCCCCATGGGTCTAACCTCTCGCCCTGACTTTTCAACCAATACCTGACAACTCTCGCCCACTGCATTGCCATTTTCTTCTCATATTTCCAGTACTACGCTGACGACACTTAACTCATTTTCAGGCTGCCCTCAGCCACTTCCTCTCCCTCTCTCATCTCTGATTGCCTAACTGCCAATGATCTTTGTCTGAATGTCAAAAAGACGGATATCCTTCTCATCGGCACACCTTCACCATCCTTTCCCCCTCACTCTCTGGCTGGCCTCACGTGACCCTCCTCCTACCTCCACCTGCGAGGCTAAGAACATCGACGTCCTCTTTGACTCTGCACTTTCCTTCTCCACCCACATCTCTGATGTCTCTGCAAAGTCAAACTTCCTACTGCACATCCTCAGAGGTATTCTGCCTTTCCTCTCCTTCCCCCAGAAGCTCATGGTCTCCCAAGCTCTGGTTCTCTCTAGGTTGGACTATTGTAACAGCCACTTTCTAAATATACCTGCCTCAACTTTCCGCCCTCTGCAACTAATCCAGAACAGGACTGCGAGACTTGTCCTTGGCCTCAAGCCCTGGGATCGTATCTCTCCAGCTCTGGAATCTCTCCATTGGCTCCCAGTGGATGCAAGGATTACATTCAAAACCCTCTGCACTGCCCACAAGGCTTTCTGGTACCTGGGTCCAAAATACCTTCAGCTATCCCTCCGCAAATACCTCCCCTCTCGAGCTCTTCGCTCCTCTACCTCTAACTCCCTCAGGGTCAGTCATTCTGCAAAGAAAAAAGCTGGGGGTAGATCTCTGTCTTCGGCTGGGGCCTCCCTCTGGAACAGCCTCCCTGCCACTCTAAAACTTGTGGCGAACCATCTCGGGTTCTGGAAGCACCTCAACAACTTCCTCTTTGCTTCTGCCTTCGCTCCCCCTCTCCCATGCTGATCTGTTCACTCTTGTCACTGTGCACCTGGCCACCCTCTGTCCTCTGGGCCCAGGTACCTGCTCACCCTGCCACCCTCCCGCACTGTCTCCGAGCCACCCCTTACACTGGGGTCTGTATCTGTACCCATACAGCCCCCCCTTTTTTCTTCCTGCATTTATCAGACCTACCCTGTCTGCTGCCTTAAACCCAGCACTTGCCACTTGCTGGCAGCACTACCAGTGTTTATTGCCTTTATTAGTTATTTATTATTATTTATCTGTTTCTCCTTTGCTCCACACTCTCCACTTTTCACCCCTTCCATGTACTTTTCCCTTCCCCCTCTCCCATGCATCTGCACGTTCTCAATGTCACAGGACCTAGTAAAATGGGTGTTTTGTTCTTCTCTGTTCCCCTCCCTTGCCTTGTCGCGCTCTGAAACACTTGTGTACGGGCTCGAGAGAAATAAAATATCAATATCAATATAGCAGATTCAGGACCTCTGCAAGCAAGCCACCACCAGGACATTTAATGAAGTGCATACTGACTACAATAAAGAGGGCAGCTCAAGAACTTGCAAGACACATTTCTTCAACCTTTTATCCATCCTGTTTGTCATGTTGTCCCAGAACTGTACACACACCCAAATAAACGCTTTGAAACCTCATATTTTAGTCAGTCTTGTCTGTTGATCCCAGCGGCCACTCTGACACCGCCGGCAGAAAGCTTTGGCACGCTCTCTCCTGTGCCAATAAGATGAAGGTGCGACTAAAAATGCTGGGAACTGGCCTCTTCCCACTCATAAAAATGACAGATGCCTAAGACCTCTCCCCAACCCAGAAAAATACAATCCCGCCCTAAATCCCTACTCTAATTCCATAACTCTAGCTAAACCCTAGCTAACCCCTATTATTTAAATCAAATCTATGCCGACTTGCACTCTTAACTCATAAAAAGACAGACATCCCCTTCTCTATCCAGAGCGCTGTGGGTTTGATCCTGCCTCTTCCAACACCAAATTCCGACTGTCCTGAGTTCTACATGCACACCTTTTTACTGATGCGAGGACTGGCCTAGTCGAACCAATTAGCATGAACCTCAGGAAAAGGCTAAATAGCCAGACTTGATGAAGCCAGTTGAAACTTGAAGGGGTTCTGTTTTTCACAAACCTGTTCGCTCATGCTTACTGGAGATGACATTTGAAGAGAAGTTCCATTTGCAAACAGACAGATGGTTCTCTCCTCCCCGGAAGCAGTCCTGACGGCGGCGGAGAGAGGGATGGTAACTGTCCAATCCGAGCGGAAGGGATAATTACAGGGAATTCCTCCTAGATTGTAAAATTTGTGATGTCAGGTCTGCTATAAAAGGGGGATGGCACTAGGACTCAGGACACATGCAACAACTGGGAGACAGGAGAAGGAGGACGGAGACCAGGCTGCTCAACATTACCATCTTTGAGAGTGCAGTGACCAGACCCTTGCCCTATCTGTCCAGAGGGTCCTGAGATCCGGCTGGCTTTCCTGAATCCCAAACCAATGCTTGCTTTGTAAGTAGCATATAACCCCAGCCCTAACTTGCATAAACCTTTCATTTTTGTAGTAGTACATTTAATCCAATACCACACTGGAACCCCCAAATTGCCAGTGTAATCCAGTCATCTCCCCATAGAAGAATCTCTTCTTTGTTTGTGTATGTTAGCATATCTCCTTTGAAAAACCACTGAGTTGTCTGTGTAAATCCTTAGTATTTTTTCAGTAAATCAATGTATTGAAATTCACGGTTCAAGATTGTTGCAATTCGAAATCAACCATCTTGTTCCTGGTGTTTTTATTTAATTGTTATAGTCATTAAACTGTTGCCCCAAAAGAATTATTCCTCTTGTAACTAATAACCGAATGTGTCTGTGTATTGTGCGCATTACCAAACAAATTCCTATGTGCATCTGTCGTATTAAACCTAAACTGTTGTTCCTATTGTGAGGAATCCCTTTTGCCTAGAAGTCTACCTGTTTTATGCCTATGTCCTTGTCATTGAAAACCGATTTTCCTTTTGTAAGCTAAACCCCTTCCCCGAGCTGCCTGTCATTGGAAGCCCCAGTGTAAACGAATTTCCATTTGCCCCTGTATTCTCCCTTTGCATTTGTGTTTCTCCCTAAATCGATTTTCCCACTTACTTTCTATGTTGCACTGGTGTGAGGATTAGAATTCTCTAGAACTTTCCCTATCTCCCAAGTGTAAGCAATATGAATGTCCTTCTATTCTTTCCTCTAGCAGTTGTGAGAAATAACCAAAACGCCATTCTTCCATTTTGCACCAAAAAAACGGTTTTCGCTTTCTTTGCTGGATTCCCATCTTGTGATGGTGGGCTTTACCCTAAATCCGATTTCCTCTCTCTATTCCTACTCCTTGACACTGTCTTCCATTCAAAGGAATCACGTTTAATTGATGATTGGGGGTGTGTGTTGCAGGGGGAGTGCTAAACCATTGGTGCCATCACTTGGTGGAAAATTGTTCTTTTGTGTTTTGCCATAAAGACCTGAGTGAACTGTAATAGGATATCATAACCTAGTGTCATGACCCTTGCCCCTGGCCCTCACTGGCAAGTCAGCCTTCCAGTTAGGGCAGGTCAAAGACCTTAAAACCTCATCCAAGACTCTCTTGGAGTCAGTCCTGGCGCCTTTGGCGCCAGACTCATAACCATCATGAAGACCAACATTAGAATGGGGCAATTTACTTGGGACTATTTAACTTGGGAGGGTTCAGCCAACATGGAAGCACACACATAGCTCAGTTACAAGGAACTGAGCTATGCGGTCTAGTCTTTTGGTTGTGGCAGGCCTGGGACTACTTTACCTGGACTACTTTGGGTATGGCAGGCCTGGGACTATTTTGCCTGGACTACTTTACCTGAGACTATTTAAACCACACCCAAACAGCAGAACATGTCTAATTCTTTGATGCCAGTTTACCTGAAACCAAGGATCTGCAGAGAGAGAAAGAACACTGCAAAACTTACCTGGAACAGTATCCTGTCTTCAATCCATCGCTGACTTCAGTTCCACTCACCTGAAGGTACAAACTCCATCATCCGGCACTGCATGCATCCCGGAATACCATAACCTGGAAAGAGGAGAAAGAAAGACAGCATTAGTAAGCGTTTACTCACGTTTCCTCCCGAATGAAGAAAGCCACACAATTCTCACCTGGGTAGTCATCTCCTGATCAGTATCATTGCTGGAGCATTACGGCGCTCGGCGAGGAACATCACAACCTGCAAGGAGAGAAAAGACACAGGTTAGCAATATAAAAGGCGAAACAGCGCAGCGCATCGCGCATTACTCACCGGACAGCATCGCGCACACCGTGCTTTCGCCTACCGGCCCATGCTCATCTTCAAACTGCATGACAACACCAAAATACCTTTCCATACATAAAAGGAAAGAAGCAAGGCATTATTATTCGAACTAAGAGGAAAATAAGAACTGCATATAAAAACTGTAAAGCAGCAAACCTACGGAGTCGCAGCAGGTCTGGATACCCACAGGGGGGCTTGCACCAGTGAAGTAACTTGGTCGCTGCTCGCCCCCCACATCTACGCACCCCTGCCACGAGGAGCAGGATGGAGAATCCACCTTTTACAATATTAAGGTGAGTAGAAGGCCCAAGGGGGAGGAAGTAGTTGAGGCCAAGGGAGGTGGGAAAACATAAAGACAATCTGGTATTGAATCCAGCTCTCCTATATTGCAGACCCATCTTTAACCAGAGGCCTTACCAAGGGACCAGGAGAGGGTTTGAGAGTGCAAATCATCCAACCAGGGCTGGGTGGCGTCCCCGTGGATACCAGGTGAGCGTAACAGAATGCAAAGCCTCAATAATATTATCCACCTTGGCGTCATGGAGACTTCAGAGACTGACCAGTTAGTTCAGTTGTTGGGACAATTACGTGCCGAAGTACATTCAGCCCGGCAAGAAACCAACGCTCTTAGGAGGGATCTGATTGTTACTAAGGATCGTACCGACAAAATAAGTAGACAATTGCTCCAATAACAGGCAGGACAGACCCCATTGCCTGGTAACATTCCGCCAGCACCTTGTACCAACTTTTTCCACCAATCCAGTAAAAATAACCCTTCCTGGGGCAGTTCCTTTAGCTCCACCTGAACGATTTACAGGGGACCCCAAGAAGTATGCAGCATTCATGAACCAGTGTCGGCTTCATTTCCTTTGCAGACCTGGGGCTTTTCCTAACGACCAAGCGCGGGTTGCTTTTGCCTTGTCATATCTGAGTGGCAGTGCTGCGGATTGGTCGGTACCATTGGTAAGTCAGGATAACCCGTTGTTACATGAATTTGGGGGTTTCCAGATGGAAATTGAAAAACTCTTTGCTCGTCATACCCAAGGCCAAGCATTAGACAACAAACTTTTGTCAATCCGTCAAGGAAGTCAAGACTTGCTTACATATATAGCAACATTGAAGAGACTAGTCGTTGAAGCTAGGTGGCCTGAGGAAAAAAGGACCACACTTTTTCATCGGGGTCTACGAGGGAAACTAAAGGATGTCCTTGCTCAAGTGGTTAACCCACCTAAAGACTGTGGAGAATTCATCAACCTTGTGGTGCAATTAGATCACAGATTTCAAGACCGAAAAGCGGACCGGATAAGGTTAGACACTCGAGCTGTGTATGTCCGGTCAAAGGATAATGTTCCACGTACATTGGAAAACACGGTAGAACCCATGCAAATCGGAGGTGTACGACCCCCTTTAACTAAAACTGAATGAGACAAGAGAAGGCAACAGCAATTATGCTTACATTGCAGAAAATCAGGCCACTTCCTCAAAGAATGTCCAGTGAAACTACCAAGGAGAACTGTTGGAGTCACAGAGAAGGAAGATAAAAACAAGGAGTCGGAAAACTACTAAGCCCGGCAAGCGTAGAGGTCCACTTTTAATGGTGGAGCGAGAAGGATGAGCCACAGACTCCACACTTTGCATTTCCAGTAATTTTGATCAATCACCAACAACTGTCTCGGATGCATGCTGTCGAAGCATACATAGACAGCGGAACAGTTGGGAATGATGTAGACCAAGATATGACAGCAGAGATGGGGCTTCCCTTATGCTCTAAGTCGACTACTGAAAATGTTACTACTGTTGATGGGAAAGACATAGCTTCCGGACCAGTAACTGTTACGTTCACCTGGTATCCACGGGGACGACACCCAACCGTATTGGACACTGGTATCCTTCTCAGTGGTTCCCAGATGTGGCCTATGGGGGGAGGTTCTGCCTGAAATACAGGAGGGCTATGTTCAAGACTGGCCAACTGAGGTAATTAGCCTCCCACCACCCTGTAAGCCTTCAGCCCCTCTGGGGCCTCAACCTTATTGTTGAATTGGATGTGCTCTCCGTCCTGCCTTCTTGGCAGGGGCGCGTTGTCCTTTGTGGGCGAATGCGATCTAGTTACTTCACTGATGCCAGCCCATTTGATGTCTTTCAGGTAGGTCTTATTGCTGTTTTTTGTATAGTGTTGCTATTCCTGCATGCCTTTCTTGGTTTAATAATGTCTCTGTTGTATCGTGCCTGAGTGTGTTTGTAATTGAGTCTGCCTAGTCTGGTCATTTGCTCAGTGATGTCATCAAGCATCAATGGGAATGTTGATGTATGTGTGTGAGAATGATGCGATGAGTGTTCTGTAACTGGTCAGATGGTCCCTCCCTTCCTGGGTGATGTCTTGTCCTGAAACATGTAACTTAAGGAACTGAAGTAAACTCATTAAGAAGCAACTTAAAGCAGCTTGGAGTGTGCTTTTATATTACAATGGCAACGAGGATCTCTGGAAGAGGAACCCTGGTGAAAGGAAAGCTGGAAAGGAAGGTGACTGCAGAGACCTCCTGCGGGGGGTGCAGGAACCATCAGGACCAAGGAAAGAAGAAGATATCACCGCCCCCAAGTAAGCATACCCATCACCCAGGGTGGATAAGGGAGGAGGAGAACCATAGCAGATTGGACCAGCAGCCCATAGCCGTGGGAGTGCTGTGTCCTGGGGCATATGAAGTGAAAGGGGTCTATACGAGAAGGGTGCCCCTAGAGTGCTGGGTCCTGGGATATAAGAATAAGAAGATCCGTTGATCCGCTTTAGTAAAAGTGCTCCTGGGCTAATTTGGACGGACCAGCAGCCTGCTATCTAAGGGAGTGCTGTATCTGGAGCCATAAGGAACTTAAAGGGACTGTAGAAGTGATGAAAGGCTTGCCAATAAGATGGAAGGGTCCCTTTTAATTTGAAGTGAATCCTTTCCTTTGTGTGCACGCAGTGAAGGGTCCCATAAACAGAAATGAAGTAAAGAAAGGATAATTGTTTCTTCATGTGCTTCATAACGGAAGGACAATGGACGTAATATATATGTGCCAAGTATGTTTCCTGAGACTGTTCAGTGCACGGATGATCAGTGCTTGGGGAGTTTGAGCGGATCTCTTTTCAGTGGTGTGTGAAGAACCAGCGCGTAGAGCAGAAAGCACAGGAGCTCAACTGACCGTTGGTCTACTAGAGAGCACAGGAGTAACTTCATGCACTACTGCCTATTTGAAAGTGATGACATATTTCACCTGTAAGGGGGAGTTGGCGGTGTGATCGAACGTTCCGTTGGATTAGTTCTTCAACTGAACTCCATGAAGAAAGGCATCACCACCTACTGTAAGCGTGGAGGGAGGTCGTACCTTCTGATTAAGGGACCTTGCGCTTTGAACGCAGCGTCGTGTTCAGTGACCCGGACGATTTATTTTTTTAAATTGGATTTGGATGGAACGGAGACTAGGAAGGGAGAAGCGATCCCGCGTTTCAGAAACGTGCTCTAATTTTACTGTGTGGAGAGGAACGCTGTACTGCTCGCTACGCAGCAAACATTCTCTGCCCGCGAGGCGTACGATGTAGCGGGAGACGTGGCGAAGTACTGTGGAAGGCATCCTTTGCTCATGAGGTCGGGTGCAGATAACGCCGCTCCGCCTCACTACCGAGGCGCTATGCAGCGGCCAACATGTTGGTAACATTATTGTACAATGCTACTTGTATGAGACTGTATAATGCTTAAATGCATGTTGAGATGGAGTTCATTTCGTTTTGCATTTAGGACAAGAACTTAACTAATGCATTGCTGGTTAATGCTTCATTGGTGTTACAACTGTGAGCATTATTGTGAGCTTTAGTGTAAACCGCTGTATGTGAAACACTGGTTTTGGGCGAGTTAAGTTAAGTTAAGTTAAGAACTTAATGCAATGTTGTTTGAGGTTGTATTGGTAATATGACTGAGCAATAGTGTGGGTTTTGGTGAAAAGTGCTGGTCTGATGAGAGTGTGTATGGAAAGGGTTAAGTCACTGCTGTTAGAATTTAACCATTTCTTTAAGATTTGCAGGTTTATGGACTTTTTACAAATATTACCGAGAGGTGCATAATTAAATGCACAGTGATACGGTGTGGAGCTCTTTGTGTGTGAATGAGCTAGCATAACCTATTGAGGATTTTTAGGTTCAAAGTGTTTATAGACTTTTGGACTTTTAGGCATTTAGGATTAATGCAGGACATGGACAAGCAAAGGAACTATGTAGGAAATGTTTTTTTTTTGTCATCTGTGAAGCCTAAAGAAAAGTCAATTGTGGTATATACACTGTACACAAGGTTGACTGTGAATCTGAAACTTAATGGATATGTATCTGGTTATGAGTGATGTGAGCTTAGTTCTTATTCAAATCACTTTGGGTGCATTATTCCGAGGGGTAGGTTAGGAGGCAGGACGGTTAGTATTGCCGTCTATGAGTGTTTAGATGGGGGTAGCGCTTTTGTTTAAATGCACTGTATTGAGGTAGCGCATCATTTAGGTGTAGTATTGAGATGGAAGTAGCGATTGTATTTAAATTGACTGTATTGAGGTAGCGCCTCAATAAGGTGTCAATTGGTTGGCAATGGACATTTTCTTTAAGATGTCTAAGTGTTACTGGGAGGTAGGATGCACAGTAGTTGTGGATTTTAGTACTTTGTATACGGAGGTAGCGCCTTTGTATAGTTAAGCATGGTGAGTTAGTTCGTCTTTTGGTTATGGGGACGTGTGAGGTAAATCCTGGGGGTTGCGCCCTTCCAGGTGTAGGAGTGAGGGGTAAGTGGAGAAGTGCACTTAGGTTAGTGGGAGTTGTGGTCTGGTGATGTTAGGAACAGTAGTAGTGCACTGTTTGTGGAAGTTGACTCTTATCTCTAATGGACAGGTGGTTTTGTTGGATGAAGTTGTGGTAGTGGTCCTCTCTTAGAAATACCTGTTGTACTGGTTGGGGACGCCCTCTGGTGAACATATTGGCTAAAGGGAAGTGTGCTGTCCAAGATGAAGAGTTGTCTTACCAGCTGTTTTCTTTGTGTTTTAGATGTAAATCCTGGCCAAGGTACCCCAAGGTCAGCATCATGGGACTTGTTAGTACTGCCATTGAGATGAGTGTTTAGTTGGTGGTCTTGGAGATGTCTGGCCAGCATCTTCAAGTTGTTGCAGGATCTGTATACCTTGGTGTGGTTGAGTTGAGCTCCATCGGCGTAGTCCATTGATGATCTGTGTATGTTTGTGATGTAGGCATAGTTGGCGATATTTCAACAGTAGTTAGCGGTTTTATGAGTTTTCCTACTAGCTATGGTGATTTTGTTGTCTTCTTGGATGTCTAGTATTGCACCGGGATGACAAGCTGTGCTCCAGGGTGGCAGCCTGGAGGCTCGCCCGTGGCAGGGGCGTGCAGAAGGATATTTGTTATTTTGGTGGGCATTTGGTTTGTAGGGTAGTTTTAGCCTTGTGTACGGGCTGGCTGTGTCTAGAGTGAGAGTCTAGAGTCTATCCGTGGCAGGGATAGACTGAAGGTGATTTGTGTTAGTATTGAGAGTTACCTGAATATGTAGGTGAAGTTTGGAATTGCATAGCTGTGGGAGTACTCGTGAAGTAGTATGGTGGATGGTCATGTGACTTGCCTGTATGTAAAGTGCTTATTGTTTGTGTATATGTTTTGGTAAGGAGGGAGATGTGTTGTATCGTGCCTGAGTGTGTTTGTAATTGAGTCTGCCTAGTCTGGTCATTTGCTCAGTGATGGCATGCAAGCATCAATGGGAATGTTGATGTATGAGTGTGCGAATGATGTGATGAGTGTTCTGTAACTGGTCAGATGGTCCCTCCCTCCCTGGGTGATGGGTGCCGGTGATCTATTGTCTTATACTTAATGTCTTGTCCATGTAATTTAAGGAACTGAAGTAAACTCATTAAGAAGCAACTTAAAGCAGCTTGGAGTGTGCTTTTATATTACAGTCTCTTTCTCTTCCTTAGGTATGCGGAGGTTCAGCATGGCGCATTGGCTGAGTTGGGCCTCGCCGGTAAATGTAGGTGCGTGATGAGCGCTATGATGCGGTAAGTAGGCGCTATGCGCAGCGCTGTGATGCCTTGCCTTTGCTAACCTGTTTTCTCTTCTTTTCTCATAGGTCGCGGTGTTCTGCCAGGGTGTGGAATTCCGAGGCAATGCTGGCCTAAGGGTGACCTGCCAGGTAAGCCTTTCGGCGCAGTTCGTAATGTTGTAATGTCTCTGATACCTTGTTTCTTTCCTCTTTCAGATCCGTCGGTCCAGGAGACGCGTTGATCCTAGGAAGCTGTTTGCAGGAGCTGTGAGCGGCTAAAGATGAAGATTGCAGGTAAGGTGCTGCTGCTAATGATGTTCCTTTTGTCCTTGCAGGCGCTGCTTCTCTGAGGTTTGCGGGGATAGCTGGACACGGTGAGCGTCACATTGCAAGATTGCAAAGTAACACGAAGCATGTTATACAGTTCGGATGTGGTTTAAATAGTTTCAAGAAAGTAGTCAAGGTAATGTACTCCCTAAGCTACCACACCCAAAAGACTATACCGCATAGCTTGGTTCCTAGGAGCCAAGCTATGTGGATGCCTCCATGTTGGCTGACAGCTTCTAAATAAAGAAGTCCCCTGAGCACATGTCTTTTCACAGTGTATGAGCCTGGCGCCATAGGCGCCACGACTGGCTCCAAGAGGGCCTAGGAAGCGGATGCCAAGGCTTGTTAGAGACCCGAGCCCACATCTCTCCTGGCCTATGGGCTTGCCAGAGGGGTTCTGGGATGTGGGTCGTGACAGCACTCCCCCCCAAGGCTCCTCCCATGGTGCTTCTTCTGTCCGGCCCAGGTTTAGTTGGGAAATTCCAATGATATTTCTTGATCAGACGTGGTGCATGAATGTTCTCACAGGGTTCCCAGGATCTATCTTGGGGTCCAAATCCCTTCCAATTGACTATATAGTATAACTTGCCCCTAGAGTACTTAGAATCTAGGATATCTGTGACTTCGAATTCTGGTTCTCCGTCAATAAGTATGGGCTTTGGTGGTGTCCCAATCCGTGTACCAGGTTGCACTGGCTTTAAAAGTGACACATGAAATACCGGATGGATTTGTAGATTAGGTGGTAAATCCAGTTTGACGGCCGATGGGTTGATAATTGCCTTGATGGTATAAGGCCCTAAGTATCGAGGTTGAAAGGCCTGGGTTCGCTTGAAGGCAAGAATTTAGCGGCCAACCAAACCTTGCTCCTTCCTGATAGTCAGGGGCTTTCTTCCGGTGTTGGTCGGCGAATTTCTTTTGTTTTTCCTTGGCACGAATAAGATGTTCCTTGGCCTTTTTGAAAGCCTGAGTGATGGTGGTGTGAGGAGTTTTCACTGCTGGCATTGGCTGGGAGATCTAGTTCAGAGGTACGTGGGTGTCTACCATAAAGGGTATAAAAGGGTGTTTGTCCTGTACTTGAATGCAAAGAATTGTTATATGCATACTCGGCTATCCATAGTAAGTCTTTCCAGTTCCTTTGTTCATGGTGCAGCATGCACCGTAAATATTGCTCGAGAGTATGATTGGTCCTCTCGGTTTGACGGTTCCTTTGGGGATGATGACTGGTAGATAGCCGGACGTCAATCTGCGTCATTGCACAACACTTTCTCCAGAAGTTGGATACGAACTGGCTACCTCGATCGTAGACCAGAACTGATGGGAAGCCATGTAGTTTAACAATGCCTTCCAGGAACACTTTGGCTAAAGTGGATGCGTCTGGGAGGCCTTTGAGCAGAATAAAGTGTGCCATCTTTGAGAATAAGTCCACGACTACAAGAATGGCGTTAAACCCTTGACTGGGAGGTAAGTCAGTGATGAAGTCGAGGGAAAGAGTGTGCCAGGAGTGGGAGTAATGTCTAATGGTTGTAGGAGACCAGATGGTTTTTGTTTTTGCGACTTATTTTGTGCGCAGACTCCGCAGGACTGAATATATTGGATGATGTCTTTACGCCAGGCAGGCCACCAGAAGTTCTTTTTCACCTTAGCTAGTGTCTTGGCGATCCCAGGGTGCCCTTCGATCAGTGAATCGTGATAACCTGAAATAATATGCTTTTCTAACTCCTTGGTGGGTACATACAGACGATCCCTAAAAAGGGTAAGTGGTCTTTGAAGGAATATTGTTCTCCTTGAGCTTGCCATGCAAGGAAACCATCAGGGTTCATGGTCCGTTGAATCTCGTTTCGTAGTTCTGCTTGAGTTAAGGCTGTCGTGATACCCAAAAGTTTGTCTTCAGGTATAATGGGTACTGGGTCTAGAGTTGTATATACTATGTCATCAGTGCCCGTACAAGATTATGCGTCAGCCTTTCCATTCCTGACCCCTGGCCGAAACGTGATTACATAATCATATTCGGCAAAGAAAATGGCCCACCGCAATTGGCGCAAGGACTGGGCTTTGGCTGTTTTAAGATATTGCAGGTTTCGGTGGTCCGTGATAACTGTAATGGTGTGTCTGGCCCCTAGTAGGTAGTGCCGCCAGGCCTTAAAGGCGGACTTGATACCCAAGAGTTCTTTGTCAGTGATGGCGTAATTAATCTCCGAAGGTGAGAATTATTTTGACCAGAAGGCCACAGGGTGTAGCTGGCCAGTTTCTGGCTCTCTCTGTGAGAGGACACCCCCATTGCCATACTGGAAGCATCAGTTTCGACGATATAATGGAGATTGGGACGAGGATGTTGCAGGATTGGAGCAGAGGTAAACCTTTGCTTAAGTTCCGGAAAAGCTTTCTCAGCTTCTTCGGTCCAAGCAAACCTTTTATTGTTTTTTCTTAACAGTACTGTGATCGGGTGCACAACCTGAGAGAAATCTGGGATGAACCGGCTGTAGAAGTTCGCAAAGCCCAGCATGCTTTTTAGCCCTTTCAATGACGTTGGTGATGGCCATTTCAGAATGGCGTCTACTTTGTGCATGTCCATCCTGATGCCTCCTGGAGTAAGGATAAAACCAAGAATCTCAACTTCGGTGACGTGAAAAAAACATTTTTCAAGCTTTGCATATAAACGATGTTGTCGGAGCTTGGCGAGGACTGAACGAACGTGCTTGATATGATATTGTTTCGAGGTTGAATATACTAAGATCTTGTCTATGTACACTAGGGTGCACACATCAATTAATTCTCTCAAGACGTCATTCATGAAATATTGAAATGCTCAGGGAGCGTTGCATAACCCAAAGGGCATGACTTGATATTCATACAAGCCGTATTTGGTACAGAAAGTGGTTTTCCATTCATCTCCGCTTCTGACTCGGACCAGGTGGTACGCTCCTCGAAGGTCCAATTTGGTATAAATCTGGGCATCTTTGACCTGGTCTAGCATTTCAGGAATAAGTGGCAAGAGGTAACGGTTCTTCACGGTGATCTGGTTTAATGCGCAGTAGTCAATACAGGTTCTCAAGTCCCCTCCTTTCTTCGGTAAGAAGAACAAAGGACTGGCTGCCGGGGACTTCGATAGATAGATGAATCCGTTTGCAAGGTACTGGTCTAAATAAGACTTCAAATGAAGATTTTCTGGTTCCGTAAGAGCGTAGATTCTGCCGCAAGGGATTTGTGCACCGGGAACAAGGTTAATCTGACAGTCATAGGGCCTGTGCGGTGGCAGTGTGTTTGCTTGGTCCTTTTGGAATACATCCTGGAAATCGTGGTACTCCTATGGTAAGGTATTAGTTACTCCCAGGGTTGATGCAGTCACTCCGGGAGTTGTAGAAATGCTGGAATCAGGTTTCTGTTCTTGATAATAACAGGCAGGGGAGCAGTCGCTGGGGAAGGTTAATTTCTATGCCCGCCAGTCAATCAAAGGGTTGTGAGCAACTAACCATGGCATCCCTAGTATTAGCCGGAACTGAGGTGCCTTGATGAGATTGAATGAAATAGATTCCCGATGTCCGTCCTGGCACAGCAAGGTCACCCCGGCTGTGCACTGGGTTATGGGTCCGGAAGCGATTTCTGTCCCATCCACAGTGGTTACCTTGTCCATGGTCGGCTTGGAACATAAGGGAAGCCCCATCTCTGCTGCCAGGTCTTGATCAATATCATTTCCAACTGCTCCGCTGTCAATGTATGCTTCAACGGCATGCATCCTTGACGACCGTTGGTTGTTAATTAAGATCACTGGTATTGCAAAGTGCGAGGTCAGTGACTCTTTCCTCTCACTCGACAAACTGACCTCTACGTTTGCTGAGCTTGTCAGTTTTCCGATTCCTTAACTTCATCTTTTTCTGTGGCCCAGAGGGTCCTCCTTGGGGGTTTTACTGGGCAGTCCTTCAGGAAATGTCCTGGTTTTCCGCAATACAGACATATTTTTTGTTGTCTTCTTTTATCCCGCTCTTGTTTTGTTAATGGAGGTCGTATCCCTCCGATCTGCATGGGTTCTACAGTGTTTTCTTGCACTCGAGATGCGTTTTCTCTTGGTCGAACATACACGGCCCGAGGGTCCATTTTGGATTGGTCTGCTTTTCGGTCTTGCAACCGGTGGTCTAACTGCACGATCAAATTTATAAATTCGGGACAGTCTCTGGGAGGATCAACCACCTGGGCTAGCACGTCTTTTAATTCACCTCGTAAGCCCCGATGAAATAACGTGGTTCTTTTGTTTTCCGGCCACCTAGCTTCGACAACCAATCAATTGAAGGTAACAATGTACGTTAACAAGTCCTGATTCCCCTGTCGGAGGGATAAGAGTTCATTGTCTACTGCTTGTTCTCGGGTATGGCGAGCAGAAAGTTTTTCCATTTCTCTCTGGAACCCCCAAAGTCATGTAACAAAGGATCATCATGGGTCACCAACGTCACAGACCAATCCTATGCACTACAACTCAGGTATGACAAAACAAAGGCTACCCGAGCTTGGTCGTTTGGGAATGCTCCAGGCCTACAAAGAAAGTGAAGGCGACACTGATTCATGAATGCTGCGTTCCTCCGTGTGTGAAAAGAGAAAAATAATATGAAGCCGGGAAGCCCAAAGGAAACACACCAAACACCGGTTACGAAGGAACATACAAAGTACTTTATTTTAAGGTCAAGCAGTGACAAAGTCAATGACAGATCGGATAGCTATCGGCCCTCAGTACAACACAATGAACTTCAACGGGGTTCGATGTATTCAGTGAGAGACTGTACGTTGGGACATTCAGGTTTATATACATTTCTCCAGCCTGTTGCCCAACCCCTTCGCGGGTTAACGATTCCATGAATGTATTACTGGTCTAGGGTCTCTGCCAGGTCAACGTTTAATATATACATCAGTATGTGCATAGATCAGTTCCGTTTACACACAGGTCAACAGAAGGACAAGGTCTCAGTTCACGACCCTAACAAGTGGCATGTAGGCAAGTTATACATTAGCTGTACGGAGGTCATGACGACCAGATTCTGTTCGGAATGGCATCGCCCACCATTTTGATGTATAGAGTGACTTTTACGCAGCGAAAGAACCTAAGATGGTGGCTCGATTCAAGATGGCGGCTTACATCAATTTCTAAGGTCAAGACCTTGCCGTAGAGAGTTATTTGCGTATAGTTTTAAGCAACTTGGCGCAGGCCAATATACATACAATCGTTACAATAGGAGGCATAATTTAATATCCAGTTTGACAAATCCTTCTTTTGGCCTATGCCAAGTGCATCAAACATATACTAGGCAGACATTGGATACAACAACAAAGGAATAGCAGAACTCCCAAAATGATCAGCAAAACTGAAAGCACCTTCCAACCCCAAGCCCGCAAGAAATCCCAAAACCAAGCACTAAGATTCCAGTTCCCCTCAGGAACATGCACTTCTGAGCTAAGGATGTGCAGATTCTGAATTGCTTTGAAAATGGTTGGGGAGGAGTCTGGTACGAAAACACAGCAAGTGGATCCCACTAATTTACATACTCCACCACGTTCAGCCAGAATAACATCTAATGCCATCCGGTTCTGGAGTGCTACTAATCTTATCGCTTTCTGCTCTAATGTCATGTTATAGATTATATCTGTGGTCCGGTTGATGGTTCTCTCCAGTACTCTCGCTAGTCTCCTGATGTCTTCGGAATTTGCTATCTGCCCCCAGAATGGCACAACTGATTTTGCTATATCTCTCAGGGCTTGTGCGGGGGTATCACCATTCTCGTCCCGCCATGGACGAGCCTTTGAAACTTCCAAAGTGCTTGCTATGAATACTCCAGGTAACAGGATCCCTAAATAACAGGTTCCCTGCCAATCCCTGGGCAACCATGGAAATGCTACATTACTGCAAACAAAATAGACAGGTTCGCCTACATACAGAGGTCTGTTTTCCCCAGTAAAATTTGCAACGTTGGCACAGCCTTTAAAATCTCACATTGACCGGGTGCCATTCCTCTGTATGCAGAAAAAACTGAATCGGGGCTATGGTTAACAGAGTAAGAAGGAGGCACGGCATCCTTATTGCCTATCGGAGCCATTTTAAAGGAAACCAAAGATTGGAAAGGACGAGATAGTCTATCAGAAGGCCTAATTGAAGCAACGTTGAGTTTACTCCTATTTGCGAAAAGCGCGCATCCCAGGGGAGTCAGAACACGTTTTTCAAAATTATTCAAATTAGTTCCATCAAAATACCCCGAGATGCTATCATTCCATCTGCCAAAGAACAGTGCCCTAAGAGAGGCATAACAAGCAGTTGTCAAAGGTAAGGGATGAATATACCAACCTAGCCCCTTATCCCCATGTTGCGGTAAATGCGAGCAGACCCAACAATTGGTTTTGTTAAAAAATGGCATGTGTCGAATTCATAATCAAGATCATAGTATTGTTGTGATACTTCTGTCTATGCTGAGAGTCCCTAGGTGACAGAGTATGCAAATGTACAAAAGGAGTAAAAACAGGAGGTTCAATTTCAGTTGGCAAAAGAGGCTCTAGAGGATAAATCTCCTCGACGTACCAGAATCCTAAAACAGTTACTATAAAAACCCCAATTATTATCATCAAAACACAGCAATACGTTTTCGGGGCCCAGGCACATTGTTCATTGTCCAAGTTGGTCGCCCCCTTATTTACAAGTCCAATATGGCCAGTAGCGGTGGCAGGCATCGTAGTCTTCGGATGGAAACCCAAATGTTCGTTGCTGGCGACCCCCCAGTCGTGCGGCTTCTTAGTCCTTCCCCAACCCTAGCCAACAGAATCCTCTTTCTCAAATTTGGGCAAAAGCAAGCCCTTGATGATCCTTTCCTTTTTTTTTTAATGCACAGTCGAATCGTGCCGTAGGTCTATTTTCTCCGCCGAAGATTATATCTGGTGGTTCCCGGTACTGTTTGATCCGGAAATAAGGTAACGTCACTTCCTGAGGAGAGCAACGGAAGTTGCAGAATTCGGAGCAATGGTTTCCGGAAATGACTTTCCCAAAGAGTGTGGAGACAAAATGGACGGTTCCCCAAGCCCCACAGGCTCCGAGAGATTCTTCGACTCACTCACAGTGCTATTTGCTGCTTCAGGATCATCGATTGCAGCATTAGTGAGGGGTTCTGCTTCGTGCAGCATTGGGTGAGGAAGTTTCTTGACATGCGTCGCGTGTATCCAATTCTTCTTTCCAGCCACCCGCACTGCCGTTTGGGTGACCAACAAGACCTGGAATGGTCCCCGCCAGAGAGGCGCGAGGCAAGAGGACCGCTCGTATGCTCTCACCAGGACCCAGCTTCCAGGCCGGATGTTGTGACCTGGGCCCTCGTAGCGTACAGGTAAAGCTGATCGTACCTGATGATAAATGAAATACAGATTTTTAGTCAACTGGTTACAGTAGTCTGAAAGGAATACATTCTCAACACTTCTCAGTGCTTTAGGTCTCGGAAGACCCAAATATTGGCAGGCCTCCCCATCACCATCTCAAATGGAGAGAGCCCAGTCTTAGTTTGAGGGGTAGTGCACATGGCTAGTAACACGATCGGTAAGGCGTCCGGCCATTTTAGTTTGGTACCGGCACACGTCTTGGCAAGCTTGTTCTTTAGGATACCGTTATGTATCTCTACCAACCCGGCACTTTGAGGATGTCTAGCCGAATGAAATCTCTTATCAATATGTAGTGCCGTACATATCTGTAAAATTACAGCAGCAACAAAATGTGGACCATTGTCCGACCAAATGACTCTTGGCAACCCAAACCGTGGGAAGTACTCTTTCATGATAATTTTCGCAGTGGTCATGGCTGTAGCATCTTTGACAGGGAAAGCCTCAACCCATTTACTGAAGGCACAAATGACCACAAGGACATATTTTAAACTATTGCACCGCTCCATTTCAATAAAATCAAAATGAATCACTTCAAACGAGACAGAAGGAGGCCCAAATCTACCCCTTGGAGTTACTATCCCCTTCCCCACATTGTGCTGTAGGCAAATCATGCAATTTTGGACATAATGCTGAGCAATTTTCGAAATCTTATCATTTACCCAGACTTTCTCTAACATTTTCGTGATCTGTTGAGCACACACATGTGTGGGACCGTGTGCATTAGTAACAATCATCTCTATGTAGGCATTAGGAAGTAACCATTTCCCTTCAACTGTGTCCACCCAACACCCATCATCATCTAATTTCCCCAAGCCTTCAGCCCATTTCTTAGATTCTTCCATTGTGGCATCAGCTTGGATATCCTGCACAGACCCAATATCCTCGTCCATTAAATAGACATCCCTAGTTTCTCTTAGAGCATACATTTCTGTGCGAAGATCTGTGGCAGTTTGTCTGGTTATCTAATGAGCGAAAGCATTCCCTTTTCCTACATCATTTGTGATCTTGCGGTGCGGTGCGCATTTCATGATTGCTAACTGACTAGGGAGCGCCAGCACCGAGAGCAATTGCACTATCAGGGGGCCATGCTGAATCTTGATCCCATGTGAAGTTAGAAACCCTCTCTCTGACCAAAGTCTCCCAAAGTTGTGAGCTACCCCAAAAGTATACTGACTGTCAGTATATATATTCACCGTTAGCCCTTCAGAAAGCTCACAAGCTCGGGTTAATGCTATAATCTCTGCGGCCTGCACAGGGTTATGTGTAATTCGCTTGGTCTCTACAACCGTGCTTAATGTAGTGACTGCGTAAGCAGCTGTGGATGTACCATCTGGAAGTTTGAAGCAGGAGCCATCACAAAATAGCTCCCCTTGCGCATTATCCAAAGCAGTGTCCTTAAGATCAATTCTGCCCTTTGTTTCTTGTTCAGTAGTATACAGGCAGTCATGTGACTCGTCACCACCGCAAACAATTTTTTGCGGGAAAGGTAGGAGTTCAGCCAGATTAAGAACACAATACCTCCTAATTTGGATGTGGGGAGCAAACAAAATCAATTCATATCTCGTCAATCGTGCAGAAGTGAGGTGTTGCGCTTGGGTTTTGTTCAATAGAACATCTACAGAGTGAGGCACCATCAGGGTTAGATCATGGCCTAGGACCATTCCCTCACTCTGCTTTACAGACGCGGCAGCAGCAGCGACAGCTTGCAAACATCTTGGCAAAGCGCATGCGACAGGATCAAGGGCGGAAGAGTAGCAACTGCACGGCCTATACTTCCCTCCATGTTCCTGCGTTAATACTGCCAAAGCACATCCATCACATTCATGCACAAACAACACAAAGGCCTTGTTGTAATTTGGTGTACCCAAAACCGGTGCAGAGCATAATGCAGTCTTGAGAAGTTCAAATGATTGTTGATGTTCCGATTTCCATTGCAATAGCGAAGAAATGCCCTTCTTTGTCAAAGCCAACATCGGTTTTATCACTATTGAAAAGTTCAGGATCCATAACCTACAGTAAGAAGCCATACCTATTAAGGCTCTGACTTGCTTCTGTGTATTTGGGACAGACATGCCAGAAATGTGTTTTATTCTTTCAGGTGTCAATCTTCTTCCCTCCTTTGACAGGACGTAGCCTAAATAGGCGACCTCCTGGCAACAATATTGAAAAGTTTTAAGCGAAGCTTTGTGACCATGCTTAGCTAGATGGATGAGCAACAATACAGTGCCCTCTTTACAAGAGCTCTCAGAGTCTGCTGCTGAAAGCAAGTCGTCAACGTACTGAAGCAGCCTACAAGTAGGGGGTAATTCAAGAGTATTAAGCTGTTCTTTCAAGGCCCTACTATAAATGCTAGGACTCTCGGTGTAACCTTGAGGTGCACGAGTAAATGTGAACGAGCATCCCCCTAAGGTGAACGCGAACAAATATCTACTGTCCTTGTGTATAGGAATACTGAAGAAAGCATTCTTCAGGTCCACAACACTGAAGTAAGTAGCCGTAGCTGGAATCATAGTTAATATCGTCGTCATATCAGGCACAATTGGAAATTGCAGAGTGACAACTCTATTGATGGCACGCAAATCAATTATAAAACGAAGCGGAATAGCATTATCGCCTTTTTTGTATACGGGTAAGATCGGACTATTGCACAAACTTTCTGTAATCTCCTCAATCACCCCACGATGCACAAAATCGGAAACAATGCTCTTCAAAGCTCACTTACCTTCAACCGAGATTTTATACTGCGGGATACGTGGCAGCTTAATACCATGTTTGAAGACTATTCTAACAGGCTCAATCTGTAGAACACCGACATCATTGTCGTCAGCTGCCCACAAACACTCTGGGACATTACTGAATTCTGGTGGCAAAGGTCCAGTCAAAAATTGTGAAACAGAAAATTGCTGTGGTGAAATCATAAAACGCACTCCATCAGAACAACAATGAATTACCGCATTTAATTCCTTCAACAGATTCAACCCCAACAAATTCTCTCCACAATTCAAAGTCAAAAGAAATGGACAATGGTCCATAAAGGGGCCCAAAGAAATAGGTACCGGCGAAGAAACCGGACAAACCACTGGTGTGCCAGAAAACCCTACGGAGACATTGGTTTGCCCTGACAGTGGAATGTTTGGAACACGAGAATGATCAATGGAGCACTTCTATGCTCCAGTGTCTATCAAGAACCGATGTTTCCTATTTCCCACTACCATTTCAACGTAGGGACCTTTCTGACTAACGGGAATAGGTGTAGGTTCCAAACCCTGCTTCGGGCAATCCTAACGAAACAGAATATCATCAAGAGGAAGCTCCTCAGAGAGGTAAGCAGCAGAAGGGTGATCGAATATGTTTCTAGGATCCACACTCGAAGTCTGATTGTCCTGTGTAAAAGGTTGCTGAGGATCCTGTGAAAACTGACCTCTACCAGGGCCCCCCACCCCGGGGCGAACTCTGGGTCATCTACCCATACTCCCAAATGTGTTATTCGACCTCTGTCTAAGGACGGGGCATTGTGCACGCCAATGACCCTCCTGGTGACAATAGGCACACTGGTTAATGTTCACAGGACCCAAGGGCACGTTCCCTTGTGGAACATACTGACCTCTAATCTGCGAACTACCCCCTCTGGGGCCTCTAACAATTTGTTGTAACAATACTTTAGTCTTTAAGTCTCCTTTTCTCTTTTCGACTCTATCTTCATTATTGACACGGTTCTCGTAGTACTGAGCCATGTGCAGCACTTCTGATTGGGATTTCGCCTGCCAAGCGCTCTCGGAAAACATAATCTGTGACTGGATGTCAGGCAGCAATTCACACACGAATTTGTCCACAAATAACCTTTTCCCAGACTCTGTGCCTAAATCCTGTCCACTGAAGTCCGAGGATACTTGTTTGAACCGATTAAAGAACTTGGTGGCACCCTCAGATTTTCCTTAGACACAGGCCGTAAGCTTGTCCCAAATAATTCTTTTTTTGGCAATTATAGTTTTTAATTTTGCAATGATTCTGTCAGGCAAAGTGAGTATCACCTGAGGCGGTCTCTCATCAGCTGGTCTTTCCCCGTCAAGCCTAGTTATATTCGCCCACGTATCTCCCAACCCAGGTGCATCATCTATTGTTATAACCTGCTTCCACAAATCTACAGGCAGGAGTACAGGGAATAACAAGTCAATATCACCTAGGGTGAACACTGAGGACTGCAAGACGGACTCTATCTCTTTATAGAATCCTGTCGGATTTTTCCTAATCTCTGGAATAGACTGCCTAATAGTGTTCACTTCCTGTCGCGTAAACGGGACGTGAACAAACTGTGATACATAATGTGCGGGAATGTCCACAGCAGCTATACCTGCTGCAACATTAGCGGCAATCTCTACTTTTGGGACAAATGTCGGAGGTACCTCTCTCATAGGCAACTGAGATATAGGCAACTCCGAACGCTTACTAAGCAACAGAGCTAAGTCGAGCGCTAAAGCAGTCGAAGAAGTGTCAAGTGAAAAAGCTCTCTTATAAATATCCAGTAACTCTGTGGGACAACTAACCTTCTTCCTCACACATTCATCCTGCAGGTACTCTACCATTACCTGAATCACCTTCCTCTGCATTTCTTGTGTATATTGACTGTATGTGTCATATACCTCAACCGCAGTTATCGATAAATCCGAAATCCATCTAATCGCATCACTTGTACAAATTTGTGCTTCCTCAGATGCCCATTTGCGACATGGAAGAAATCGTTTCTGTACATACATACTCTCTTCTTCGTCATCCTCATTCCGTAACTTCTCCAAATCTCTCCTATACTCAAACAACCTCTCGACGTGCTCATGTACTTTCTCCACAGTGTCTCTTGAAAGTGCTAAAGTATTCAGATCCCTCAGCCCTTGTGGGAGATCCACATTATTTAATTTACCCCACATTGCGCATAAATGAATCCCTAAACCTTCAATAAAAACATTTTTCTCAGGATAATTATCCATAATAGACAGTGTGGCAAAAACATTAGCTCGATCATCTCTTTCCATACAATGCTTAGCCCATGCAAACAAATCACGCTTTTTATCTGTAGGGACAGTATTACGATTAACAACCTTCGACCCCGCACCCCGATCAACTATAGTCGGTACAGAACCACTCGGGAGTGGAGGTGCAGGCATATTCAATGAAGATGTTATTACTGGTGCAATGGGAAGAGGTAGTAGAGCAGGCGGAGGAACAACAGCCGGAAGAATAGGAACAACAGGTTGAGCAGGGAGAGCAGGAATAACAGCAGGAAGAGGCAAAGCAACAGGAAGAGGATCATACGGAGGTGGTGCAGAGGCACCAGGCCTTCGCTCGTTTAACAATTTGTCGAGAAACTCGTCAGAAACATGAAGGTCTTTAGAAGGATAGATTTTCTGAATACCGAGTGAGAAAGTCCTATCCATATTCCTAACTGACTCCGACTGTTTGTCCTGATCATATAACCACGGCTTTTCAGCGTTCGTTTTATGACGGCGCGCATGTTTTTCCCGATTCTTAAGCTGCTGCAACGCTTCTTTTTTCCAATTCTGTAGAACATCAAATGCTGCGGGTCTGGCCTTTTTCGTTAACAAGACCGACTCTAAGTATTCAATACGAGGGATCTCAAAACTACCATTGATTGGCCACTGAAGTTCGGAGGCATGTCTGGTTTGTCTGTGCCAAATATCATTAAATACTACACTTCCAATTCCATGTTTACAATACATAGTAAACGCCGGCGACCCCTCCTATGGTGCCGGGCGGCTAAATTCCAAAGATTGTTGATCACTGCGGAATAATGCCCTAAAGCAGCTAGACAATTTCCCAGGCATTTCTTAAATACTTGGTGTTACCTGGTCAATAATTGTGTCTGCAGATACAATGCGCCAAATTCAAATTGTCAGGGTTAAATTAAGTCGGGTCACGACTCACCTGACCAAACCTAAGGAGGACCATACGGTTTATCAAAGAACTTACCTAACGAATATTACCTTGTGTTTGGTGATTTCGGCAAATCTGCCCGCCTCAAAAGTGGACCCTCATCAAGATGCCGTCTCAGACCGCACGGCTATCGTCCAAGGATCGGATCGTGCAGCGCTGAAGAAGTGTCGCATCTCCTTCAGTCGGGCTCGTAGTATCACACCGTCCGATCCCGGTCCGATAGCATGCGTCAACCTTCAATGGTCCGGCATCAATCTTGAGGGTCCCTATTCGGGCGCCAACTGTGAAAAGAGAAAGATAATATGAGGTCGGGAAGCCCAAAGGAAACACACCAAACACCGGTTACAAAGGAACATACAAAGTACTTTATTTTAAGGTCAAGCAGTGACAAAGTCAATGACAGATCGGATAGCTATCGGCCCTCAGTACAACACAACGAACTGCAACGGGGTTCGATGTATTCAGTGAGAGACTGTACATTGGGACATTCAGGTTTATATACATTTCTCCAGCCTGTTGCCCAACTCCTTCGCGGGTTAACGATTCCATGAATGTATTACTGGTCTAGGGTCTCTGCCAGGTCAACGTTTAATATATACATCAGTATGTGCATAGATCAGTTCCGTTGATACAGGTAATCCATTTACACACAGGTCAACAGAAGGACAAGGTCTCAGTTCACGACCCTAACAAGTGGCATGTAGGCAAGTTATACATTAGCTGTACGGAGGTCATGACGACCAGATTCTCTTCGGAATGGCATCGCCCACCATTTTGATGTATAGGGTGACTTTTACGCAGCGAAAGAACCTAAGATGGTGGCTCGATTCAAGATGGCAGCTTACATCAATTTCTAAGGTCAAGACCTTGCCGTAGAGAGTTATTTGCGTATAGTTTTAAGCAACTTGGCGTAGGCCAATATACATACAATCGTTACAATAAGAGGCATAATTTAATATCCAGTTTGACAAGTGGGTCACCTGTAAACCTCTACGGTGGTGCCAACGGAACTGTTCCAGGTAACATGATCTGTACCAGAGGTGAGGTAGTGGATGGTATGGTGGGGTTTTGCATTGTTGGATTGCTTCCAGGAAGAGGCATCTGTCCTGCCTGTGATTGCAAGTACTGCCTGCTAATCTCTTCAGTGCACTCTTTGGACACTACTACGTCTCTCCGGAGAGCATTAGTCTCTTGTCGGGCAGAATGAACCTCGGCACGAAGTTCCCCTAACAATTGGGCCAATTGGTCCATTTCTGAAGTCTCCATGGTGCCCAGGTGGATTAGTTATGGCAGTCTTCGTGTTCTGTTACGCTCACCTGGTATCCACGGGGATGCCATCCAGCCGTAATGGACACTTGTATCCTTCTCAGTGGTTCCCAGATGTGGCCTGTGGGGGAAGGTTCTGCCTGAAATACAGGAGGGCTATGTTCAAGACTGGCCAACTGAGGTAATTAGCCTCCCACCACCCCATATGCCTTCAGCCCCTCTGGGGCCTCGCCTCACCTTATTGTTGAATTGGGTGTGCTCTCCGTCCTGCCTTCTTGGGCGAATGCGATCTAGTTACTTCACTGATGCTGGTCCATTTGATGTCTTTCAGGTAGGTCTTATTGCTGTTTTTTGTATAGTGTTGTTATTCCTGCATGCCTTTCTTGGTTTAATAATTTCTCTTTCTCTTCCTTATGTTTGTGGAGGTTCAGCGTGGCGCATTGGCTGAGTTAGGCTTCACGGTAAATGGTTTGCGCGTGATGAGCGCTATGCGCAGCGCTGTGATGCCTTGCCTTTGCTAGACTGTTTTCTCTTCTTTTCTCATAGGTCGCAGTGTTCTCCCAGGGTGTGGAATTCTGAGGCGATGCTGGCCCGAGGGGCGACCGGCCAGGTAAGCCTTTCGGCGCAGTTCGTAATGTTGTAATGTCTCTAATCCTTGTTTCTTTCCTCTTTCAGATCCGTCGGTCCGGGAGACGCGCTGATCCTAGGAAGCTGTTCGCAGGAGCTGTGGGCGGCTAAAGATTGCAGGTAAGGTGCTGCTGCTAATGATGTTCCTTTTGTCTCCTTGCAGGTGCTGCTTCTCCGAGGTTCGCGGGTATAGCTGGACAAGGTGAGTGTCACGTTGCAAGATTGCAAAGTAACGCGAAGCGTGTTATCCAGTTCGGGTGTGGTTTAAATAGTTTCAAGAAAGTAGTCCAGGTAAAGTAGTCCCTAAACTATCACAACCAAAACCCTATACCACATAGCTTGGTTCCTAGGAGCCAAGCTATGTGGATGCCTCCATGTTGGCTGACAGCTTCAAAATAAAGTAGTCCCCTGAGCACATGTCTTTTCACAGTGTATGAGCCTGGCGCCATAGGCGCCACGACTGGCTCCAAGAGGGCCTAGGAAGCGGATGCCAAGGCTTGTTAGAGACCCGAGGCCACATCTCTCCTGGCCTATGGGCTTGCCAGAGGGGTTCTGGGATGTGGGTCGTGACAGCAACCCAATGTACAGCAGCACTAACCCTACTGCGCCAGGATGGACATCGAGAATCGAGAATCTATTACATTCGATCTCATCAAAGCTCTTCAGTTTCGACTAATCTTAGGGATGCCATGGTTAGTAGCTCACAACCCTCTAATAGATTGGCCTTTTCCGATGAGTGTGCTCACACCTGTTATTACCAAGAAAAGGGGAAAACAGACTTAAGTACATCTGCTACTCCCAGTACGGCTGCGATTGTATTAGGTGTGACTAATACTCTACCAAATGAATTCCAAGATTTTCAAGACATGTTCCAGAAAGAAAAGCCAATACTCTACCACCGCACAGGCCCTACGATTGTCAGATCGACCTCATACCTGTTGCACAAACTGCTTGTGGTCAAATCTATGCACTTACTGAACCAGAAAACCTCCATTTGAAACCTTTTATTGATCAGTACCTGGCAAATGGATTTATCCGCCCATCTAAATCACTGGCAGCCAGTCCCTTATTCTTCGTACCAAAGAAGGAAGGAGATTTGAGGACTTGCATCGACTATCACGCATTAAACCAGATCACAGTAAAAAAGTGTTATCCACTGCCCCTTATTCCCGAATTATTGGATCAAGTCAAAGACGCCCAAATCTATACCAAACTGGACCTTACGGGGTGTACCATCTTGTTCGAGTGAAGAAAGGAGACAAATGGAAAACTGCCTTTCGTAGCAAATACGGCTTGTATGAATACCAGGTAATGCCTTTTGGACTTTGCAATGCTCTTGCTGCATTCCAGTACTTTATGAATTATCTTTTGCTGGAGTTAATCGACGTTTGCGCCCTGGTTTACATTGATGACATCTTAGTGTATTCTTCTACAAAGGAAGACCATATCAGGCATGTCCGCTCCATCCTTACTAAACTCTGCCAACATAAATTGTATGCTAAACTCGAAAAATGCTCTTTTCATCTCACTGAAGTGGAGTTCCTCGGTTTTATCCTCACACCAAAAGGTATCAGAATGGATCGGCACAAGGTAGATGCCATTCTTAACTGGCCGTCACCAACTTCATTTAAAGGAATCCAGAGTATGTTGGGCTTTGCAAACATTTACATCCGATTCATCCCAGATTTTTCCCAAATAGTGCATCCAAGACCGAAGAAGCAGAGAAGGCCTTTCAAGAACTTAAGAAAAATTCACTTCTGCTCCAATTCTACGGCATCCTCCCCCAGACCTCCCTTATATAGTTGAAACAGATGCCTCTAGCTGTTCTCTCACAAAGGGACCCAGGAACTGGCCAGTTACACCCCGTGGCCTTCTGATCACAAATATTCTCACCTCCCAAACTCAACTATGCTATCACAAACAAAGAACTCTTGGCTATAAAATCAGCTTTCAAGGCATGACAACACTATCTCCTTGGTGCTAGACATACTGTTATGGTCATAACTGATCATCAAAACCTGCAACACCTAAAAACAGCAAAGGCTCATTTATCCCGTCTACTGCGGTGGGCTCTTTTCTTCGCTGAATATAACTATGTGATTACCTACCGGCCACGAGTCAGAAACGGAAAGGCTGACGCCTTGTCCCGCATGGGTGTTGATGAAAAGGTATACATAACTCCAGATCCAGTAGCCATCATTCCAGAAGACAAACTCCTGGGTCTTACGTCAAAATTGACACAGGGTGAACTCCAAAACAAGATCCAACTCTTAATGGATCCCACTTTCTCCCAAGAGTGGTGTACTCAAGGAGAACATTACACCATTAAAGACAGTTACCATATTTTAGGAACTGTCTATACTTGCCAAGTAAAGATTTTCAAGAGCAGGTTATTTCGGGTTATCACGACTCCCTGATTGAAGGTCATCCTGGAATTGCCAAAACTCTAGCTAAAGTAAAACAAAATTATTGGTGTCCCACATGGCGTAAAGACATCATACAATTTATCCAATCTTGCAGTGTGTGTGCACAAAACAAGCCCCAAAAGCAGAAAACAGCTGGTCTTCTCCATCCATTGGAAATTCCTCCTGCACCATGGCACACACTGTCCCTTGATTTCATCACAGATCTACCTCCCAGTTAAGGATTCAACACCATCTTAGTAGTTGTAGACTTGTTCTCTAAAATGGCACACTGTATTCCATTTAAGGGTCTTCCAAATGCATCCAATTTAGCAAAGGTATTCCTGGAGGAAATCGTACGGCTACATAGCTTTCCATGGGTCTTGATCTCAGATCGAGGTTGTCAGTTTGTATCCAACTTCTGGAGGAAATGCTGTTCAATGGCCCAAATTGACATTCTGTTACGCTCACCTGCTATCCACAGGGACGCCACCCAGCAGGGTTACTCGCTGGTATGCTTCTCAGCTTTGCCCTGATGTGGTCTGCGGGGAAGGTTCTGCCTTGTGGTAGAATTAGCCGTGCTCTCTGTCCTGCCTTCTTTGCAGGGGCGCGTTGTCTTTCATGGGCGAGTGCGGTCCAGTTACTTCACTGACGCCAGCCCGTTTGATATTGTTCAGGCAGGTCTTATTGCTGTTCTTTAGTTTTGTAGCTATCCTGCATGCCTTTCTTTGTTTAAAATGTCTCTTTTTTCTCCCTTAGGTATGCGGAGCTTCAGCGCGGCAAACTGGCTTGGTTGAACCCCGCTGGTAAATGATGGCACATTAAGAGTGCTATGATGCGGTAAGTAAGCGCTATGCGCAGCGCTGCAAAGTCGTGCCTTTACTAACCTGTGTTTTCCTTCCTTGTAGGTCACAGTGTTCTTCAGCGCGAGTGGAATGTCCGGAGTGGTGCCAGCCGAGAGGTGACCAGCCAGATAAGCCTTTTGAGCAGTTCGTAATTTGTAAATATCTCTACAGCTTTCTTTAATGTTGCCTCTATCTTCCTCTTTCAGGTCCTCCTGTCCGGGTGGCGTGCAGATTCGAGGAAGCTGTTCTCAGTAGCTGCGAGTGTTTAAAGATGAAGACTGCAGGTAAGATGCTGCTGCTAATGATGTTCCTTTTGTCTCCTTGCAGGTTCTGCTTCTCCGAGGTTCGAGGGAATAGCTGGACACGGTGAGTGTCACGTTGCAAGCTGCAAAGTAACACGAAGCATGATCTGCAGTCAGAGTGTGGTTTATATAGCCCAGGTAAAGTAGTACCAGGGAAAGTAGTTCCAGGCCTGCCACACCCAAAACACTAGACCACATAGCTTGGTTCTTAGGAACCAAGCTATGTGGATGCCTCCATGTTGGCTGACAATACAATAAAGTAGTTCCCAAGCACATTGCTGTTCATGGTGTATGAGCCTGGAGCCAGGACTGGCCCCATGAGGGCTTTTGAAGAGGATGCCAGGCTCTAGAGGCCCGAGTCCTGGCTCCACCTGGCCAATGGGTTTGCAGAGGGGGTTTTGGGCGAGGGTCGTGACACATTCGACTATCCACAAGTCACCATCCACAAACAGATGGCCAAACAGAAAGAACAAACCAAACCCTGGAGCAATACTTACGTTGCATGTTGCATCAAGTGGAAAGAAATAGGAAGGACTTGTTATGGATAGCTGAATATGCCTATAATAATTCATTACACACCAGCACTGGACAAACCCCTTTCTACACTATGTATGGTAGTCATCCACATACTTCAGAATTGGATCTCCCAAACCCTTTGGAAATGCCAGCGGTTAAAACCCTACATACTATACAGACACAAGAATTTTGCTGACCAACATCGTAGTAAAGCCCCTGACTATCACATTGGAGACAAGATCTGGTTAGCATCAAAATATGTGCCCATAAAATGGACTCAGACCTTTCGTCCCCGATATCTGGGACCTTATTCTATTGAATCCATAATAAATCCAGTGGCAGTTAAATTAGCCCTACCACCCACTATGCAGATTCATCCTGTGTTTCACGTATCACTCCTGAAACCAGTACAACCCGGTACTCAGGTTAAAACACCACAAAAACAGTATTATTTGACGGAGAACCAGAGTTTGAAGTAAAGGATATCCTAGACTCAAAATACACCAGATCCAAACTATACTACTTAGTTGATTGGAGGGGATACGGCCCTCAAGACAGATCATGGGAACCTAGTGAATACATCCATGCACCTCGCTTAATTAAAAAGTTCCATCAGAATTACCAAGCCAAACCGGGACCAGGCAGAAGTGCCACCATGAGAAGGGCCTTGAGGGGGAGTGCTGTCATTACCCTTGCCCCTGGCCCTCACTGGCAAGCCAGCCTTTCAGATAGGGCCAGGTCAAAGGCCTTAAAACCTCCTCCAAGACTCTCTTGGAGTCAGTCCTGGTGCCTTTGGCGCTAGCCTCATAACCATCATGAAGACCAACATTAGAATGGGACTATTTACTTGGGACTATTTAACTTGGGGGGGGGTTCAGCCAACATGGAGGCACACACATAGCTCAGTTACAAGGAACTGAGCTATGCGGTCTAGTCTTTTGGGTGTGGCAGGCCTGGGACTACTTTACCTGGACTAATTTGGGTGTGGCAGGCCTGGGACTATTTTACCTGGACTACTTTACCTGAGACTATTTAAACCACACCCAAACAGCAGAACATGCTTTGGGTTATTCTGCTGTGGGCAGCGTAACGCTCACCGTATCCAGTTCTTTGATGCCAGCTTACCTGAAACCAAGGACCTGCAGAGAGAGAAAGAACACTATGAAACTTACCTGGAACAGTATCCTGTCTTCAATCCATTGCTGACTTCAGTTCCACTCACCTGAAGGTACAAACTCCATCATCCGGCACCGCATGCATCCTGGGATACCATAACCTGGAAAGAGGAGAAAGAAAGACAGCATTAGTAAGCGTTTACTCACGTTTCCTCCCGAATGAAGAAAACCACACAATTCTTACCTGGGTGGTCATTGCTGGACCATTACGGCACTCGGCGAGGAACATCGCAACCTGCAAGGAGAGGAAAGACACAGGTTAGCAATATAAAAGGCGAAACAGTGCCGCGCATCGCACATTACTCACCGGACAGCATCGCGCACATCGCGCTTTCGCCTACCTGCCCATGCTCATCTTCAAACTGCATGACAACACCAAAATACCTTTCCATACCTAAAAGGAAAGAAGCAAGACATTATTATTGGAACTAAGAGGAACATAAGAACTGCATATAAAGACTGTAAAGCTGCAAACCTACGTAGTCGCAGCAGGCCTGGATTCCCACAGGGGGGCTTGCACCAGTGAAGTAACTTGGTCGCTGCTCACCCCCCACATCTACGCGCCCCTGCCATGAGGAGCAGGACGGAGAATCCACCTTTTACAATATTAAGGTGAGGAGAAGGCCCAAGGGGGAGGAATGAGTTGAGGCCAAGAGAGGTGGGAAAACATAAAGACAATCTGGTATTGAATCCAGCTCTCCTATATTGCAGACCCATCTTTAACGAGAGGCCTTACCAAGGGACAGGGAGAGGGTTCGAGAGTGCAAATCATCCAAACAGGGCTGGGTGGCGTCCCTGTAGATACAAGGTGAGCATAACACCTAGTTGTTCTGTAGAGATCATTGCATTTTGTGTTGCCACAACATTGGGTTCTGATGAATTTTATGATTTTCCTATTTTATTAAATAATAAATTAATTAATATCTTATTGCTACACACCGGCCTGGCTCCTAGTCCATTGTGACACAGGGTGCTGGTGGAGGGTGGGTGCGAGACGGGTTGGAGGCCTACTCAAAAGAATCTGTAGTATATTAAAGGGGGAGTTCCTTAGCTGGTGTATGCCATGTAATAAACTGACACCTGTGCCAGTGCCTTCTCCACACCCTTATATGCCCTTATACGCTCACATGACCTTCCCTGCTAGAATTCAACATCTTTCACACACGTCCATTCACAGATCACAAAGACCTCGGCTGCTCTCCTTCATAGACTCGACTCTGGAAACACAGATCTGGCCATTTGTCTCACTCTACAGGGCAGGTTTGCCACACTTGGAGCATCTAGGGTTGTACTGGTTTGCACATTTGGATCCCAGCCTTTTTTTACCAGTCTGCCCTTCCCCCTCACCCCCTATCGTCCTACCTCGCACACAACATGTGAACCTTTTCCTCAATGTGCCTTCCAGGATCTCAGACCATGCAGCATTTCTTTCCTGTCTTTCTGTCTCTGTCTTCCTCTCTTCAGCCCCTTCTCTCTGTCCTCACCCACTGTAACGGCCACCATCTCTTTCCTCATCTCCCCACCAGCCAGACTCCTCCTGCATCACAATTCCCCTATCCCCCTCTCTCTCTCTATCCACTCTGGAGCTACACAATCATCACTCTGTGCCCCATCTCCTTCTTGCCCTCTGTCATCCTTCACATCAGCCCCCACACTTGTACTTCCACTCCCCAGACCTTCACCTCCTCACTTGCTGTCCTTTCTCTCCCCTGCATCCATGGGTGCCCCAAAGGAACACATGACATCTGACAGTGGGTGTGCAGAACTTGTATGCCTGCAATCAGTGGCAGACTTGTGCCTGCATCCCGGGGATGACTGACACCTGGTTCCAGAGTGCATGCATGCTGTGCTTGAAATGTGTTAGCTTCACTGCCAGTGATTTCTCTGTCAATGAGTTGTGATGTTGTAAGGTTGATAGTTGCTCTTTTTCTTGTTAAATGTCATCAAAAGCTGTGTTTCTCTAATGTAATATTGCTGGTACACCCATGGTGTTGAGTGTTTTGAATGTGCGTATTCTTCGGGAGATGTTTGTCGGATGGACAGGTATCAGAGTGCGTGATGTACCTTGCAGAGCCAAGGACATGTGTGATGTTGATAGGGTGACATATTGCTAGCAAAGTGAGAGACATGCCTTTTGCTCTGTGTGTTATGTGCACATTATTCCTAATGTTGTACGGTTGTTAAATTGAGTACCTTTGCCACTAGGATCTGCTTCTCCCTGTTCTGATATTCAATATCAGAAAACCACAGGAAGATTCTCTGGTGATTTTAATGATGACTGAGAACACTCCTGTCATCAAGATGTGTGTACGAGATGGTGGTTAGGTACAGGTGTCTTACCTACTTGTTGATAACTTGTTGATAATTGTGAAGGTATGTAATCCTTGCCATGAACCTTGTCTGATCATATGAAAGCTTTTGAGGAAATGCCCTATTTCGGACATTGTTGTCAGCCCAGAGGGCATAGGGATGCCAGGTTTAGACCTTTGGGGGCACCGTCGCAGTAAATGGATCTGGGCGATTGGCAATGAGGAAGCCATGAGAAATTCCCAGCGAGTGCCACCATTATTGGGAGAGGAGGAGATAGGGAAGATCACAGAATTCATATGAAGAGTCCATAGATCTAGCGAAGAAACGACAAAGAGGATGTCGGTGAGGGTCTATCTGGAAGAAGTATTGGAGTAGGTGTCGACGATAGGAAAACCAGGGTTAGAGGCCAAGATATCCTTTTTGAACTTCTTCCTACCAGACCTAGTGGGAAGGAAAGCATAGTCAATGGAGAAGCAGTTGGAAAAGATAGGAGAACAGAAAGTGCCATGGGGGTGGAAGCGAGGAGAGGATGGAGAAACTGGGGGGGCTAAGGCCCTTCCCTATGGTGTCATGAAGTGGTGGGAATGAACCCCGTTGCTGAGTAGTCCATGGGAGTTTGGTACCACCTGCCCTTGGTTTGGGGAATTTTCCTTCCTGGGTCAGCCAATCTGGATGAAGAAAGGTCCATGGGGTAGCAGTTAGGGGGTGTTTGGTTGAATGGGCCAAGCTTATGGTCCACTCTCTCTATTAAGTGCCCGGAGCCTCAGATGGTCCTGCCCTTCTAAGCACTAGATCAACTAGCTAATGCCTCCTTTCAAAGTGGGGTTCCCGTCCCTTTCCTTCTGGGTTTCCAATTGCTGATGATTTCCACCTGCTCCTAGACCACGTTGGTTCCTTCATAAAATCTCCCACTCCTCCAACAATTGTTCTCGTACATCTACCTCCACCTTCCTGATGTCACACACCTCCTTTCTGATCTACTTGTCTCAAACCTCCCCTGGCAATCTTCCTACCTTCCTTTTAATTCTCAAACGTCTTCCTTCAACTTGCTGACCACTTGCAACAACCTCCATGTACTACCCAAACTCATCCTTACATTTCACAGTCTTCGCCAACAACTTCTCCATCTTCTCTTTAACTATCCCAACCTCCTCCATCGATTTTCCTCTACCCTCTAGATGGTAATCCCTCCTTCAATCCTTCTCTTCCTCACACCTCCAACAGTCCTGATGCTGCCTTCCTCTGCTCCTCTTTCCTTAATTTCATCCAATCCGCTCAATGTTAATCCTTCCCCCTCTCCTCAAATACTCTCCCCCAACATCCTTCCTGCTACTGCACGCAAGTTCTCTCTCTGCCTCCTTCTCCGCCACATTCTGCACCTCCAGCCTCCTCCTCCTAGCTCCATTCTGCTGCTTCAGCCTCTTACCCTCTGCTCCATTCTGCTCCTCCAACCTCTCCTCTTCACTCCATTCTGCTCCTCTAGCCTCTTCATCGCCACTCCATTCTATTCCTCAATCTTCCTCCTCTCTGCTCCATTCTTCTCTTCCAGCCTCCTCCTCTCTGCTCCATTCTGCTCCTTCAGCCTCCTCCTCTACGCTCCATTCTTGTCCGCCAGCCTCCTCCTCCCCGCTCCATTCTGCTCCTCCAGCCTCCTCCTCTCCGCTCCGTTCTGCTGCTTCAGCCTCTTCTCCTCTGCTAGATTCTGCTCCTCCAACCTCCTCCTCTCAACTCCATTCTGCTCCTGTACCCTCCTCATTGCCACTCCATTCTGCTCCTCAAGCCTCCTCCTCTCCGCTCCATTCTGCTCCTCTAGCCTCCTACTCCCGCTCCATTCTGCTGCTTCAGCTTCATCCTCTGTGCTTCATTCTGCTCTTCCAACCTCCTCCTCCTCTTCACTCCATTTTGCACCTCTAGACTCCTCCTCTCCACTCCATTCTGCTCCTCCAGCCTCCTTCTCTCCACTCCATTCTGCCTCTCCCTCTCCGCTCAATTCTGCTCCTCCAAACTACTACTCCAGCTCCATTCTGCTACTCCAGCCTCCTCCTCCTGTCCGCCCCATTTTGCTCCTCTAGCCTCCTCCTCTCTGCTCCATTCTGCTCCTCTAGCCTCCTTCTCTGCACTCCATTCTGCTCCTTTTTCCTCCCCCTTTCAGCTCCATTCTGCTCCTCCAGCCTCCTCCGCTCGGCTCCATTCTGCTCCTCCAGCCTCCTCCTCCCGCTCCATTTTGCTCCTCCAGCCTCCTTCTGTGCACTCCATTCTGCTCATTTTGCCTCCCCCTCTCGGCTCCATGCTGCTCCTCCAGCCTCCACCTCTCGGCTCCATTCTGCTGATCCAGACTCCTCCTCCCACTCCATTCTGCTCCTTCAGCCTCCTCCTCTCCGCTCCATTCTGCTCTTTCGGCCTCCTCCTCTCTGCTCCATTCTGCTCCTTCAGCCTCCTCCTCTCAGCTCCATTCTGCTCCTCCAGGTTCCTCCTCTCCACTCCATTCTGCTCATCCAGCCTTCTTCTATCTGCTCCATTCTGCTCCTCCAGCCTCCTTCTCTCCGCTCCATTCAGCTCCTCCAGGTGCCTCCACTCTGCTCCATTCTGCTCCTCTGCCTCCCTCTCTCCGCTCCATTCTGCTGCTCCAGCCTCCTCCTCTGTGCTTCATTCTGCTCCTCCAGCCTCCTCCTATCCACTCCATTTTGCTCCTCTAGCCTCCTCCTCTCCACTACATTCCGCTCCTCCTGCCTCCTTCTCTCCACTCCATTCTGATCCTTCTGCTTCCCCCTCTGCGCTCCATTCTGCTCCTCCAACATCCTCCTCTCCATGCCATTTTGCTCCTCTAGCCTCCTCCTCTCTGCTCCATTCTGATCCTCCAGCCTCCTTCTCTGCACGCCATTCTGCTCCTCCAGCCTCCTCCTCTCCGATCCATTCTGCTCCTCAAACGTCCTCCTCCCACTCTATTCTGCTCCTTCAGCCTCCTCTCTGCTCCATTCTGCACCTCCAGCCTCCTCCTCTCTGCTCCATTCTGCTCCTCCAGCATCCTCCTCCCAATCCATTCTGCTTCTTCAGCCTCCTCCTCTCTGCTCCTCCAGCCTCCTCCTCTTCGACTCCATTCTTCTCCTCCAGGTGCCTCCTCTCTGCTCCATTCTGCTCTTCAAGCCTCCTCCTCCCTGCTGTATTCTGCACCTCCAGCCTCCTCCTCTCCACTCCATTCTGCTCCTCCAGCCTTCTTCGCTCTGCTCCATTCTGCTGCTTCTGCCTCCTGCTCTATGCTCCATTGTGCTCCCCAGCCTCCTCCTCTGTGCTTCATTCTGCTCCTCCAGCCTGCTCCAACATGCTCCATTTTGCTCCTCTAGCCTCCTACTCTCCACTCCATTTTGCTCCTCCTGCCTCCTTCTCTCCACTCCATTCTGCTCCTTCTGCCTCCCCCTCTCTGCTACATTCTGCTCCTCCAAACTCCTACTCGCCGCTCCATTCTGCTCCTCCAGCCTCCTCCTCCTCTCTGCACCATTTTGCTCCTCTAGCCTCCTCCTCTCTGCTCCATTCTGCCCCTCCCGCCTCCTCCTCTCTGCTCCATTATGCTCCTCCAGCCTCCTCCTCCTGCTCCATTCTGCTCCTCCAGCCTCCTTCTCTGCACTCCATTCTGCTCCTTTTGCCTCCCCTCTCTGCTCCATTCTGCTCCTCCAGCCTCCTCCTCTCCGCTCCATTCTCCTCCTTCCACCCAATTCAAATATCAGTAGCTGTAATATTAGAGGTGAGTGCAAATGTTGAGGCCTGCTTCAGTTAAGTTACATATAGGTCCCATCCTAATCTGCTGGAGTACCCACACATGGCCGGGGACTGGGTAAGGGTCGGGTAGCGATATATCTGGTGGGTGTTTGTCACGTGCAACAGCCAAAGACTTTGCCTGTTTAAAATGTTGTTGGCAACACAAAGGGGAAAAAGGATAATTTTCGATTTTTTAAATGTTTTGGGAGAAAGGGAAGGCATGAGTGTGGGCCTAAAAAACGCACACCATCAGAAAAGTAATGAAATAGGGATTATAAAACAACAAAAAAGAACATATTAACTAACAAACTCCTTCAAAATGCATCCAAATCTTCCCTCCAGTCACTGAAAGCACTCCAAAACTCCTCCCAAACACCACCTAGTTGTGATCCCTGTGTGCATCCCTCGCCACAGCCATAACCCCCACAAGGTAAGCAGGAGGCGAGTGGGCCTCTTACAGGCCCTCACACCTGGTATAGGTGCCTCGCGGCCTCTGTCTAGTCAAACCTCTTATCGAAGGTCGAGCCTCCTGATATGTAGACTTGCCTCACTAAGCTGAGGTCTTTCTTTTCCACTCTGTCATTAATCCTGCTGGCACCTCAGCATATCCATCCTGCAACAGTGTGGACCTCTCTTGTCTCTTTGCCAGTTCCTCCGATGGTGGCGGCACTCCACTCTGTGGTGACCGCAAGCATCTTCATCCTCTTGGCTTGCTTTTCCTTCTCCTCACCAGGCTCACACTTTGCACCCCGTTCCATATGCAAGACATACTAGGCTAAATGCTCTTCAGTATTTTGAAAACTGGGGTGCCCCCAAAACGTAGGGAACCATTCAGGTATTACCTGATCTCTGTTCTCTCTCTAAATGCCCGCCCCCCCTCAAGCCATCCTAGGCTCAACCACCACCCCATTCTCCTCACTCCCAATTCTCCCAAAATCCCATTCTACCTGAAATGTCTCTGCCTCCTTTAAAAACCTGCCTTCCTGCAAACCCAACCATCTTGGGTCACCTTTCACTCATTCTGTCCTCACACATCCAATTCTTGCACCCGCAACCCTGCCTCTTTTCTCTCTCTCACTTTCTACCCTCAAATCCTGCGTGGGCTACACCGGGCCCTTTGCAACTAACTACCCTTGTACCTCACCCCCTTTCTAGCTCCTCAGCTACGTCATTACCCCTCTCGCCCTCTTCTTTCTGTGTAAAAACAGCCACAACTCCTCTCGTCCACCCTCTTCAGGGTCCTAGAACCCACTAGAAAAACAGAAATATTTGAATTCAATCAAAGCAATCAAAGCCATAATACAACGAAATGATGCAGAAGCAATTCTAGATGCGCTTAAACAGAAAAATACGAGACAACTATGGTTATTGCTGAATGATTCACCGAAAGCATCTCATATGATTCAAGAAGTTTAAGCGCAGGAATGGATTAATCACTTTGCGACTCTCTATAATTCTCTATAATTCAAACATTGACATCCCTGCAATTGAATTAGTGAAAGAAGACTGTTCTTGGAATCTTAACTGGGACATTGTAGAGCTGAGAAATACCATTATGGCCCTGAATACATCTCGAGCCCCTGGTCCCGATGGACTATCAAATGCTGATCTTAAAGCAGCGCCAGATGAATGGGCGGCCTTCTTCACCCAACTTCTTCACCTCATTGAGAAGACAAAGGAAATCCCTCACAGCTGGACATTGGCTATTCTTATTCCAATTTACAAAGCTGGAGACCGTAAACATTCGGTGAACTATAGACCTATAGCGCTGCTAGGTCCCCTAGGGAAACTATTTGCAGGCTACCTTGTAAAAAAACTTAACATCTCGGCAGTGGAGAATGGAAAGCAGGAAAAAAGACAAACTGGTTTTTGTCAAGAAAATAGGAACGAATGTCAATCTTCTACTATTGAACTTGATAAAATATTCAGCAATAAGTAAGAACCACCAAGTATATGCCATCTTTATAGACTTAAGATGGCGTTTGACACTGTCAACAGACAAAAACATTGGTCCAAATTAACAGCTTGGGGATGTCCACTTTCCATTCTGAACCCGATTAAACAACTCTACTCTAATACCTCCGTCAGAGTCCGGTAAACCAATGACGGGATGGTGACAAAGCAAATTCCCACCTGCAACGGCTTGAAGCAAGTGTGCCCTTTGGCAGCCTGTCTATACAATTTGTATACCTTCAACTTCGGTGAAAGGATCCAAAACATAGCGGCCAATTCTCCAAAGATTAACAACGAGCCTATCCAAACTCTAATCTACGCCGATGATATCATCATCTTAGACAAAACTGTATCAGGTCTACAAAAATCTTTAGACAAAGCACAAAACTTCATGTTGGAAAACGATTTGCTGATAAACATCAACAAAACTAAGGTAATGAAACTCGCTTCACAAAAAAACAACAAAACTCACCACAACTTAAAGATACACCTAGAAAGAGAACAGATCGTGATAACCAAAGCAATCAAATATCTGGGCGTAATGATTAATCTCTCCTTAAATGAACAAGAATGGAAGGATCACATTGAGGGAAAAGCCAGATTTCTTGCAAGACAAGGTTGTTTCTTTCATCGAAAATACGGAACGTATTCAATAAAAGCTACAATTGCTCTGTATAAGCAAAAAAAAGGAATTCCGATCTTGATGTATGCCAGTGAATCACTGATCAACCAGCAAACACTGAATTGGCCTAGGTATGAGGCGCTATTTTGGAGGAAAACATGATCTCTTCCCAGATCATTCCCGATGCCAAGAATTCGTTACGAATTAGCCATTCAATCCATCCAATCTATAGTTCTTTGGAAGCAAATGGATCTCCACAGAAAAATAATCATCGTTGGAAATCCTGAAAGAAAAGAAACTAGCATTCCAAATCACAGCCCTCTCTAAATGGACTTCTGAAATCAAACTGAAAATGCATACAGAAGAAATCTCTGAGGAAATGCTGATTAACAGACCACAGTATGCGAAGCGCAAAATACGGACCAATGACTGGATTAAAACTGTGGCTGAACAAAGCAAATATAAACGGCACCTTAAATGTGAAACTGAAATAGGAGCCCTTCATGAATTGCCAGGCTACCTGAACTATTTCCCGGACCGCAGCATCAGTGACCTGTTTCTGCGTTTTCGGTTCAACATCTTACCGACTCGTGACTATCTAACAATGACGGACAAATCAACTAACATAACTTCTGATTGCCGTTTCTGTAAAGCAATAAACATCCCTGAAACTCTTTTTCACCTGATTATGATCTGCACGGCCCTGAAGGAACAAAGGGCCTTGTACAGAGACTTCTTTGGGATATCCCACAAACAATTGACAACCCAAGAAAGATGGGACAACTTATTAAGAGGACAAGGTAAACGTCTAATTTTCACAATAATCAAATTTTGGTTGGTAATCATCAAAGGAAACAATTTGAACGATTGAAATGTAGTTAAATAATGTTCTTTTTTAGAAATGCAAAGCAACTGCAAAACATAAATGAAAAGTTTGTAAAATCAAACAAAACATTTTAAATAAAAACAAATAAAAAAAAGAACGCACCATACACCCATCGAATTCATGATCTTTTCTCGAGCTCAGCCATAACCAAGTATCTCTCCTAAATCACCCCCAATTCCCCCAGCTCCCCTTCTTTTCTGGAGCTCCTACCTTAAACCTCTTGTAGCGCGACATACACATACTCCCCACATTTCTTTCTGTCCCTCACCCACCCTTTTCTGTACTCTAATATATACATTTAGCCTTCTCCTCCTTAAATCTGCATCTCCTCCCTCTGAACCTTGATATTACTCCTTACATCTTAGTACCTCTCCTACCTCTCAATTAAGTAATCTGTTACTTTTGCCAACTTTCTTTTCTATCTACTAAAGATGTCTTGCTTTCATTAAGGTTTGTTTGCATTACATTTACTAGATTGCCTGCACCTCTTTCTTCTATAACCATGAAAATGTTGCAAGTGTTGCTCTTTTCCATGTCCAACTTGGGTCCTTCCTCTCCTCTATCTCTATCTCTACCTGTGGTGTTCCCCAGGGTTCTAACCTCTCTCCCTGGTTGTTCAACCAATACCTGGCACTTCTTGCCCACTGCATTGCCGCTCTCTGCCCAAACTTTCAGTGCTATGCGGACAACACTCAGCTCATTTTCCGGCTCCCTTCTGTCACCTCTTCTCCTTCTCTCATTTCTGACTCTCTGTCTGCTATCCTGGAGTGGTGTGCCGGCAATGTTCTCTGCCTTAAAGCCAATAAGACTGAGATTATCCTCATCGGCACACCTGCTCCTCCCTTTCCTATCGATCTCTGGCCGGCCTCTCTTGGCCCTCTTCTTTCTCCCACCCGTGAGGCTAAAAACCTCAGGGTCATCTTCAACTCAACGCTCTCCTTCTCTCCTCACATCTCTGACGTCTCTAAGAAGTCACACTGCCAGCTGCACCTTCTCAGAGGTATTCTTCCTTTCCTCTCCTTCCCCCAGAAGCTCACTGTCTCCAGAGCTCTGGTTCTCTCTAGGCCGGACTACTGCAACACCCTCTTTCTAAATCTGCCTGCTTCTACTCTCCGTCCTCTGCAACTTATCTAGAACAGGACTGCAAGATTTGTCCTTGGCCTCAAGCCGAGGGATCGTATCTCTCCAGGACTGAAATCTCTCCACTGGCTCCCAGTGGCTGCGAGGATAATGTTCAAAACCCTCTGCATTGTCAACAAGGCCTTCTGGGGCCTGGGGCCTCACTATCTTAAACTTTCCCTGCCTAAATCGCTCATCCGCCTCCAACTCCCTAAGGGTCAGTTGCTTCTCCAAGCAACGAGTTGGTGATAGATCTCTTTCTGCGGCTGGGGCCTCACCCTGGAACAGCCTCCCTGAAACTTGTGGAAAACTGTCTCCGGTTCCGGAAGAACCGCAAGACCTTGCTCTTTGCTTCTGCTTTCTCTCCTCCTCTCCCCTGCTGAACCCTGACTGAAACTGCACTGCTCACCTGGCTACCCTCTGATCTCAGGCCCAGGTCCTCTCCCCGCCAGCACCACACCTTCACTGCCTCCCAGGCAGCCCCTGCACTTTCTGGCTGTTTCTGTATCCCTACAGTCCCCACCAGATCCTGACACTTGATCCCTGCATGCACCCCTGCACTTGCCACAATCTGGCTGCACTTTTACCCATTGTTTTATTTATTTTTTACCGTTGAACCTATGTACTGCACTGCGGCCGCCCCCTGCCCCCACACTTTTACTTTCCCCACTCCCCTGCACTTGCGTGACCTCAATGTCCTGGCCTAGTAAGATCATTGTCTTTGTTGTCTCTGTTCCCCCTCCCTTGCCTCGTCGCGCCTTGAAACACTTGTGTATAGGCGCGTTATAAATGCCATATCATATCATATCATGTATTTCTGCTTGTTGCTGTCCTGTTACAGTTCAGCTGACGCTGTTGAACGTCAGGGGCGTCATTTAAGGGTCGCCAGGGTTTTTTAAATTGAGGCTCCTGGTCTGTGGCCAGCAGCATGTGGCTCTTTGTGCCAGCGGCATGTGGCTCTTTGTTTCTGGAGTGGCTGGTTTTCTGATAGCCATAGCCATTAAGGTAGCTCAGTGGGTTCAGCGCTTGCTGCTGCAATGTGTGTGTGATCTGCAGGTTGCAGGTTCGGCTCCCGGGAAGGTCAGCTCAGTCTTTCATCCTACTGAGGTTGATAAATGAGTGCCAACACAGATTGGGTGATATTGTATGTATATTTGTTCTATATGAAGCGCTTAAGCGTAGGTGCTATATAATAACACATCATTATCGTTTGCCTTTGGACGTCTGCTTGCATTCACAGTAATTTGCTAAATAGGCCTATACGCGCTGATATTAACGATACATATGGTGATCCATTTTTGTATGAAATGTATATCACTTTACAGTGATATTGTAACCATATATTTCGTAGTGTACTTAGAAACAATGCTATGTGATGCCCCTTCCTGTTTTGTCAAGGGGTGAAAGGTTTTGTTCCATCGCTTCCCGTGATGTCACTTCAGGGTGGGGGTCAAATGACATCACTTCCTGTGATGTCATCAACGGCCAGGGGTCGTGTGATGTCACTTCCGCTACCCCTGGAATTCCAATGCTGCGCTGTTCTCTCAAGCGTGGTCCTAATCGCCATTCCAAACCGCCCCTCCACCTGCTCCCTTAAATGGCGCTTGCCTTAGAATTGGATAAATACTCTGCTAGGGAGACTAAGGCAACCTGAAGGAGTCAAAAGACAGAGCAGGATTGTGGAAGAGGGGGCGGCTGAGTGGGAGAGGGAAACATAAAGTCGCCAGTGGAAGTGGCAGTGAACTGGGGAGGAGAGGGGGGAGAAGGGGAAGCTGGAGGTGAGAACGCGAATGATAAGGGGAGAGAGAGAACAGGGATGCAGAGTGACAGAGAGAGGGGCAGGGGAAGAGAAGGAAGTGGGGCTGTGTTCTGATGGCACCCAATTCTTGAGGGTGAGAAATCACCGCAGCTGGCACCTCATAGGGAGGGCATCATGGGCGCCTGGCCTGACGCTGCGCTGCATGTAATTGCCTATTCTTCTGAAGGCTTTGGACTGTGAAATGCTGCGGAACAAAGTGCAAAGCACCTTTGAAGTAAATCTAATGACAGCAAGCGCTCCTTTAATATTCTCCTGCAGTTACTCAAGGTTCCACCGGGTTTCATAGACAGCCTTTAAAACGTGTCCCTTTTGTTCATGCACTTTTCGTCGAAATTATTTCAACCAGACTTTCAATGGGGTCCTACCCCCGACCACTCTCTAGCACACCCACCCCACCACTCCCTCACCCCTCTTCTAGTGCACGCCCAGCCTCTGATTCCCTCACCCCGCAGCCCCCCATCCCTTACCCCCAGATACACATTTCGATGTTGACCAAAAGTGCTCCGACAAAGTGCACACGTTTAAAAAGTTTTCTAAAAAATAAAGACCTTTTACGCTTTAACTCAGACCTGGACGCGTGGGGACTTTACAGCCCCGATGCATTCAAGTAACTGACACAAAGGAAATGGAATGGTTTAGCCGCGTCAAGATGCTCCATCAGGCGAAAATGTACTCAAATCAATTACAAAGTAAGCCTTGTGTCACAAACACCTCATTGGAAGCAGCTCAGTTAGTTATTGCCCATGCGGCCGCGCCAAAGTCCTCTTGCACGCAGCATCACAATGTATCAAAGGGAGCCACGGTTTAAGCCCATTTCCAGTCATATAATTTTTGTTTCACCGGCTTTATTCCGCTATTGAAAAAATCTGTGTCACGGGAAAGAGCAGGGGAAATTGGACAATAGGAGTGGCATTAGATTAGCGCTCTGTCCTGAATAGTCAATAAGGAATTGATTTTTAATTTTTTATTATTTTGGATCTCAAAACCAACCAAGAAATAAATCACCTTCTGTCTGGAGCTGCCCCTCCTGACCTCAGCTCTGCCACAGCAAAGGGGATTCCCTACTCACAGGGAGCTTCTAACTACTCTACTACTGATCACGCGCTGCCCGGGCTGCGACCCCGTGGCTCTGGTCCTCCCAAAACCAAATACATCCTTAAGCCAATAAGTAAACAGAAAAACTTGACACGGCCAACGAATACTGGCAAGGTCTCTTGACAAGTCCGATCTATGAAAGTCTCGTCCAAACAGGTCCCTCCCTGTCCTTCCAAAACCATCAAGGACCACATTGACGCCCTCGCTCCTGCCCTGGCTGATTTCTGCAACCACTCCCTCACCTCAGGAACTTTCCCCTCTCCACCCCTCTGAAGCACTCTCTTGCGCATCCTCTTCTCAAGAAACCCACAGCCGACCCTTCTGGCCTGGCTAACTATCGGCCAATCTCCACCACTCCCTTTCTCATCAAACTCCTAGAAAAGCTGGCCATCTCTCAGCTTAACCTTCACTCTGATTCTGTTGGTTGTCTCCATGACCATCAGTCTGGCTTTAGAGCTGCCAGAAGCACGCAAACTGCTCTCCTGAACATCCGTGAAGACCTGCTCTCCAACCTTGACTCTAACACCTCTTCTGTCCTCATCCTTTTCGATCTCTCTTCTGCCTTCGACATGGTCAACCATGGCTTATAGTGATGTTTTCAACAGTGAAAGCTTCTACATACCAAAGTTTTGACAACAAAGCATCGAAAAAAAGTTTCAAATGCATTTAAAAAAAAAAAGAAAATGTAATGGGTGGTCCCCTCCAACCCCCTGTTTTTTTAAAAATTACATTCGAAATGTTTTTTGTTGAATCTTTGTATTCGAAAGTTTGGTGTGGAGAAGCTTTTTTTTCGAAAGAATGACCGGATACCATCAACCATACCATCCTGGTCAACCATCTCTGTGACAACCTGGCTATCACTGATCAGGCTCTGGCTTGGTTGACCTCATTCCTCTCTGATCAACCCTCACAGGTCCAACTTGTTCCCTTCCTTTCATCTATCTCTCTTTGTACCTGCAGTCTTCCCCAGGGCTCTAGCCTTTCACCCTGGCTTTTCAACCAATACCTGGTAACTCTCGCTCACCGCATTGCCATTTTGTGCTCTAAATTTTGGTGCTATGCTGGTGACACCCAACTCATTTTCAGGCTTCCCTCGGTCACCTCTTCCCCTTCTCTCATAGTGGTCTGCCTATCTGCCATTCAGGATTGGTGTGCCACCATCGATCTCTGCCTTAACGCCAGCAAGATGGAGATCCTCCCCATCGGTACACCTTCACCCTCCTTTCCTGTCAAGCTCTGGCTGGCCTCCCTTGGCCCTCCTCCTACCCCTACCTTTGAGGCTAAGAACATCTGGGTCATCTTTGACTCCACGCTGTCCTTCTATGCCCACATCTCTGATGTCTCTAAAAAGTCAAACTTCCTACTGTACCTCCTCAGATGTATTCTGCATTTCCTCTCCTTCCCCGAGAAGCTCACTGTTTCTTGAGCCCTGGTTCTCTCTAGGCCTGACTACTGCAACGCCCTCTTTCTAAATCTGCCTGCTTCTACTCTCTGCCCTTTGCAACTTATCTGGAACAAGACTGTGAGACTTGTCCTTGGCCTCAAGCCCTGGGATCATATCTCTCCAGCCCTGACAGGTCTCCAATGGCTACTAGTGGCTGCAAGGATTAAATTCAAAACCCTTTGCATTGTCCACAAGGCTTTCTGGAGCCTAAGTCCAAAACATCTTCAGCTGTCCCTCTGTAAATACCTTCCCTCCCGAGCTCTTTGCTCCCTCACCTCTAACTGCCTTCAGGGTCGGTCGTTTTTCAAAGAAACTAGCTGGGGGTAGATCTCTGTCTTCGGCTGGGGCCTCCCTCTGGAACAGACTCCCTGCCACTCTGAAACATGAGGAGGACCATCTCTGGTTCCGGAAGCACCTCTAGACCTTTCTGTTTGCATGTGCCTTCTCTCCTTCTCTCCCCTGTTGATCTGTTCTGTCCCAGCATCATGCACCTGGTCACCCTCTGACTTTCTGGCCCAGGCACCTGCTCACCCTGCACCCATTCGCAATGCCTCCTGGCAATCCCTTGCACTGGGGTCTGTATCTGTTACCCTACACTACCCCCCCCTGTTTTTCTGCACTTATCAGATACACCCTGTGCCCTAATCCTAGCACTTGCCTATTGCTGGCTGCACTACCACTGTTTGCTGTTTTTTATTATTTATTTATTGATGTTTTATTTATTTAATTTTATTTCCGTTTTGTCCAGCACTTTCCACCTCTCCCCCTTCCTTTGCACGTTCCCTTTCTTCCCCCTTTCTTGCTTGGGTGCATATCCATATCCACATGAGTGGACCACAACAATCAACACCAAAACATAATACAATAAATACATACCCTCCATGGGCTCATGCACATCACAGCAGAGGTGTTTGAGGTGGCGTGGGTGTCCTGGGACCGCCATCCTGTGGTGGATCATCAGGTGGTTGTGGGGCTGACACTGGGTCCATTCCATGCAGTGCCAAATCCTAGTCTTCATTAGCTAGGTCCAGCCATGACATAGATGCTTTCAACAGCACCCCAAAGATGGTGAGGTCAGAGTTTGTATGTGCGCTCAGTCGCGACGCCTTAAGTGGCTCGGACAGCGTTTCCCTCAAGGCGTCCATCTCTCTGTGGAGCTGGGTCCTTGAAGCTGAGAGTTCATCGTGTAGTGAAGCCCTCAAGCTCTCCATCTCACAGTGATTGGATTTATGAGATGCCAACATCTCCTGTTTCAGGGCCTCTCAATGTGCCTTAGTATCTACAGGCAGGGAGTCTAGCTGACACTTTAGATCAGTCCATCGGCCCTTGATGTTGGCCTCCATGCCTAGTCTTTGGGGGGCATTTAGGATTGCATGTGTCTCTGCTGTTGCGCACCCCGGGCCACTGGTGTGGACATGTTCTCGGCCAGGTGCTCCATGCCCACTGCAATATGACAAAACATATTGCCACGGCGGATGGCGGCAGACAACATTTGCTTCACTCACACTGTCTCTCCAGCATGCACGTGTCCACCACGTGTGCGCGGCCCACGGCAGTGTAATGCAAGGGACCATGTCTGTTGCCGATGGGCCCCTGTCATTGACTGCAGGTCTGAAACCTTCCGTTGGACATCAGCCCCAGAATCTGACATCAACTCATGGGAGGGAGGTCTTCCAGCCGCATCCAGAGCTGGCGTGGGGCTCACCACTGACTGGCCTTGTGAAGCCTGGTGCACCGCCACAGACTCAATGGCCCCATCCGATCTGCCCACTGGGACAATCACCTTCTCCCTCAATGAGTCATCCACTTCTGGTTCTGCATCCAAATCTGCAGAGTCAGAAGAGTCTGAATAAGCAGGAGCACGACTGATGATAGCCTGTAGCACTTGTGCGCTTTCATGGCGAAGGACACTACAGCCTCCACTGGTGGACTGATGTACCACCTCGTCTTCTTCCTCATCCTCTTCCTCCTTCTCTACATCCACTGCCTCATCACCTCCACATGGACCGAAGATGACATTTTGAGTCATGTATGTCCAGAAAAAAATGCACACGTGCATAAAAGTGCATACAGAGAGAATATGGCTGCACACCCATACATCAGACATTGTGACTTGTCACACTGTGAGCATTCGATATATCGACATATGCCTTCCCCATGTCTTGCCCATGCAGTTAGTGTGGACATAGCCGTACAAATGTGGCCAATTCATGACTGATGGCCCATACAACAAGCATTGGAGTGCACAACCCAGGGGGAGTACTGCACATGGTGCACCGCAATGCAGAAAGCCACCACATGGCATCAGATAGCCGGCTAAAACCACATGTACAACCAAGGACAGAATATGACAGACATGTGATTCCAACTATGCACTTGATAACCATGTCATGTTGATTTCCACATGAACACTATCTATACAATGAACACAGGTTACTCCTCCCCCCTTCCACACTAAGGATTATTCTTGTTACTGTTAGTAGTGGTTGAGAACTAAACCACACAAGAGAAACATGCCAGAGAGTTTTTCGTGATTTCATAATTTAATATGTATTATAAATATTCATGTAGAAAAAAAATACAAGGCTAAAACAAACATCTGCTAGTCCATCAGCATCTGGACAGTAGTGATTGACAAACATCATCAATAGAAAGGCAATGATTGCGCCCAGGGGCTAGTACACCTACTCTTTATCTAGACTTTTCTGAGTTTTCACCATATCCAAAAACAATTTTCTCCATTTTTCAAAATGATACACCACACCTTACACATCCGGCAAATCAAATGTGTAATCTTATTCAACCCTTTTCATGGGTGATCAATAATTTCACAGTATATAACGGTGTGGTACTTTCAGGCATGGTACTGTGTCTTAATATAGTTTAGATGCGCGTGCACGTAAAGAAGCAGTGCGTGAAAATAGCGATGTGTTTCCGTTTTCCCATTGGGCGCGCGGCTGGAGCACAATGGTCACTAAACCGAGCCGCTCCGGTGCACCATGATCATTGAGGAACGCATCCTCAAGGCTCCCGTGGTATAATACACTAATCGTGGCCAGAGGGCAGACCATGGGGAAAGCAGGATCCATAATGTTGATGTTCGTTTAAGTCTTGTATGTTTTTTTTACATGTTTTTTCTACATGAATTTTGATAATACATTTTAAATTACAAAAACTCTGGCATATGTTTCTGTTGGGTGGTTTAGTTTCTCAGCCACTATTAGGTGTAACAAGCACAATCCTCAGTGTAAAGGGAGGGGTAACCTGTATTCCCTGTATAGATATTTTTCTGTGCATCTTCCCCTCATGAGAAAGGTGCCTCGATAACAAAAATGGAGGAAGTACCCATATCTAACCCGGTGGTTGGTGGGTGGAAAAGTTGCACCTAAAAAATGGAGAATGTAAATACAATATCCTTCTCTGACGAGCATTTACAGAAATTGCTCGATCTACCCTCCTTTTTGCCTCCAATGCAGGGGGCTCAATTGCCAACACCCAGACTAATGATTTGGAGGTGATCACCCAAAAAAATGAAAAAGCTGGTCCAGACCTAATCACATGGACAGTTTATGCTCCAGTACCTGACAGCAGGGGTTATCCCAGATGGACTTCAGGTAAGGAACATACCAAGAGTTTTTATTGACAACCTGAAATTTAAACTGAATTTTTGTGCAGTTGGCAAAACGTGCTCAAGGGACTGGGTTATCCTCATAATGGAGACCGCAGAGGAGGAGGCTAAGAAACAAAAATATGATCTGGACGCTATGGAAAAGAAAATTCAAGATGAATCTGTGATTCAAGATATAAAAACAAAACTAGACAAAATAAATGATTAAATAGGAAAATGTAAGCAATTTACATTAGACAAAAAATATGGAAACAAAAAGAAAAGACACTGAGTCCTACAAAGAGGAAATGCAATACCAAGAGCAGAATAAGACCGCCAACAATGGAAGTAGGTTTAACAATTCTGCCTTCAAAAAGATGTTTTTCTCATGTTCCGAGACGACCAATAGCTCTAACAGCAGTGATTCAGAAGCTACTGAGAAGGAAGTAAGGAACATACAGGAGCACAATTGATTGAGTATAGACGCTATGTATGGGTTGGATCTCTATGCCTCAATCCTGGCTGGTGGAATTCTTTGCGCGCCCCACCGTTGAAGCCATCTGCAGAGGTTCCTACTGCCCTGCCTGCTTGCCGTTTCTGGCAGACCAAATTGGCTGTCCTCAACACCTCCAATGCCTCAGCTCCTCTGTCCTTCCTCCCACCTGAGCCGACCCACCATGTTTCCTATTCGGCTTTCTAGCCTGTCTCTCCAAACCACTGCTCTGGTCCATCCTTCTTCTCCATTCTTCCCTGGAACCAGCCCTGTGACAACCAAAGAAAGGGGACTCATGCATGCTACCATACTCCAACCGTCTCGGGTGTCAGAGGCCCCAGATCGACTTGTCCAGATCCTATGAGTCAATATTTCAATAAGGTCAGTAAACTCACATTGGATGTATGCAGAGTATTTATATAGTGCCTAGCTAAGATGCAACTGAGCGCTGTACATAGTGGACGATTTCAGGGTTTACAAGTATAGTGAGGGGATAGCAGAGGCGCTTGAATAGATGGAGCAGGGGAAGGAGGGATTTCCAGAGGGTTGAGTGGAGAGATATGGGATTGGCAAATGTTATTTGAAGAGTAGGGTCTTTAGATCCTTTCCTGAAGAAGAAGAGTAGAATGGAGGTGGTCAGTCTTATCTGTATTGTCCACTTGTTCAAGAGACTGAACGCATTACAGGAAAAGTGCTACATTTTATTCCCCAATTCAGTTCTTTGTTTCCTTCTTGGCGATGTTGTTGTAGCTTCTGGGGGTGCACTGTCATCGGAGGATGGTGTGTTCCTCGGCCAGTCTTAATTTAATCAGTGCCATGATTGGCAAATCCAGAAGCGATCCAGCCTAACTGATCAATGGAGAGAAGGGACCAACTCATATAGTTGAAGGGGACGTTGACAATGGATTAAAAACTCAATCATCGATTCAAAGAATGTTTTGAAAGGGTATACGATTTGAAACAAGGGGGAAACATGACACATAAGGAGGAAATGTTGGGTGAAGCACCATGGCTAGATCCGCCAACTGACAAAGGCGTTGGAAGCAGACATACTTGAGGCAATAAAATAAAACCAATGTTAATATGGAGCCCATACCTGAAATCAGTCCAGTGCATTCCAGAGTTTGCACAGTCCTTCAGTGCATTCCAGAGAATACACAGTCCTTCTTCAGTGCATTCCAGAGTATGCACAGTCCTTCTTCAGTGCATTCCAGAGTATGCACAGTCCTTCTTCAGTGCATTCCAGAGTATACACAGACCTTGAGTGCATTCCAGAGTATACACAGTCCTTCTTCAGTGCATTCCAGAGTATGCACAGTCCTTCTTCAGTGCATTCCAGAGTATACACAGCCCTTCAGTGCATTCCAGAGTATAAACAGTCCTTCTTCAGTGCATTCCAGAGTTTGCACAGTCCTTCAGTGCATTCCAGAGAATACACAGTCCTTCTTCAGTGCATTCCAGAGTATGCACAGTCCTTCTTCAGTGCATTCCAGAGTATGCACAGTCCTTCTTCAGTGCATTCCAGAGTATACACAGACCTTGAGTGCATTCCAGAGTATACACAGTCCTTCTTCAGTGCATTCCAGAGTATGCACAGTCCTTCTTCAGTGCATTCCAGAGTATACACAGCCCTTCAGTGCATTCCAGAGTATAAACAGTCCTTCTTCAGTGCATTCCAGAGTTTGCACAGTCCTTCAGTGCATTCCAAAGAATACACAGTCCTTCTTCAGTGCATTCCAGAGTATGCACAGTCCTTCTTCAGTGCATTCCAGAGTATGCACAGTCCTTCTTCAGTGCATTCCAGAGTATACACAGACCTTGAGTGCATTCCAGAGTATACACAGTCCTTCTTCAGTGCATTCCAGAGTATGCACAGTCCTTCTTCAGTGCATTCCAGAGTATACACAGCCCTTCAGTGCATTCCAGAGTATAAACAGTCCTTCTTCAGTGCATTCCAGAGTATGCACAGTCCTTCTTCAGTGCATTCCAGAGTATACAAAGATCTTCAGTGCATTCCAGAGTATATACAGTCCTTCAGTGCATTCCAGAGTATACACAGTCCTTCTTCAGTGCATTCCAGAGTATACACAGTCTTCTTCAGTGCATCCCAGAGTATACACAGTCCTTCTTCAGTGCATTCCAGAGTATACACAGACCTTCAGTGCATTCCAGAGTATACACAGTCCTTCTTCAGTGCATTCCAGAGTTTGCACAGTCCTTCAGTGCATTCCAGAGAATACACAGTCCTTCTTCAGTGCATTCCAGAGTATGCACAGTCCTTCTTCAGTGCATTCCAGAGTATACACAGACCTTGAGTGCATTCCAGAGTATACACAGTCCTTCTTCAGTGCATTCCAGAGTATGCACAGTCCTTCTTCAGTGCATTCCAGAGTATACACAGCCCTTCAGTGCATTCCAGAGTATAAACAGTCCTTCTTCAGTGCATTCCAGAGTATGCACAGTCCTTCCTCAGTGCATTCCAGAGTATACAAAGATCTTCAGTGCATTCCAGAGTATATACAGTCCTTCAGTGCATTCCAGAGTATACACAGTCCTTCTTCAGTGCATTCCAGAGTATACACAGTCTTCTTCAGTGCATCCCAGAGTATACACAGTCCTTCTTCAGTGCATTCCAGAGTATACACAGACCTTCAGTGCATTCCAGAGTATACACAGTCCTTCTTCAGTGCATTCCAGAGTATGCACCGTCCTTCTTCAGTGCATTCCAGAGTATATACAGTCCTTCAGTGCATTCCAGAGTATACACAGTCCTTCTTCAGTGCATTCCAGAGTATACACAGTCTTCTTCAGTGCATCCCAGAGTATACACAGTCCTTCTTCAGTGCATTCCAGAGTATACACAGACCTTCAGTGCATTCCAGAGTATACACAGTCCTTCTTCAGTTCATTCCAGAGTATACAGAGTCACTCTTCAGGAACATTGTCTGTGAAAACATATGAGGACAAAATAATAATTAGAAGAAATGGATAACTTGTTATTCTTGCAATACTCATAAAATGCCTTTTTTGCACTATATAAAGTTGTCTGCCTTACCTTCTTCATTTAATACCTCATAAATAATGTAGACGCTTAGTCATCAATCAAAATAACAGCACCTCAATAAGAAGGTGCCAGATGCATGGGTGGTGCAGCCCGTACAGAGCATCGTGGCCGTGCCCTCTCTTGCCCTTTCACGGGGCCAGTTGGGACAGGCCCTGAAATGAAAAGCCCTCCTAGGCTGTGGCTGTCCGATGGCTCACAAGCTGAAGCATGAGGCCGAGCGGGCCAAGTGAAATAAAGCCCTGGGCTGCCAGAGGAGCCCGGGTGAAGACAAGTCCAGGGCCTGCTCTGTCATTGTGGCCCGGGTGAAGATGCGGGCACCGGCAAGCTGCCGAAACCCTGGTGAGTATGCAGCCTTTCCGACACCATGCAGGGGGTGTAGGCCGCAATGCTGCAATGACCAAAATAGCACCGGGAGGCAGTGGAAGATGATGGAGTCGGCTCCATGGCTATGGTGACTCTGCCTAAAAAATGAATGACACAGGTGCACTGCGGTTATCGTGGGTGGATCCCCAAGGCATGGGGCCACTTAACAAGATTTTAATGGGTGTGGGGTCGCGGCCGTGATTGTGAGCATCACCCAATGTTGTGAGGCCACCCTGAACATAAGAAGTGGCAGCTGGATCAGTGCTGATTGCTGCAGAGCCCCACTGGGAACGGGGATCGCCTTTGAAATGCCTCATGGTGTGGGTCACTCATGGTGAGATCGGTTGGTTAATGGGGCCACTCAGAAAATCAGGCTGAAGGAGCTGCCCTCATTTCATCAGGAGGAAAACAACAAGTACCAGGACAGCAGCACCCAGAGGTCCAGGAAAGGGGTGACTGACGGCTTAAGTCACCCCTGGGTAAAATATCATTTTATATGTTATATATGTTATATGTCTATATATATATTTCCCTGTATCTTTATAGCTGTATAGATTGTAATTATAGGGGTTTGAAGTTATGGGCATTTAGGCAATGTTAATAGTTGAGATGGGAATGTGTGTTGCCATGGGAATAGTAGAGATAACTGTAGTGTACTCTCAGGGGTGGGTACCCCTACAGCCCTGCAAAGGGGTGTAGCAATAAAACACATTGGTGAAGCGGTCATGCCAGAGCCTGTGCTTGGCACAGCGGTCGGGCTGCTGGCAGAACTCGATTGTGAAAGGCGTGTGGCTCGCAGGGCCCCTGTTGAGGCCTGTGGGGCGCTCTTTGCCTGCTTCTTCCTATAGCGCTTTCTGCTGCCAGCGCTAGCGCTGCACTCCCCCCGTGTGCATAGCAGAGTGAACATTTAAGAGAATCTAGGACTCACTATTTAAAGATTGTTTGGGCTTTTGTTAGGAGCAGCGATCGGGGCGTGGCTCACCTTCAAAGGATACAATGCCCAGGGTGCAGGAGCCTCCCCTAACTGCATAATTTCTAAGTGTGGGTAAACGCGGTTACATGCCCTTAACCTGTCATTTGGAACTGTTTATATGAAAGGAAGGATGTGATCAAACGAATGAAGCTACATTACAGTAGCCACGACGGGTGCCCGATGGATACGATACCACACATGCATTACACACATCCCCCCATCGAGTCCCACAGGTGGGAAATACCCCAAGGGCAGCACGTTGCGGCTCACCTTTGCCACATTGCAACCTAGCCAGGGCCTGGCAGCTCGGTTTACTGAAGGTGCTCCCCCCAACATCAGAATGGATGCCTCCAATGAGAGGAAAGCTCAGCACAGACAAGTTGCTGCAACTTGCGGCAACGATTAACCCCCCCCCCCCCTCTAACCAACTAGAATGCTTGAAATGCAGTTAATAGTCTCTGTTAGTACCCTTTTCAGAATGTTCATAGTGGCTCAGCCAATCAGGATCGAGTAATTCAAGGCACTATCAGCCAGTAAATGCCCAGAATTGCTCTTTTTTCATGGCTGAGTCACTTTGAACTTCTGCACTGCTTTCCATGCCCTCCCACTAGTTTCTTCTCCCCGAGCCCCCACCCCCCTCATTGGTCCCCCTCCCATGTGTACTGTTTTGGCAGTGCTCTCCCTACATTCGTGGCTCTTTCGTGGCTCTGTGTGCTGGGGCTCCCATAGCTCTGGGTCACACCCTGGCCCCCAGCTTGCCTTTGTGCTACAACAGAGCCCACACCATTGCACATCACCATCCTTCAATGCTTCGACAGGTTGACATAGAAACCTACAGCTACAGGGATGCTGTAGGTTGCCATGGCAACATTTTGGTAGATTTCGGAAAGCATACCACATCCTTTAAAAAGAAAAAAGAACACTAAAGCAAAGGAAAGGATATTATATCATTACCTTTCGTGACACCAACTTTTACTTTTCTAAAAAGCTCTGCTCTCAGGTGGGGGTGTTTGATGTCCTCAGTTCCCCATCATTTTCATGCAGGAACTAAGTTCTTGAACACGAGAGTTAATAGTTATCTAGGTTTATTGAGGACTTGATCAACTCTGTCTAGGAATCCTCTTAATCGTGTGGCGATTTCCCCTGCAGATATTTTAAATGTTTTTGTCGATTTAAAAAAAAAAGAAATACACTATATTAGTTGTGTGTTTGAGTAGGGGATTTGGGGGCGATGGGTGGCAAGGTGAGGTGGTGGGGGTGGATAAGATTGGCAATTGGGGAGAAACACCCATTAAAAATAAAATTCACCAAAATTCTCCGGGGTGAAAACACCACGATTAAAATAGCCGTGATTAAAACACCTGAAGCCCTCTTGGGAACACAACTGGTCCTTTTATTATCGTCTGTGCTGCAGCGGTGTGCCAAACTGATATTGTGTGATGATTGGTAGGTTATGGAATGTTCTTCCTTAACATGCTTTGCTGTGCAGGACATGTCCCACCCCCTCTGTTTGGTATCGGTGAGACGTGTGTGAGGAGTGATGTAAGGTGTGATTCCAGTGTCTGTCTATGATGGCATCCCTTTCTGAGGAAGGGTAGTCCTGTGAGGCTCTGATGCATGCGCTTATTACAGGAGTGAAGCCCCTGTTTTCCGGCCCTGTCCAAGCAAGGGTGTCCACCTCCCTCCCCCCGGACCCCAGACCAGGGGCAGTCCCCATGGGAACCACCATCACCATGCCCAGGACAGCCAGTAGGAAGCGGCGCTGCACCTGCCAAATAAAATAACAGGAGATGGGCTACACCCTGAGTCGATTTGATTTGATTTGATTTGGGCATGCATAATGCGCATATCCCGTAGGAACCCAGCAAAAACTGCATCTGGGCGCAGGTGAAAAATGTATTCTTTTAATTAAGCAAGTGGAGAGACACCTGCCCTAAATAGAACCAAAAGCGCTCATTCAAACAGGTTTTCAGCAATTTTTGAAAACTGTATAAAGATTTGGGCCTCATTCCGGGTTTGGAGCTAACCATGGAGTAATCCATGGTTGCCTCCGAAACCGCCCCAAATCCGGCATGGTGAATGGAGTAATTACCGGTCCATTCCAGGATTGGAGGGACCGGTAATTCCCCATTCACCTTTTGCCCTTCCCCATTCCCATTTCTGCCCCATAGGGCTCGATGGGAATGGGGAAGGAGGTAATTAAGGCACCGTAAATTACGGTACCGTAATTACCTCCGAAGTACCTTTGCGGGTCCCGTACTTAACTAGCTAAAAGCAGGAGGTAAGGAAGGACCCGCAAAGGGACCTCGGAATACGGAGGTAAGGGATTACCGGCATCGGCACCCTTACCGGTGCCGGTAATTGCTTACCTCCAACCTCGGAATGACCCCCTAAGCCTCACATAATAAATTGTAGACAGATTCCCAAATACAATGACCAAAGACAGAAAACCGTCTGTCTCACCACGTAGAGGTTCGAGAAGTGGGGATTACCAGTTATGCCTGTCCGTTTATCGTAAGGTACGAGTCAGACAGTAGGATAGGATCTTAGAGCTCAAATACAAAGGAGCCAGTCCATGAACACATTTAAAAACAAGACACAGGGGGGTCATTCCGAGTTTGGAGGTAAGCATCTGCCCTTACTGGCATGGAATAAATACTGTGTCTGTGTAGGTCAGAGGCCGCTAATAGAGGGGTATCACGACCTTGCGGGCACAAGCTTTGCGCCTTGCCGGTAACGACATTACCAGCATGCTACTAAAGTCCCTAAAAAGGCCCTTAGCGCCATCAAGTGAAGTGCAGATTGCACTACCGGCATGGAGCAAGACGGCATTAACGGTCACCGCTATTAGCGGTGACCGCTATCAGCAGTCACTGCTAATAACAGTGACTGTAAATAAGCGGAACCGGAAGTAACGTCATCGCACAGGAACGGGAAAGAGCACGGTGGCCATTTTAAAAACACAATCCATGCCATCCTCAGCAGCCAGGATCTGTAGGATATTGCTGTGTGTGAAATCCAATCCACAACAACACTACAATGCCCAAGGCTGTTAAAAAGGGCGCCTCCCGCCAGCGCAAGGAGCTCTTTAATGAAGATGAGCTGACCATGCTCGCGGAGACCCTGGAAGAACATGCAGATGTCGTGTTTGCCCAGAGCCTCCAGCGGCAGACCATAAGCCGAAAGAAGGAGATCTGGGCACTAGTGGCGCAAAAAGTAAGTGCGGTTGGCAACACCCCCTGCACAACCAAGGAGTGCAGGAAGAGGTGGGATGACTTGCGCCTGCGAGTCCGCAACATCCTCTCGGCCAACAGGAGCCAGGCCATGTCAACTGGCAGAGGAGCAATCTCTCCCATAAAGCTGTCCCGGTGGGAGGACATATCAGCAAGCCTGATCGGCATGAAGGCCATTGAAGGCGTGGGAGACATGGAGTGTGGCGCCACGTCATATGCAGACGGAGGTGAGAGTCCTAAGAAAACACTGTAATGCAGAGTCTGATTATAGTCCACCAATATGTCTGTCTAAAGAGGCAAGCCATGGCCCAATGCACACACATTCCCAGCAGAGTTGTCGTACGCAGCACAGACACATGCAGATGCCTGCAATGCCATACCTTACACAAACCACACCAAGATGTTAATGGCATAAGTCACACTGCATGCAAGCCACAACAAATATGCATGTCGCATAGCATACGTCTTCCCCAACATAAGTGACCCCAACGTATGCCTGCATTACCCACCCATATAGCGAGCAACGTGATCATCCAAACTCAACTGCCTATTACCCTCTATTGTGTAGATGTGCAATTATACAAATGTATGCATGATGCTTATCAAACCATCACTCATGCCATCCCTCTCTTCAAACTCCACAGTCTCAGACCATGACAGCGAGGTGCAGGACTCACCCCCACAGCCACCCACACCCCGGAAGAGGGCCTGGGAAGAGGCCAACAGGCCTTCGACCTCAAAAGCCCAACACAAGGCTCGCCATGCACCACAGAGGAGACCACCTCTGGATGCCATGGCACTGGTGCCACCAAGGCACCAAGACAGAACCCGCAACACCAGTCACACTGGCACAGGACACAGCTGAAGCAATACTCTCAGCAGAGTCCAGTTCAGTCGGGGAGGCGTCAGCCACAGCACCCCTGGCTGAGGAGAAGGTGCAGGAAGAGGTGTGGGTGGCCATGGAGGACAACCCCTCCGAACTGCCTTGCACACCAAGTCCGGCACCATCCCCACAGCTCACATCGTTGGACTCCGACCACGCCACCACCCCAGAGCAGTCTGGGGGGGAGTTCAACCAAGGGGCCATGAGTCCCACAGGGGAGCCGATAGAAACTGTACATGACACCCAAGCACCCTCCACCTCCACAGGTGTACCGGCGGGGCAGCAACGGCAGGAGGAGCTAACTGCCCTGGTGTGACAATTTGTAAGTGACAATGCCCAAGCAAGGCAGGAGTGGCGGGAAAACACTGCCTCTCTGGGCAAGATAATTTCCGATAACGTCACCTCCCTGGGCAAGATCTTTGCCAAAAACACAAGTAGACTGTGCAAGGAGGTATCAGCCCTGCAGCAGGTCCTCGGCCGCATTGCTGATGCATTGGAGGCTGAGCGTCCGGCCCCACAAATGGAGCAGGCGGCCACCCCATCGTCCTCCAGCTCAACACAGACAAGCCCACTCCGCAGGTCGTCGCGCACCCTGCGCCGCCCGGGCATGCCGCCACCAGGTACAGGGAGTGGCAGGAAGTAGACTGGCCAGCCTGATGAAGGCAATAGACACTTGTTGGGACATGTGTGGGGGAGTTGTGGGGGGAGGGGGAGGCAGTTGAGGATGTGTGGGGGAGTTATGAGGGGAGGGGGTTGAGGGTGTGTGGGGGAGTTGTGGGGGAAGGTGGAGGGGGTTGAGGGTGTGTGGAGGAGTTATAAGGGGAGGGGGAGGGAGTTGAGGGTGTGTGGGGGAGTTGTGGGGGGAGGGGGTTGAGGGTGTGTGGGGGAGTTGTGGATGGAGGGGGAGGGGGTTGAGGGTGTGTGGGGGAGTTGTGGGGGAGGGGCGGGAGGTGAGAGTGTGTGGGGGAGTTGTGGGGGGAGGGAGAGAGGGTGAGGGTGGTGGCGGGTTAGTACACTTTTATTTTCATTGTAATTTTCAATACACCCGTTGTGTTAAAAAATGACAAGTGGACATTCATCATTGCGCATGTGTCATTTATTCATATACAGTGTATAGTGTACATGCACCCTCACACCCAGTGCCCTCTGTCCCACTTTCATGTCACCCTGTGCACCCATGTGTGTCAGAAATATTGTGCAATCACTGACTCGCGCACATCACGTCCCTCCTGTGCATCGGCACTACGATGATGTCCAGCCACATCTTCTTCATCCCCTTCATCATCACCAGGTGGTAGCAGTTCAATGTCACGGGGCAGGGGCACATTCCGTCAGATACACATGTTGTGCAGCACGACACATGCCATGATGATCTTGGCCACCTTCTCATGCCTGTAGAGGAGTGCCCCACCCGACCGGCTGAGGCAGCGAAACCGGGCCTTCAACAGGCCAAAGGTCTGCTCAATGACCACACTGGTACGGGTGTGGGATCGATTGTAGTCCTCCTCGTGCCTGTTCTGAGGGTTTCGGGCAGGGGTGAGGAGCCACGGCTTCAAGGGATAGCCACTTTCACCTGCATGGGAGGCAACAAAAGGTATATGTCAGTGGATTCATGATGGACAGCTGTACTAGTCACACATGCCGGCAGATTATCATTGGTCACATGCATATGTCCCTGGTTGTATGCATTCCATTTTTAGGCCCTCAATGTATCCTGTGCCATGGAATAATGGTGTGGGTTGCATCTTCAAGATGATACACGATGTGCACTGCCGTCTTTTTGGTCATGCATTGTGTACGCATACAGATGTGTTCACGTCAAATTTGAGTGTGTTGTGTTCTGTATGAATTTATGATTGGGAGTGTTGGCAGCAGGCTCTGTGACATTAGGCATTCAGCGCTGATTTTTCCCATGGTGACATGCAGCATTCCTGTGGTTGTCGCGGCCCTGTGACAGACAGTGGATTCCCTTGGTGGTTCTGTTCAATGTACTCCCATGGATGCTTGTCCTGTGTGGTGATTTTCTGGAGACAGCAACATGGTGCATCTACACTGCATGTTGCTGGATGGTGTTACGGAGGGTGAGGTCTGCTGATGAGTGGTGCACGTGTTGTGGATGGGGGTGGTTTTCTGTTTGTCATGTTGTGATAGGTGTCGACCTTACTTCATTCCTATGGGATTTGGGTGTCATGTACCGTTTGTGATGCTTTGGGGCACAGTGTTTAGTGATGTGCACATAGTGTTGTCACATCAACATTGACACCATGGTGGTGTGTGCATCTCTACCCCATTTCAGTGGCATGTGCCTGTCATGCAACTTACCAAGCAGCCAGGCACGCCATCCAGCATGTCGCTCCATGAAGCGTGGTAGCGTGGAGTTCCGCAGGACCATAGAGTCATGAGTTGATCCAGGATATCGGGCACAACAATGTGTGATGATCTTGCTGGTGTTGCACACCATCTGCACATTGATGGAGTGGTATTGCTTGCGATTGGGGTACACCACCTCCATGGCATGCGGGACCATCAACTCCACGTGGGTGCAGTCGAGGGCACCTATACAATTTGGCATGCCTGCCAGTGCATGGAAGCCAACTTTTGTATCAAAAATCTCCTGGGGAGTCTGTGGTAGCGATATGTAGTCCCTTGTGTGCTTGAGGAGGGCATCCAGCACTTAGGTCAGAATGCAAGAAAATAAGGGTTGTGATATGCCATGCATGTGCCCCACTGTGTGCTGGTAGGTGCCTGTGGCAAGGAAGTGGAGCACCGACACTACCTTCAGTAGAGGGGGGACACCGGTGCGTATTTCAATGAGGCTGATAATGTTATCGTGTATCATGTCCACGATGGTGGGGATGGTGTCCTAGTCCAGATGGTACAGGGTGTGGATATGCTCTGGGGTTAGGTTGAAAGGACTGGCTCTGATGCGAGGGATTGGGGGCTACCTGCGTGGTACCGCTGGCTGCCATGGTGGGGCATGTTTGGCCTATCTCACCCTCCTTCTCCTCCTGCGTCTCCTTTGTGGTGCCTGCTGTTGCTGTTGTTGTTGTTGCTGGTGTTGCAATGCAAGCATGACCTCCAGCTCCAGTATTGCTACTACTATTGGAATCATCTTGTGTGGGAAGTGGTGTGGTGTGTGGGTGTGCTCCTTTTGTACTGGTCCAGACTCCATTGCCTCCACCTGTGCTGATTGTGTGCACCTGTGGCAGTTGGGAACACTGCACATAGCATTTAACGGTTGGTCTTCGATGCCGGTATTACCAGCATGCCGATATCCCCAATTCATTTTTGCATGTCCACCTGACTTGTGATGTCCACCGATTTGCGGCATGCCGGTATTGCCGGTATGATGGCCTGTGTGCCCGTGCCCTTGCCGCTATTAGCGACACTGTAATTAACTAATACCTAGTTGTTCGGTCAGAATAGCCCGGAGCGGAATGCGATGCCGGTAATCCTTTACCGGCATCGTTTTTCCATTACCTCCAACCTCGTAATGACCCCCACAGAATCTTAAATTCTAGCCGACGTTGTACCGGCAGCCAGTGTGAGCTTCTACAGAACTCTGAAATAGATGCCCTTTGGTATAGAGAAAAAATCATGCGTACAGCTGAATCTTGGGCCATCTAAAGATGCTGAATTTGATATTTAGGGATGCCAGCTAGAAGAGCACTGCAATAATCCAGCTTTGAGTTTGTTAAAGTGCCCACCACAATGGAGCGATCTTTCACAGAGCTCTTCAATCACTGATGGACACAGACACCAGAGTGAATTTGATAGGGATCCCAACGGGGACTCGTCTCTATTTATAGAAAACACTATTGTCTTTAACTCTTTCCCCTTTTTAATTCCCTAGGAGTTCCCTGGCTTGAGCACCAACCAAATGGGGACCAGCTAAATCAGCCTGCCCTTCTTTGGAGGAGTCTTCCGGATGCTTAGGGTGAGTCTGATGTAACATACCCTTTACCTCCACTCAGTTACCACCCACACAGAGTGTGAGGCCTGAGGATAGCCTCTGTGGGTGGTCACATCTTACTAGGTGGTCTCTGTCAGGCTGCCACACTATCCCACTACTGCACGCCAGGGTACTCCCCCTCTACCACCTTTCTGTACACTATACTATTCTATACACGTCCCCCTGCTTAACAGTATACTCTTAATGGTAATTGCATATATACAGGTAACTACACATACATATATGCATTAACATACACCATATAAACATTATGTCACAATAGGGGCGACTGCTTCAGTCAGTCATCACCTCACAGTACCTTAAGGCCAGTCTCTGGTTGTCTTGTTGTCCCCTTCTGTGGCTGGTGAGCAGGTCTGGCTTTGGGTCAGACTTGTTGCAGGGCCAGTTGGGGCCTGTCCCCGGATGACTGATTGGGCTTGAACCCTCTGCTTTCTTCAGGGTGGCCCTGTACAGCATATCGGGCCACCTGCACTCACTACACAGCCAACTCTTTTTTTCTTCTGGGCAAACCCCCTACATAATTTGGGGCCTGCCAGCTATCACTGTTGCTCCTCACAGCCCTTCTTCTGGGTGAGACCTGTGTGGTGGCAGGCCCACCCGTGCTCACTGCAGTGGCTGCTACCCTTTTCTTTCTTCTCGGTCGGCCACATTTGCTGGTGGGCCCACATGCAGTGCCACCATTTCAGCTTCATGCGTCATCCTCAGTGCCATGGGGATGCACCCACTTTTACCGTTGCTCCCATTGCCATTTTGAAGCCAGGCGGCATCCCAATGGCAACGGGGTTGGTTCACTGCAGCGCACCGCGGCCTGATCTCCTGCCACCCCCTCAGCAATGCGTCATGCTATGCAGGGGGCGGACCTCAGATCTTCTCCCGCGCTTCTCCACTGGACGGCCCAGGGCTTTTCCTCACCCTGCCTGCTCAATGGAGCAGCCTGGGACTTCCTCCTTAATCAGCTTCACCAGGGTTGGCCGGCGAGGTGGGTGGAGTGGACTTCGCCACTTTTCACCTTTCAGGCTGTGACTAACATACTCAGCCTGGGAGGACCTATTAGCACAGACCCGTCTCGCTGGCCATGAGACAAGGCAAGGCAAGGCAGCCTGGTCTGGGCCGCCCCCACATGCAGCAGGGGCTCGGCTGTTCATTATGGGGGCTGATTTAGTTAGGCAAGGCCACATGTTAGTTAGAGAGCACCTGCTGGTCAGTCAGGCATAGGGGTAACAACCTGCACATGTACACCACTGGTCTAAACAGCCTTTTTATTTGCTACCCTTCCTCTCTGCTGTTGATGGTATTGCGCCGGTCTGGGGGGCTACTGGACAGCCTGATAGACTACCTTCAGGGGTCCTGCTGGGCTTGCTGATGGCCTAACCTGTGGAGGGATCATGTCCAGGCTAATTGCCTATCAGCTGGCAGGGCTGCTGGGCAGGCTGATGGATTGCCAGCTGGAGTGCTGCCTCCAGGGCTGCTGGGCATGCTGATGGATTGCCGGCTGGAGGGCTGCCTCCAGGGCTGCTGGGCCGGCTGATGGATTGCCGGCTGGAGGTCTGCCTCCAGGGCTGCTGGGCCGGCTGATGGATTGCCGGCTGGAGGGCCGCCTCTAGGGTTGCTGGGCCGGCTGATGGATTTCCGGCTGGAGTGCTGCCTCCAGGGCTGCTGGGCAGGCTGCTGGCTGGAGTGCTGCCTCCAGGGCTGCTGGGCAGGCTGATGGATTGCCGGCCAGAGGGCTGCCTCCAGGGCTGCTGGGCCGGCTGATGGATTGCCGGCTGGAGTGCTGCCTCCAGGGCTGCTGGGCAGGCTGATGGATTGCCGGCTGGAGGGCTGCCTCCAGGGCTGCTGGCCATGCTGATGGATTGCCGGCTTGAGGTCTGCTTCCAGGGCTGCTGGGCCGGCGATGGATTGTCGTCTGGAGGGCTGCCTCAAGGCTGCTGGGCAGGCTGATGGATTGCCGGCTGGAGGGCTGCCTCAGGGCTGCTGGACAGGCTGATGGATTGCCAGCTGGAGTGCTGCCTCCAGGGCTGCTGGACAGGCTGATGGATTGCCGGCTGGAGTGCTGCCTCCAGGGCTGCTGGCCATGCTGATGGATTGCCGGCTTGAGGTCTGCCTCCAGGGCTGCTGGGCTGGCTGATGGATTGCCGGCTGGAGGGCTGCCTCCAGGGCTGCTGGGCAGGCTGATGGATTGCCGGCTGGAGGGCTGCCTCCAGGGCTGCTGGGCCGGCTGATGGATTGCCGGCAGGAGGGCTGCCTCCAGGGCTGCTGGGCCGGCTGATGGATTGCCGGCTGGAGGTCTGCCTCCAGGGCTGCTGGGCCGGCTGATGGATTGCCGGCTGGAGGGCTGCCTCCAGGGCTGCTGGCCAGGCTGATGGATTGCCAGCTGGAGGGCTACCTCAGGGCTGCTGGACAGGCTGATGGATTGCCGGCAGGAGGGCTGCCTCCAGGGCTGCTGGGCCGGCTGATGGATTGCCGGCTGGAGGTCTGCCTCCAGGGCTGCTGGGCCGGCTGATGGTTTGCCGGCTGGAGGGCTGCCTCCAGGGCTGCTGGCCAGGCTGATGGATTGCCGGCTGGAGGGCTTTCTCCAGGGCTGCTAGGCCGGCTGATGGATTGCCGGCTGGAGGGCTGCCTCTAGGGCTACTGGGCCGGCTGATGGATTGCCGGATGGAGGGCTGCCTCCAGGGCTGCTGGCCAGGCTGATGGATTGCCGGCTGGAGGGCTGCCTCCAGGGCTGCTGGCCAGGCTGATGGATTGCCGGCTGGAGGGCTGCTAGGCCGGCTGATGGATTGCCGGCTGGAGGGCTGCCTCCAGGGCTGCTGGGCAGGCTGATGGATTGCCGGCTGGAGGGCTGCCTCCAGGGCTGCTGGGCCGGCTGATGGATTGCCGGCAGGAGGGCTGCCTCCAGGGCTGCTGGGCCGGCTGATGGATTGCCGGCTGGAGGTCTGCCTCCAGGGCTGCTGGGCCGGCTGATGGATTGCCGGCTGGAGGGCTGCCTCCAGGGCTGCTGGCCAGGCTGATGGATTGCCAGCTGGAGGGCTACCTCAGGGCTGCTGGACAGGCTGATGGATTGCCGGCAGGAGGGCTGCCTCCAGGGCTGCTGGGCCGGCTGATGGATTGCCGGCTGGAGGTCTGCCTCCAGGGCTGCTGGGCCGGCTGATGGTTTGCCGGCTGGAGGGCTGCCTCCAGGGCTGCTGGCCAGGCTGATGGATTGCCGGCTGGAGGGCTTTCTCCAGGGCTGCTAGGCCGGCTGATGGATTGCCGGCTGGAGGGCTGCCTCTAGGGCTACTGGGCCGGCTGATGGATTGCCGGATGGAGGGCTGCCTCCAGGGCTACTGGCCAGGCTGATGGATTGCCGGCTGGAGGGCTGCCTCCAGGGCTGCCTCCAGGGCTGCTGGCCAGGCTGATGGATTGCCGGCTGGAGGGCTGCTAGGCAGGCTGATGGATTGCTGGCTGGAGGGCTGCCTCCAGGGCTGCTGGCCAGGCTGATGTATTGCCGGCTGGAGGGCTGCCTCCAGGGCTGCTGGACAGGCTGATGGATTGCTGGCTGGAGGGCTGCCCCCAGGGCTGCTGGCCAGGCTGATGGATTGCCGGCTGGAGGGCTGCCTCCAGGGCTGCTGGCCAGGCTGATGGATTGCCGGCTGGAGGGCTGCTAGGCAGGCTGATGGATTGCCGGCTGGAGGGCTGCCTCCAGGGCTGCTGGCCAGGCTGATGTATTGCCGGCTGGAGGGCTGCCTCCAGGGCTGCTGGACAGGCTGATGGATTGCCGGCAGGAGGGCTGCCTCCAGGGCTGCTGGGCTGTCTGATGGATTGCCGGCTGGAGGTCTGCCTCCAGGGCTGCTGGGCCGGCTGATGGATTGCCGGCTAAAGGGCTGCCTCCAGGGCTGCTGGCCAGGCTGATGGATTGCCGGCTGGAGGGCTGCCTCCAGGGCTGCTGGGCCGGCTAATGGATTGCCGGCTGGAGGGCTGCCTCAGGGCTGCTGGGCAGGCTGATGGATTGCCGGCTGGAGTGCTGCCTCCAGGGCTGCTGGGCAGGCTGCTGGATTGCCGGCTGGAGGTCTGCCTCCAGGGCTGCTGGACAGGCTGATGGATTGCCGGCTGGAGGACTTTCTGCAGGGCTGCTGGCCATGCAGATGGATTGCCGGCTGGAGTGCTGCCTCCAGGGCTGCTGGGCAGGCTGATGGATTGCGGCTGGAGGGCTTTCTGCAGGGCTGCTGGACAGGAGGATAGATTATGTGTTGGGGCGGCTGATATGATCCCTGTTATCACAGCTATTAGAGCTGGGGGGTAGGTGCGGGGCAGGTGATGGTCGTCTGACCAGGGACTTTCAAACAGGTCACTGGGCTACATTGTGAGGGGTTCTGGGCAAACTGATACTGGCTGAGGGCTACTGGGCTACCTTCTGGGGCACTGTTGGTCTAGCTGATGGGCTACCAGATAATACGTGCGGTTCCACTGACTGAGATCGAGGTGGTTTTCCCTGGTGAAATGGCTGCCCATATTGAACGTGTGGATAAAATGGGTAAGTTACTGGGCTGATATTGGATTTCCTCCAATTTCAGAATGAGCCTGTACGCCTGTGGAGAAGGATACAACGTCCGGTTGAGTCACAAGGCCCAGGGTAGACAATACAAGCTTCATTCAGCCTTGCGATACCAACATAGAATAGTCTGTAGCCTTTGAGCATGAACGCCTGGAAACAAAGACCATTGTTAGTGAAAGCTGGCCAGGTAACTGCAATCCACATAGCCATTGTGTTTCCACTGAGGGCAGGGCATGGAGTTTTCTGAAGCAGGTCACAGCTGTTAAAGCACACTTCAAGACCTCTCTGCACTCCATTAGTCCCTCCTACCTCATACCAGCAACTGCATTTAAGGCCCAGTTGGACTAGTATTCAGACACAGCTCCTGGCACCACAATGAGGGCACTTAATGGCTTCCTCGCTCCCCTGCTGGTCAGCATTTTCCTCAATATGTGGACTTCTGCCACAGCACAGGTTTCCCTGAAAGGTGAGAATATGAACAGTGGGTGAGGGCAAATGAAAGGGGAAGATGACAGTCTTATCTCTAAGGAGCAAAACTCAGATTGTGGTGTACTGAAATCTGGCTCTGAGGGACTGCGGAACATGGTATTCTTCTCACCCTCAAAGCCCCGTACAGTCACCAGCTCCAGCGAGCAGTGCGTGTATTGGCTGCTTGCTGTACCCCGCTGCTTGGAACTGCAAGTGTGCATGCCAGACCTCTGTGTAGGAGAAATGCATAGGAATCAGGCATTAAGACGGGCATGCTTCACACAGTAACAGGCATTGGCATAGCCAACAGTTTCGGCTTTTGTGTAGGCAGGTCGTAGGCATGTTCCAGGCAGTGGCATAGCGGTCTTACCGGGCCTAACTCGGCGACACTGAATCCTGTTTTGAATAACCATAAAGAAACATCTTTTCAGAAGAAAAATAAGGCAAGAGCAGTCTGATTTGTCTTCTGTATCCAAGGGCCAGGGCAGCTGTGGTTGAAAATCTGCCCTCATTTAAAGGTGCCCACATTTCCTTCCAGCTTTCCCATCTATGGAACCTGGGCCTTTGCGGAGGCTCGCGGCTTAGGACAGTAAGTAGCAGGGCTTTACCAGCTGTGTTGACTTGAGCATGGTTTGAACATGCTCAGCCTTTCCCTGGCGGGGTGGGAGGCTTTAATGTCTGACCACTGTTGAGCCAGGCACTGTTTATGTCCTTAAAGAATTTGCACAAATGTGCAAGCCTTACTGCTACCCCATTTAATCTTCATGTTCCCACTCCTCCTTGCAAATGATGCAAACTGCTTGCAGGGGACCAAGCAGCAAGTAAGTGCTAACGGTGGCAGTCCACATGGCACATATATATATAGACACACACACATACACACACTCTCCCACTCTGCCCCACTTTGCTGCATTGGCAAAGTGGAGGAGGGGCACAGAGCACAGATCACACCTCTTCCACGCTCAAATGCTCAGTCTTGTCAGTGTATTTCATTTTATGCCTGCATGACATTTTCATTCAGGAGTAAAAGAAATTGATTGCAATGGAATCTACCTCGGTTTTGCACCGGCTGGATTCCATTAATGAATACCACATGCAAAGAATACTTTGCTGGTGCTATTTATTTCTTCATAAGATGGAGAGGAAAACTAAAGAGTAAACTGCAGTAAGCCAGTTTTACACTTTGGTATTCCTCTCCGCCTTATACATCGTTTAAAATTGCAGAGGACAAAACAGCACGTTAATGCAGCCGTGGGTGGCCCCCTGCATGCAATTTGCATTCAATATAATTACACCCTGGCAGAGCTCTCCAGTGGCTCTGTAGCATAAGGAAGTATTTTTACTATGTCCATTACAGATGATTAATGTTATTTGTATGCAAACATTATTTGCAGATATGTTTGGGACTGACTATGCTGGGCCAGTATAATGCAATAAAAAACTTCAAACTCCAAAACAATTGCAGGGCTAGGGCTTTTTTTAAAGAAATATGTGACAATGTATGGTCACTGACCAGGAGAAAAATGGCCGCCTCGAGTTTTGAAAGTCCTGGTACGTTACAGCTGGTGTGTTTTTCACAGCGGGAACGGCCATCATTGTTTTTGTAACTACCAACGCTCTGACCATAAGCTGCGCTCACAAAGGCATCATTAAGCGATTAGAGTCCAGGTCTAGCTGGGCGAGGGCCCGCCAGACACCTCACTCCGTAATCCTTTTGTGTGTGCCCGTGAAACAGGCGTGAGGCTCACATCCACTGATTCGGAGGCCATCACTGTATGATCGGTGCTTGAGTGGTGGCTGGAAGGCTCGGGTCATGCCTAGCTTTATGGATGTGTGTAACTAAGGAGACCCAAGTCATACATGAGCTGACTAGCTGGGACTGCTCAGGTGTACTTGGAAGAAGACGAGGGCACTGAGGATGCGGCTCTGTTGCCATACTCCTGATCCTCCAGAAGGAGAAGCTCTGCTACTTCTCACCAGAGGGATTCCTCTTTGGCCATCCCACATATTGATCTAGCCAGGATCATTGGACAATCCATACAATCCATCTTCTCAGTTGTTCTGTTCACCCCCTTAAGTTTCTGGCTGTGTGCCCTCCCGTCCCAGAGGTTGGAGCACCGTTTTGTTGCAGGAGACCGGACCGCATTGTTTTCTCCTGTCCAAAAGCGCTTGCTCCATTGCTGGACCCATCAAGCCAAACTCCTCTGACCTTCCTCAGATGGGACTATTATCATGGCCCAGTCCTGCAGTTCCAGCCACTGACCAGAGCATCCACCGACCTGTCCTAAAGTGTCAGGGTTTTGTTATTTTGCAGCTGCTGGTGGCTCTTGGTCCCTCGACTTGAGGGTCGTCATGTGGGGTTCTTTGACCCTGTCTATATTGTTTGTACTGGGCTCTGCCGGTAATGTTGTGACTGAACAATATCAGTGATGGCTGGAAACCTAAAAATGGCATCCACCAATGGCCCCTTGTAGTGACCAAGTCAAGAAAGGTGAAAGGCCAGCCACTGCAGAGCTCTATGTGTGATGCACATGAGCACTCAAACTGGCCAAGCATACAACTGGGGAGCATTGCTTGCTTCTCCACACAAAGCATGGTCTCTTTAGTGAACGAATCCCAAGGACCGGTAAACACACTATTTTAAAGACTTGTTACTGATTATGGGCCCCATTACACGTAGTGCGGTAAGGGTTTGCCGGTACCGGTAAAGGCACCGGTACCAGTAAACCCTTACCGCCTTACTACGAGGTCCCTTTGCGGGGTGGTACTTTAACGCCTGCTGTTTAGCAGGCGTTAAAAACCAACCCGCAAAGGGACCAGGGTGCTAATTACGGTACCGCAATTTGCGGCACTGTAATTAGCGCCTTCCCCATTCCCATAGAGCCCTATGGGGCAAACTTGGGAATGGGGAAGGGCAATGGGGGAAGGGGGAATTACCGCCCCGCCAACCTTGGACTAGGGCAGTAATTCCCCTTTCCTCCAAGACCTTGGTCCACCGCCTACCGTGTAATGAGGTCCTATGTCTCAGGATGTGCTATGGAAATAGACATGTAGATACCTGCTTTCAGACCAACTTCCTGTCTGGCTCAACTCACTCACCCACTCTGACACATCGCATCTACTTAGGAGTAGGTCCACCCTCTGCCTTTCCAGGGCAGCTACTTATGACAAGGGATATCACCCTTCGGCTTTCCATGGAAGCTACTAATGACCAGGGACATCACCCTTCTACTTTCCATTGTAGCTACTTATGACAAGGGACATCACCCTTCGGCTTGCCATGGTAGCTACTTATGACAAAGGACATCACCCTTCGGCTTTCCATGGTAGCTACTTATGACAAGGGACATCACCCTTCGGCTTTCCAGGGTAGCTACTTATGACAAGGGACATCACCCTTCGGCTTTGCAGGGTAGCTACTTATAATAAGGGACATCATCCTTCGGCTTTCCAGTGTAGCTACTTATGATAAGGGCCATCACCCTTCGGCTTTCCAGGGTAGCTACTTATGACAAGGGACAGCACCCTTCGGCTTTCCATGGTAGCTACTTATGACAAGGGACATCACAATTCGGCTTTCCAGGGTAGCTACTTATGACCAGAGACATCACCCTTCGGCTTTCCATGGTAACTACTTATGACAAGGGACATCACCCTTCGGCTTTCCATGGTAGCTACTTATGACAAGGGACATCACCCTTTGGCTTTCCAGGGTAGCTACTTATGATAAGGGACATCACCCTTTGGCTTTCCATTGTAGCTACTATGACAAGGGACATCACCCTTTGGCTTTCCAGGGTAGCTACTTATGACAAGGGACATCACCCTTTGGCTTTCCATGGTAGCTACTTATGACAAGGGCCATCACCCTTTGGCTTTCCAGGGTAGCTACTTATGACAAGGGCCATCACCCTTCGGCTTTCCAGTGTAGCTACTTATGACAGGGGCCATCACCCTTCGGCTTTCCATGGTAGCTACTTATTGCTAGGTGCGCCACCCTCTTGCTCTCCTTCTGGGGAGAACATGCCCTTGGTGGCCAATCTCTGCAATTAAAGGATACTGGACCCCAGAACCCTTCATAGTCATCAGGCGGTTCGGATTCATCCCATCCGGCCTCCATCTTGCCATAAGTTGTCAGCAGGGAACTGTATCTAAATTGCTTCAGAGGGGCAATAGGAGCACTGATGTGGCCATTGGCAAACTGTGCTCCTCACCTTCAGAATTCAGCATTAATCCACAGAAAAAATGGCTCTACCAGCGAATCTCACACCATTGGATTCTCTGAACCACAATGTGCTTAGTCACAGTCAAATGTCAGAAATGTGAATTGCCAATTTTCACGATTTCCAGAAAAATGTGCACAATTGGGGTTTTAAACTTAAATGTAATCTTTTCCTTTCTTGGTGAGTTCCACCACCATACCCCCTTTGCTATATCACTTACTCTATCCTTTTGCTTGCCTTTTGCTTTCTCCTTTTCATCCCCTTTTTTCATCCTTTACTTACCATTACACAACCTGCGGTAGCGGCCCTGTAGTTATGGTTAAGTTGCTCAACCCATAGGAAGAGCACCTTTTGGACGGCTTATAGCTTCACCCCCCCTGAAAGAATCCTCACAAAACATTGCAACAGAAGTATATGGCTCTGTCAGATTGATCCTGCAAAGTTTGGTGAGGTTTCATCAAGGGGGAAAAAGTTATAGGGGAGGGTCCCAAAATGTGTGGGTTTTTACATACTACCAAATTCACTCAACTGATTTTCACCAAATTTGCAGCAGGAGCGGCGGCTTGGTCCCGAAAGCGTGCTATTGTAAATTAGGTGTAAATCAGTCCAGTATTTTTTTCTTTAAAAGGACCAAAAAGTAGGTCAAAATAAATTAGTGAAATCCGGGTTTGGTCCGCAGACTCACTTCCCGGTTTAATCCGCAGACAGGCCTCCGATAAGTCCAGAGGACGACGTGATGTCCGCGGACATCGGACAAGCCGATGATCGGATGGTGAAAAGCATGAGGCGCGTCATATTTTTTTAAATGTCCGCAATGTTGGATTGCAGTAAAAGCATATTAAAAACACAACATTGGCCCTCATTACGACCCAGGCGATAAGTGAAAAACGATGCCGGTAAATGATTAACGCCATCGTTTTCAGCTAGGTCCGATCATGACCCGTGACCGTTAACCATGATGCCATTAGCGGCATCGTAGTTAACGCTGCCGCTAACTGCACCAAGGAAGCGCGCACGCGACCTGCCACACCGTAAATACCGGCATGGCGCAAAGCTACGCGAATGACGACCCAAGCGGACATGCACCTAAAGCCATCACCCAGCCCGTTAAGTACCTTACCGCCATGGTGCTAATTACGCCATCGCGAACCAACCGTATAGGGCCTTGTGCAGTGAATCCAGCTGCCACAGGTGCACAGAATCAGCACAGGTGGAGGCAATACAGACTCAGGAAGTACAAAAAGAGCACACCCAACCCCTTCCCACACCCAGTCACACTCCACAATGATTCCAATAGGACTAGCAATGTTGGGGCTGGAGTACCTGATAGCAATGCAAGTGCTACAACTTCAACTACAACAACAACAACAGGCTGCACAGAGGAGGCGCAGGAGCAGAAGGAGGGCAAGGCAGGGCCAGCAAGCCCCACCAGCACAGCCAGTGGCACCACACAGGCAGCCCACAATCCCACTCATCAGAGCCAGTCCATTCAACCTCACCGCTGAGCAGATCCACACCCTGTACCGTTTGGACCGGGACACCATCACCGCCATCGTAGACATGATACACAACGAAATTGTCAGCATGATAGAAACACCAACCACCATCCCACCCCTACTGAAGGTAGTGTCTGTACTCCACTTCCTGGCCACAGGCACCTACCAGGACACAGTGGGACACTTGCATGGCATTTCACAACCGTTATTCTCACGTACACTGATCCAAGTGCTTGATGCCCTCCTCAAGCACACAGACGACTACATCTCATTACCACGGTCTGCCCAGGAGATTGCAAACACCAAGGTGGGTTTCCATGCACTAGCCGTCATACCTGGTTGCATTGGTGCCATCGACTGCACCCATGTGGAATTGGTGGTGCCACATGCCATAGAGGTACCGTACCGCAACCGTAAACTATTTCACTCAATCAACGTGCAAATGGTCTGTGACTCCAACAGGATCATCACACACTGCTGTGCCCGATTCCCCGGAGCAACCCATGATTCAATGGTCCTTCGGAACTCTACAATACCACGCTACATGGAGCGACATGCAGGGCCAAGATCCTGGCTACTCGGTGAGTCACATGACATGACCATGGAAATGTGAAGTGGGTAGGTGAACGACGTACCAATGCATACTCCACCTGGCTGAAAGGGAGGGGGGAATGATGCATACTCCACCTGGCTGAAAGGGGGGGGAATTATGCATACTCCACCTGGCTGAAAGGGGGGGGGATGATGCATACTCCACCTGGCTGAAAGGGGGCGATGATGCATACTCCACCTGGCTGAAAGGGGGGGGAATGATGCATACTCCACCTGGCTGAAAGGGGGGGAATGATGCATACTCCACCTGGCTGTGAGTAGCAGAGACAACGGAGCCAGATCATACCCTAAAGCAGCCCAAACTTCAGCTGACACCACTTAACCTAATGCCCGATGTATGCAGCCCCACCACGTGAATGAAGGTGTGCCCCAACCATGACACAACCATCTGCAAGTGCATTGTACCAATTCACACCACATTGACTTCAACGAAATGCACCTACATGCACGTCACCAGACACCATCAACTGAAAGGCCTGTCCCCCATAACTGCGCATGAAGGAGGCACACGACGGACAGAAACATCAACACACCATCACACAGACAGCAAGGCCCACAAAACGTCCCTATCAACATCAGTATTGCTCACTGGGGTCATGATGAGGCCGACAGCAATGCTGCAATGATGTGAGCGTTGACATCACAGGACACGTGCCAGGCCACCAAAACAAACGGCATGAACGAACACAGTGGATGGGCACTCACAAGGCACTTGACCCCCCTGCATACATTGGTTGATGGCATGCACAACAGTCCATAAGAGCCATGAGCATATACTGGTCGCATAGTGTGAATCAATTAGTGCATTTAAAAGAGGTCTGAAGTAACAGTTGGATGCAAGCCATGTTGGCACGTCATGTTTTGAAATAGACGTCATGACTGACACATACATTCTCGCCCACATACAGGTGATGCAGGCTATCCCCTGAAGATGTGGCTCCTTACACCAGTCCGGAACCCAAAGAACCAGCACGAGGAGGACTTCAACCGTGCACATACACGTACCCGTGTGGTGATTGAGCAGGCATTTGGCCTATTGAAGGCACGGTTTCGCTGCCTCAGCAGGTCTGGTGGGGCACTCCTGTACCGCCATGAGAAGGTGGCAAAGATCGTCATGGCATGTGTCATGCTACACAATATGTGCGTCAGACGCAATGTTCCCCTGCCCCCTGATGCAGAACTGCAACCACCTGACGATGAGGATGATGAGGGTGGGGATGGGGCAGCGCCTCATGGAGGCGGCGATGCACAGGAGGGGCGTGAAATGCGTAGTACTCTGATCAACCAATTATTCTAGCACACGCGGATGGGGGGTGTCACCTGGAGATGACGATTGTGGCACTGTGTGCGTCTGTTATATGGACACTGGGGACTGTTTACCAATAAATCACACATACGCAATGAGCAATGTCCACACGTGATTTGTGCAAATAGGAAAAGTTTAGTTTAGTTTAGTTTATTATTTGTATAGCGCCGCCTGGCCCTAGGGCATCCGGGCGCTTGCGATGAATACAACAAGAATAATGAATACAACAAGAATAATGCAGCAGAAATGTACAAATCGATTACATATTTACAAATTTACAGTCTTGGTGCATGTTAGTGCGGTAGGGCTAGGCAGTTTCTTTGGATAGAAGCCAAGTTTTGGTGTTGTGTCTAAATCTGTGAAAGGACGGTTCTGATCTCAGCTCGAGTGGAAGTGAGTTCCAAAGTTTGGAGGCAAGCACGGGGAAGCTGGAGCCACCTGCTTTTTGGAGCTTAAATCTTGGGATATTTAAGCAGTGTGTTTGAGCTGATCTGGTAGGGCGCGCTGGGGTGTGGTGCTTGAGGTTGTCGGATAGGTATCTGGGTGCTTGGTTAGCTAGGCATTTGTGTGTGAGTGAGATGGTTTTGTATTCAATTCTTTGTGGTATGGATAGCCAATGGCAGGTGCGTCTGGCGTCCGAGATGTGTTCTTGTTTGGGTATGTTCAGGGCTGCTCGCAAGGCGTTGTTTTGTATGACTTGTAGTTTGTTGATGTTTTTCTGACTGGTTCCCAAGTATAGCGCATTGCAGTAGTCAACTCTGGAAAGGACTAGCGCTCTGGCTAAGGTGATGCAGTTGGATGGTGAGAGGTAAGGTCTGCTGGCATTGATAAGTTTACAAGTGTAAGCAGTGGCTGATGAGATGGAATTGATCTGTCTTGTCAGTGTGAGGGAGGAGTCGAGGTAGATTCCTAGGGTTTTGACGCTGTTAGAGACGGTGATGTTATTGCCGTCTATAGTGAATGCTTGATAGAGTTTGTCGAGTTTATTAAGTCTGGGTTGGGAACCTAGGAGAAGAAGCTCGGTCTTGTCGTCATTAAGGCATAGGCCATGCTTGGCCATCCATTCTTGGATAATGGAATAAATGTTGTTGAGAGCAGTGAGGTCAGTGGAGTAGTCGCCTGTTAAAGGGATCAGTATTTGGGTGTCATCTGCGTAGTTGGTGTAGATGACACCCAAGCGGTCCAGTATGTCAAAGAGGGGTTTCGTGAATACATTGTATAGAGTGGGGGAGACGCAGGAGCCCTGGGGGACACCGCAAGTGACTGGGGCTGGGATGGCAGAGGCTGTGGGTGCGAAGACTCTCATGGATCTGTTGTTAAGGAAGGAATGGATCCATGCGTTGGCGTTATCTGAAAATTTAGCTGCTGAGGATAGATGTTTGCAGAGGATGTCGTGGTTGACCAGGTCGAAGGCGGCCGATAAGTCAAGGAGGAGAAGGAGGGCTAGTTTACCATTGTCTTTAATGTTGTCCATCTGTGTCTTAAGGTCAATCAGGGCGGTCTCAGTGCCGTGTTTGGGGCGGAATCCTGATTGTCTGAGTCCTAGTAAGTTATTTTTCTCGAGGTGGTTCTGTATCTGGAGATAGGCAGCTCTGTCGAGGATTTTTAGTAGGAAGGGTACAGTCGTTATGGGTCTGTAGTTGGTGGGGGCATTAGGGTCAAGGGTGGGCTTCTTAAGTAACGGAAGAACCCAGGAGTCCTTGAGGTTGTTGGGCACTATGTTGGAGGTGAAGGATGCGTTGATGAGGGAGGTGATGAAGGGAGCAAGTTGTTTGGCAGCATCTTTAATGATAGGGGCTGGGCAAGTGTCGCCTTGGCATTTGGACGGTTTAAGAGAGTAGATTATTTCTTCAACCTCTTTAATGGTTATGGTGGAAAACTCAAAGAGGTTATTGTCATCATTTTGGGGGGTGGTGTGGGTGTATGTAGAGGGGGTGATGTTATCGGAGAGGGTGAGACTTTCTTTCTTTGTCAGGATTTTGGCTTGTAGCGTGGCAATTTTGCCTAGGAGTGCTTCCTGGATGTTCGTGCACCAGTGGATGTCTTTGTTGCAAGTGTCTGGAATGGGGGAGGGTGATTCGAGTTCTCTCAGGATATTGAAGAGCTCTTTGGTATTAGATTTGGCGTTGCTGATTCTTTCATTGTACATGTTTTTTTAGACTGGATGATGGCTGATTTATAGATGTTCGATGCTAGTGCGTAGGATGTCTTATTAATAGTGGATGGTGACTGTTTCCATGCTAATTCAGCTTGTCTTTTGGCTTTGCGGAGTGTTTTTAGTTTGGGGGTGAACCAGGAATTGAGGTGTGCTCGTGGTTTGGCTTTCCGAGGCTTGAGTGGTGCTATGGTATTTATGGCCTTAAGGATAGTTGTGTTGTATAAATCTACTAATTCAGTAGGGTTGGTCATGGTGGGTGAGAAGTCGATGATGGGTCGGAGTAGCGGGAGGAGTTTCTCTAGTGTGATATTTTTGTTGTTTCTTGTGAGTGTGGGTGGGGCATTGGAGGAGGGCCCTGGTGTTTGAGTGCCTTTGTTGATGGTGAAGGTAATAAGGTGGTGATCGGTCCAGGCGCATGGAGTGTTGGAGAGGATGGTAGTGTTGCAATTGAGGTCAGCTATCCAGTCAAGGATGCGGCCTTTGTTATGTGTGGGTTGTGCGATATGGTGGGTGAGTCCTAATTCTGAAATAGTGTTGGCGATAGTGTGAGCTTTGTCATCTTTCTCATCATTGAGACCTAGATTAAAGTCTCCTAGGATAAGTAGTCGAGAGTTAGGTTTGATATTGTTAGAGAGTAGAAGGGCTATGTCGTCATTGAAGGATAGTATGGGGCCTGGTGGTCTGTAGATGAGGTGGATGGTGATAGTGCTTGTGTGCGTTGTGGATAGTTTGAGGGTGAGTAATTCCGCTGATGTCAGTGATTGGTTTTGTATGTGTCTAATGTTGATGGAGCTTTTTGCAATAACGGCTACTCCACCACCTTTAGCTGTTTGTCTGTCTGCACGGTAGATGGTATAGTGTATTGTGAAAGTGATTTTGTTGAACACACCCACTCCCCCTCCCCCCTGAACTCCCCAACACACCCACTCCCCCCTCCCCGCTCCCCCTGAACTCCCCAACACACCCACTCCCCCCTCCCCCTCCCCCTTCCCCCCCTGAACTCCCCAACACACCCACTCCCCCTCCCCCCTCCCCCCTGAACTCCCCAACACACCCACTCCCCCCTCCACCCTCCCCCCTGCAATTCCTACAAAGGTGTGAGTAAGTCTGTGAAGCAGTGTCTGATGTAGGATTTCTCCACTGTCCGTCCACTATTGGCAGCCCCCTCCCCTGGCCCCCGGGGCACCCCTGCCTGTGCTACGCAGGTTCCTCCCCGATCGGCGGATGGGGCTGCTTGGTGTCGAACTGGCACTCGAGGAGGTTCCTGCCTGCTCATTTGGACGCATGTCCCGAATTGTCTGCACTAGTTCAGAGATGACGTGCCGCACAGCGGCGAGTTCTGCGCAGATGTCCTTTGTGGAGGACTCTATAGCAGCCTTCACTGTCTCTGCACATTTCCTAGCACTTTGGGGAATTGTGCAACCCTGGAGAAATCCTGGCTGACAGACTGCCTTTCTGCAGGTGTTCTGGGCAGGTATATGTGCCTGCGGACTGATGGGCGTGCAGTGATGATGGCCAACACCTGGTGTAGACACTGTGACTGCGTGGCCTGTGACACCCCCCCCCCCACTATGGCACTAGTCCGCTGAAATGATCCGGTAGCCAAGAAGTGCAGTGCATTGAGGACCTTCTCCAGGGGGCTGAGTGCTTGGGAGCACAGGGTGGGTGATGTGAGGTCATCCTCCCACTCAATGACCAGGTCGACTATTATGTGAGGTGGAAACCTGTACCTCCCATACACCTGGTCATCAGGCATACCAAATAGGCTGGTTCTGGGTGTAAAGATTCTGGCCCTGACTATCCTCCTCCTCCTCCTGCGGTATCCCACGGCCACTGCTGCTAGGAACGGTATATTCATCCTGGCGTCTGAGCTTGTTTGTTGTTTGCGCACACTTTTATGCTGCGCGGGACGTGCGCCTGCTTCATGCTGGCGTACGTGTTTCCGGATCTGACCTTTTTTTTTGGCGCGTTGTAGGCGACCGTGCAAATCTTCCCGCCCACCCCAGGAATACACGTAACACGCTCTCCCAGGCCCAGTCGCGTGTAAATATTCCCGCCCACCCCAGGAATACACGTACCCCACTCTCCCAGGCCCAGTCGCATGTGGAAGTTCACGCGAACCCCGTAATACACGTACCCTGCTGATATCGCGTGTGGACGTTCACCAGGACCCGTAATACACGTACCCTGATGATATCGCATGTGGAAGTTCACGTGGACCCGTAATACACGTACCCTGCTGATATCGCGTGTGGAAGTTCACGCGGACCCATAATACATGTACCCTGATGAAATCGCGTGTAAGACTACCCGCGCACCGCTGAAATACACGTACCCAAGCCAATCGCACTGCTGGGGGGTGGGGATGCAGGGAGACATGAGTGGGGGCCTGGTGGAGGGTGCCCCTGGATGCTGGGGGGTGGGGGTGCAGGGAGACATGAGTTGGACATGAGTGGGGGCCTGGTGGAGGGTGCCCCACAGTGCTGGGGGGTGGGGGTGCAGGGGGACATGAGTTGGACATGAGTGTGTGCCTGGTGGAGGGTGCCCCTGGATGCTGGGGGGGTGGGGGTGCTGGGAGACATGAGTGGGGGCCTGGTGGAGGGTGCCCCTGACTGCCGGGGGTGGGGGTGCAGGGAGACATGAGTTGGACATGAGTGGGGGCCTGGTGGAGGGTGCCCCTGGATGCTGGGGGGTGGGGGTGCTGGGAGACATGAGTGGGGGCCTGGTGGAGGGTGCCCCTGGATGCTGGGGGGGGTGGGGGTGCTGGGAGACATGAGTGGGGGCCTGGTGGAGGGTGCTCCTGACTGCTGGGGGGTGGGGGGTAGGAGACATGAGTGGGGGCCTGGTGGAGGGTGCCCCACAGTGCTGGGGGGTGGGGGTGCAGGGGGACATGAGTTGGACATGAGTGGGGGCCTGGTGGAGGGTGCCCCTGGATGCTGGGGGGTGGGGGTGCTTGGAGACATGAGTGGGGCCTGGTGGAGGGTGCCCCTAGATGCTGGGGGGTGGGGGTGCAGGGAGACATGAGTGGGGGCCTGGTGGAGGGTGCCCCGCAGTGCTGGGGGGTGGGGGTGCAGGGAGACATGAGTTGGACATGAGTGGGGGCCTGGTGGAGGGTGCCCCTGGATGCTGGGGGATGGGGGTGCTGGGAGACATGCGTGGGGGCCTGGTAGAGGGTACCCCTGACTGCTGGGGGGTGGTGGGGGTGGGAGACATGAGTGGGGGCCTGGTGGAGGGTGCCCCACAGTGCTGGGGGGTGGGGGTTCAGGGGGACATGAGTTGGACATGAGTGGGGGCCTGGTGGAGGGTGCCCTTGGATGCTGGGGGGTGGGGGTGCTGGGAGACATGAGTGGGGGCCTGGTGGAGGGTGCCCCTGACTGCCGGGGGGTGGGGGTGCAGGGAGATATGTGTTGGACATGAGTGGGGGCCTGGTGGAGGGTGCCCCTGGATGCTGGGGGGTGGGGGTGCTGGGAGACATGAGTGGGGGCCTGGTGGAGGGTGCCCCTGGATGCTGGGGGGTGGGGGTGCAGGGAGACATGAGTGGGGGCCTGGTGCAGGGTGTCCCTGACTGCTGGGGGGTGGGGGGAGACATGAGTGGGGGCCTGGTGGAGGGTGCCCCTGGATGCTGGGGGGTGGGGGTGCAGGGAGACATGAGTGAGGACCTGGTGGAGGGTGCCCCTGACTGCTGGGGGGTGGGGCTGGTAGACAATGTTGGGGGCCTGGTGGAGGGTGCCCCTGACTGCTGGGGGGTGGGGGTGCAGGGAGACATGAGTTGGACATGAGTGGGGGCCTGGTGGAGGGTGCCCCACAGTGCTGGGGGTGGGGGTGCAGTTGGACATGAGTGGGGGCCTGGTGGAGGGTGCCCCTGGATGCTGGGGGGTGGGGGTGCTGGGAGACATGAGTGGGAGCCTGGTGGAGGGTGCCCCTGGATGCTGGGGGGTGGGGGTGCAGGGAGACATGAGTTGGACATGAGTGGGGGCCTGGTGGAGGGTGCCCCACAGTGCAGGCGGTGGGGGTGCAGGGAGACATGAGTTGGACATGAGTGGGGGCCTGGTGGAGGGTGCCCCTGGATGCTGGGGGTTGGGGGTGATGGGAGACATGAGTGGGGGCCTGGTGGATGGTGCCCCTGACTGCTGGGGGGTGGGGGGGTGGGAGACATGAGTGGGGGCCTGGTGGAGGGTGCCCCACAGTGCTGGGGGGTGGGGGTGCAGGGGGACATGAGTTGGATATGAGTGGGGGCCTGGTGGAGGGTGCCCCTGGATGCTGGGGGGGTGGGGGTGCTGGGAGACATGAGTGGGGGCCTGGTGGAGGGTGCCCCTGACTGCTGGGGGCTGGGTGTGCAGGGAGACATGAGTTGGACATGAGTGGGGGCCTGGTGGAGGGTGCCCCTGGATGCTGGGGGGTGGGGGTGCTGGGAGACATGAGTGGGGGCCTGGTGGAGGGTGCCCCTGGATGCTGAGGGGTGGGGTTGCAGGGAGACATGGGTGGGGGCCTGGTGGAGGGTGCCCCTGGATGCTGGGAGGTGGAGGTGCTGGGAGACATGAGTGGGGGCCTGGTGGAGGGTGCCCCTGGATGCTGGGGGGTGGGGGTGCAGGGAGACATGAGTGGGGGCCTGGTGGAGGGTGCCCCTGGATGCTGGGGGGTGGGGTGCAGGGAGACATGAGTGGGGGCCTGGTAGAGGGTGCCCCTGGATGCTGGGGGGTGGGGGTGTAGGGAGACATGGGTGGGGGCCTGGTGGAGGGTGCCCCTGACTGCTGGGGAGTGGTGGGGTGGGAGACATGAGTGGGGGCCTGGTGGAGGGTGCCCCACTGTGCTGGGGTGTGGGGGTGCAGGGAGACATGAGTGGGGGCCTGGCGGAGGGTGCCCCTGACTGCTGGGGGGTGGGGGGGATGGGAGACATGAGTGGGGGCCTGGTGGAGGGTGCCCCTGGATGCTGGGGGGTGGGGGTGCTAGGAGACATGCGTTGTTGATCAGTAGTGCAAGGTGACATGTGGCTTGGCTGGGGGGCATGCCCATGGAGGGTGGGCTGCCTGCGGGACATGAGAAGGGGTGCAGGGTAGTCCCCTGTGGTGTGGGCTGCCTGCAGGGGCCGTGGAGGTGTAGAGGGAACACCTGGAAGGACCCACACGGCCAATTCACGTGTAGTACTCCCCGGAACCCCTGAAATACACGTACCCTGCTGAAATCGCGTGTGAGATTTCCCGCGCACCCCGAAATACACGTACCCAGGACATTCACGTGTGGAACTTCCCACGCACCCCTGAAATACACGTACCCTGGTGAATTTGCGTGTGAAACTTCCCGCGCACCCCGAAATACACGTACCAAGGACATTCGCGTGTGAAACTTCCCGCGCACCCCGAAATACACGTACCCAGGACATTCGCGTGTCGAACTTCCCGCGCACTCCTGAAATACACGTGCCCTGATGGAATCGCGTGTGATACTTCCCACACACCCCTGAAATACACGTACCCTGCTGAATTCGTGTGTGAAACTTCCCGCGCACCCCAGGAATACATGTACCCAGGACAATCGCGTGTGTAACTTCCCGCGCACCCCTGAAATACACGTACCCTGCTGAATTTGCGTGTGAAACGTTCCGCGCACCCCTGAAATACACGTGCCCTGATGGAATCGCGTGTGATACTTCCCACACACCCCTGAAATACACGTACCCTGCTGAATTCGTGTGTGAAACTTCCCGCGCACCCCAGGAATACATGTACCCAGGACAATCGCGTGTGTAACTTCCCGCGCACCCCTGAAATACACGTACCCTGCTGAATTTGCGTGTGAAACGTTCCGCGCACCCCTGAAATACACGTGCCCTGATGGAATCGCGTGTGAAACTTCACGCGCACCCCTGAAATACACGTACCCTGCTGAATTTGCATGTGAATGTTCCCGCGCACCCCTGGAATACACGTACCCAGGACAATCGTGTGTGGAACTTCCTACGCACCCCTGAAATACACGTACCCTGCGGAATTTGCGTGTGAAACTTCCAGCGCACCCCTGAAATACACGTGCCCTGATGGAATCGCGTGTGAAACTTCCTGCGCACCCCTGAAATACACGTACCCTGCTGAATTTGCGTGTGAAACTTCCCGCGCACCCCTGGAATACACGTACCCAGGACAATCACGTGTGGAACTTCCCGCGCACCCCTGAAATACACATACCCTGCTGAATTCGCATGTAAAACTTCCTGCGCACCCCTGAAATACACGTGCCCTGATGGAATCGCGTGTGAAACTTCATGCGCTCCCCTGAAATACACGTACCCAGGACAATCGCGTGTGAAACTTCCCGCGAACCCCTGAAATACACGTTCCCCGCTTGGCGTTTGTTGTTTGGCAGCCCTGTGAACTGGTCCAGGGTTAGCACAGACATTTGCGATGATTTGGGGATTTTGATGGCTTTTCCTTGCGCGAGGGCATTCTTGGGGACGTAACTGGCGCTGCTGCAGGGTCGCTGCGCCACTCTGCACCACGGCTGGTTTTGGAGGCTAAAATCCATGAATACGCTGTGCGATGAAATGGATTTTATCGCACGCGGCTGGCGCAGTGTATCGCACGGGGACACTGTGCGCCAGCCGCGTGCGCCACTTTTGTGCGAAATTCTATGAATTAGCCTGTAAGTTTCTAATTAAAAAAATAGCAAATTAATTCATGTATATTTTAATGGGGCTTATTATTTCTAGTCTCACAAGATGTCTAATAATCGCTAGGTTTAGTGATATATGTTTGACAAGACACAATTTTTCCCATACATCATTTTCACTTAGTATTATTGGCTCTTTGAAATGTCTTCCAAATAATTATTTTCTCATTTTTTTAGGGATTTGCATTCAACCATAATATGTCTAAGGGTCTTGTCTTCTTTGCTGTTCCCACAAAATCTACAAGTATGCTCTAAATTGTCATTCGCATCCCATTTGAATATCACTTCTCTTGTTGGAACCAAGTTAAATCTGAACCTCATGAGTTCTATCCGATATTGTACATTTGGATACTTTTGAATGTAATTAGGAATTTCACTGTTTTCTTCCAGGAATATAGCCTTTTTTGAAATATTTGTATTCCTCACAATCATTTCTAGTTGTTATCAAATCGAACCTCCAATGTTTCTGTTTAGCTTTTTCTGGGTTATTTGTTAGCAGCGTTTCACTTATGCCTGCTTCGGCCATCATTTTTCTACAATTCATTTTCTAAGTATTTATCATACCATTATCAGGATTAGGGAACATCTCTGCTATTAATCCAATAAATGTTCTAGCATATTTTTCTGTTGATTTGCACTTATTATACAATAGTAGGGAGCTCCAGTCGGAAATCACTTGGAGGAATGTGAGGCCCAGCTCATATGTCGCTATTGACATAGGGAAGCTTTTTGGTAAGTTCATGATTGCCTTGCAATATATACCCTCCAATTACGGCGTATTTGGTTGATCAATAGCCAATTTACTGGGGATCACTTTCTGCCTTTAATATGAAATAACAGGTTTTCTGGAGAATTTTCCATATTTCTGCTGTACTACCTTGTCTTGTGAACAGAGTACTTGCATTTTATGTTTGATCTCGTTTTTATATGGTATTTCGCTCCTGGTGTCATTAAATATTTATACCCAAATATTTGTAGTAATTAACTACATTCACATTATTACCATTTATACTCCAATCGTGCACCAATTTATTTTTGATTGTCTGGCTAGATCTAAATATGAGAATATTGGATTTGTTGGCATTAATACGTAAGCTATTATCCTTGGCAAGCTTTTCTAAGATTATATAATGAATGGTAATATTACAGAAATAAATGCTACTTACTATTTAAGAGCTTGTTTTTTAATAAGTGCCTGGTGTATGTGAGTCTGTATGCAGAGTTGTACTGAGGTGACAATATGAGGTGTACAGTTCTGGTTTGTGCTTGGCGCTATTCCATTATGTTGTGTGCTGCATGAAAAAATATTTTGTACATTTTCAAATGTTGATTTTTTACAAAAAGGTGAATTTGAGTGTAGTAAATGTACGTAATGTTATGTATATGTGTTTGTTGATTGAAGGGTAGAAGATTCTTTGTTCTCCCCTGTGCTTCTGGGCTTTGTGAATGCTACCTGCTGTCTGCAATATATATGTTCACAATTCTGCCTCGTGTGCAGGAAATTCGAACTGCACTCTCCACAGGAATTAGGGCAAACCAATCCAATTTGGAAAAAATGCTGCCGGGTCCACACCACTGTTGCCAAAAAATATCTTCCTTCATTTTTCAAACCAGGGAAAATCATAAAGTACGCAAAACATGGAAATCCTTTAAAAATTTAAAATACATGGGTCTTCCCAAGTGTAGCAATTAACTTGCTGAGACGTTCACGTGTTCCGCGGCCAACTAGCCGCTTGTTCACAAAGATTTGCCTCATTGTCAAACACCCATTTAAAAGACAGGAAGTAAAGGCAGGCGAGAAAGTTTAGATGTAAACACAATAAAAGGACTAGTTTTCCTAAAATGCTGCAAACCCAGAATTACATTTTGGCCATTTTAGCCTGGTATATTTTGTAATTTACAATGTTGGTGATTAGGTTCCAGACATGGAGTGTTGGGTGTCCTGACCCACATTTAAGCTATCATGCTGCAACATTTGGTGCTGTGGGCTTAGAAAATTCAAGATGGCGGAAAACCCACATGTGCGCCGAAATCCAGGAAAGCTGCGCAGTTTGTGCGCACACCAAAATGGTTGTCTCACTTGCCACCCACCAGTGCGAGAATGATAGGCCGGGTTGCCATGAGGGAAATGGGTTGCCAAAGGAAAAACAGTAGCGCCGGTTAGCTTCAAAGCGCTTTAAAACCACCCTGTGTTTCTCTGAAGGCAGGCTCAAAATGCCTATTTTCAAACATTGCAACATGTGCAAAATATTCACTGGACACCAGCAGACATTTGGTAGAATGGAGTGCTGTGTGCCTACAAAATCTGGGAAATGAAGAGCCCAAAACAATGCTTATAACAAAACTGCTATGGAGTCAGCAGTTTAAGTTGCACTGGATTTAAAGACACTAAAATCGAAAATGTTTAGATTAAATGAGTGACCTATGTTTGGTGTCACATGCCTTTGTAACTGTTGAAATGTCATAGTTTTGCACTTAGAATCAGCATTCTAGCTGCATGTGTAAAATTGCAAGTTAATTTAAAAAGCAACAAAAAAAACATGACAGTTAGCTGAAAGTCTGGCTTAATGAACTTGATTTTGCTTGACAGCTACCCCCATCAGGAGTGAAACTTGAGGCACAACTGTGTTCCCAGGCCTATCTGCCTTTTGCTGGCCACACTAAGGATATGCCATCTCTCTGATAATTGAATTAAGGGGAGCCCCACAGAATACAGGAGCTCTGAACAATGTAACCCCCTTCACCCAGGCAGATGGTTTATGACGGGAGTCGTAACTGGTCGTAAAAAGTGGCTTCCTCCTGAAGGAAAGGGGAGGAGCACTGCCTGTGAGAGCAAGCTGGCTTGGCAGAACTGGAAAAACCAGAAATTCAACCTTGTGCTGAGGGTAAACCACACCCCTTTGGAGCCAGAACATAACTTTAAAAAGATGGATCATTCATAGAGCGGACATGTGAAAATTTTATAAATGATACCATAATTCTTGTGATTTTTCTGCCCACGTTTTAAGACGTGCTAGGACCCGGTGGTATGTTCAGGGGGGTTTTAGCGGAAAAGAGGATATTACTCAAAATGTGTGCATGTTAAAAATCTGAAACTTCATCAGTTAATGTCCATACTCCTTGCGCACATGTGTGTAAAATTGGGTTAATGTCAGAAATTGCAAAGTCAGTTAAAAAGTGAAATAAGTGCCATTTCTGAATGCAAGCCCCCAGGAAGAGCAGAGTTTGGACAGGGTATATCTCCTGTGATATGTGATGTGTGCATGTAATTTTAAACCAATGTTTACCTGTGCAAATATGTCTTTTGTTATCAAATCTAGATTTGTGTGCAATTTGACTGGGGAGTGTCCTCTCTGCAAGCCATAAAATGACATCACGCTGACACACACTTCCTTCCCCAATCAAATGAGAAATGGAAGTTTGACCAATTAGAAGCTGAGAGAGAGGTAGGGTCAGTGATGCTAGAACACACCCACATTCTAAACACGTAAAAGCAGAGAGACAGGACAGATAGGGACCTTCAAATCCATTTGCAGCTGGAAGCTCTGCCGGAAAAATCCATACTTACCTCCATCAACTTTCAAAGAGCCAACACTTAGACTCCAAGATAAACAGAGACTTCAAATCCCTCAATCTCCAGAATCCAGAAGCAGTGCTGTACCCAGAGAGAGAGCAGAGCTGACCCAGACCCATGTTAGCAGTTCCAGAGACCAGACGCTGTGCCCAGAGACCGTCCGAAGTCCAGACCTGTTGACCAGATCGTGACAAAGCCGCCTTCCTGTTTAAAATCTCTTGTGAGTACTCAGCAAAACTCAGCACACATCTCTTAGTTAAAATCATATAATTCAATCCATTTTTAATCTAAGTAGAACTGCAGCTTAGCAATTGTGTTATCCTGCCATCATTTTTAAAGCTGAAAAAGTGCTGCGTTTAAAATTTGCAAAACCAAAAACGACCTTTACTAAATCGCTCATATCTCCACGACCGTTTGTCTTAGAGACTTGCAGTAACTTTCATCTGGAAGCTGAGATCCTATGCTTTCTTAGGACCCCAAAACGATAGTGACAGTCCTTGTAGTTCCTCTGTAATAGCGCTCGGCGCATTCGCGAATTTTACCGCGATTTGCAAATTTCTTCACGTGTAAAAAAATCTGCTGCTACTTGCCTTCCATTTGCCAGAAATTTGTTTAACCTGCTAATCATTCCTGAATCATTGCAAGAGTGAGCCTGGACTAATATTAACTAGATACCACTCACCCTGAACCTCTGAAAGGGAATTAAAAGCATTTCCAGCATAGTTCTCATCCATTGCTAGCACATATAAAAGTATTTGGGCCTGTGTTTTCAAAACTCCTATCTGTTTTCTTTAAGCGTGCTTGGGGGGGATTGAACTGAATTACATTGATTGCATTTCTGAGAACTGTGTGCTTTCCTCCCATTTCCTTGCATTGCATAAAGAGGGGGGGAGTGAATAGCCAGAGAAAAGTGATTACATTGTTTTTACTGAAATTCTATCAAGTTATTTTCTTTACTGCATTTCATTCCACATTGCATCCATTTGAACTCTATGAAGCATTCTCTATCACATTATTCTTCTGTCCCTATTTACCAGTGTGCTACCTTATCCATTTCATGTCAACTCCTTAGTGATTATAAAGAAGTGTGCTAGTGCCAGATTCTCCGTTGTTAATCTTTATCATACCAGATTAAGTGTGATGTCCAATTATTAATTTATTATAAAGTGTGATAGATATATATTGCTTTACTTCTCAAATAAACCTTTTAATTTGCAAAACAGAACTACTTCTTGGCTCAGTGGGGTCAGGAGGATTCCAAGAGAGGGGTGTTATATAAGGGTAGTCATCCAGAACGCATGAACTGGACATAAAGATATATCAATAAGGGTTTTCATTCAGTATTCTAGACTAGGCGTTGACTTGGCTGTAGTGCTGAATTGAATCCTCTTACAAATTGGGGGCTCGGGCCGGACGTTTGGGTTAGATCTATCACTTGTGCAGATTAATACAGTGTGCCAGCTGACGAGATACACATATCCGGTCGGAGCACACGCTGTGTTACGCTGTAAAGCACTTCTCAAAGGAACGCTCCAAGAAAAGTTCTGTTCTGCAAAAATAAAATACAAACTTCTGTAAGTCAGGACAGAGACCAATCTCTAGAATGACGACCTTAGTAGACATGAAAATAGCCAGAGAGCACCTCTTGCATAAGCTATTTGTGAGAGGTGAATGGACCGAACAGGGCCAGGATGCGTGGTTGCAGGCCATCACACAACAGGTCACTGAAACAGGGTCAGATATATATAGAGATCAAGGTCCCTTACATGTGGCCCTGAGTGAACTATATATGGCTCCTAAAGCCAAAGAGGAACACAATAAGATTGCCAGGATAGCAGCATACCTGTACCTATACATGGGAGACATGCAGGATAGATGTGCTGAAAGCCATAATCTGGCAAATAGGCAACAGATGGCATTACAGAAGGCCCAATCTGATCTGGACTCTTCTGAGCAGAGGCTGCAGAGGAGCCAGGAGTCAGAAAATGACAGCAGAAGGTACATCACTAAAATAAAGGAGGATATGGATATACTGCAACAGGAAAAGGCTGACCAGGATACTAGATTTCTGGCCCTGCAGAAGGAGCACCAAGACAGTTTGGACTCCTTACTGCAGAGCCAGAAAAAGCTGGAGCAACAATTAGACTTTAACAGGGCATGCACGGAGCAGGTAGCCACCCTGCAAAGTCATCTAGATAGAGTGAAGGTAGAGAGCAACAAGCTGATTTTGAAAGACCTGGATACCCAGGCAGAGTTTGATGAAGAGCGCCGGAAAGCTGGTGCCCTTCAAAGGCAGAGGGACGACCTGGCAGCACAGATGCAGGCTCTCAGTCAGGAAAGAGACACTTTAGGCCAGGAAGTCTGCCACTTAAAAAAGGAAATTGAAGAAAATCACCTGGCCCTCCAGGGGCTGGGTGACCTCCAAAAAGAAAACCAGAACTTGGTAGAGCACACCAGAAGGGTGGAAGATGCTCTGGCAAGAAAGGAGCAGGCCGGTAGGGATGGGACTCAGGAGGTAAACCTCCTGCAGCAAAGACTGGCCCAGTTCTCCAGGACCAACCAGGAAGCACAGAGGGAAAATGAGGCTCTCTGCCAGCACAATGAGAGGCTCCAGCAACAGGTAGCGATGCAGGAGAAACTGATAGAGTCGAGTAAGGCCTTAACAGAGGAACTGAAAGCACAAATGCAGGCTCTTGCATTGCAACAGGGAGCAGGGGCGGATAGAGATGAGGTCCGCTTGGAAAGAGAGATTCCTGACCATAACCGCAGGAGCCCTAACACCAGGGGCCTTCATCTCCCCCAGTCCCTGGACTCTACCACCCCCATGTCCCCTGGCGCACATGAGCACCGGCCCACAGGGATGGCAGACTACTATCCAGACAAAAGTATGGGGCTCATAGGCCAGTACCACCCAGGTATGGAGGGGCGGGCATCCGGGTATGGGCACCCAAGTACAGTACAGTTCAATGGGGAACCCCAGGAGAGTAGGCCCATTAAGGGCATCCTGAAAACCTCTGCCCAGTTAGGTCAGTGGGGGGGGTACCCATCAAATCCTGGCAGCAAGGAGGAATCTGAAGACTCCTCTGAACTGCGCAGGACACAGGAGACCAGGTCCCCACATTCTGCCAGCCATTCCCAGGCTCGCAGAATCCGGGAAAACCTGGAAGAACAGACGGGAACCTCTGGGAGCAGTGCCTCTGAGTCCGAGGACGAATGGACAAGGGTTACCCGAACCAAAAAGGCCAATAAGGCAAAAAGGGCCTTGCTTAAGGACCCCTTAAAGCAGATTAAGGCGATCAGGAGCGTCATCACGCCTTACCATAAGAACGCTAAGTATTCTGTTTGGGAGCACTTAGAGTTGTTTGAACAAATGATGGAGACTTTCCATTTGAAGGACAGCCAAAGCTGTATTCAATATGTAAAGTGGACCTTCTCCCCAGAATACTCCAGTTTCTTTGCGGGGCTGGAGGACCAAAATCATTTAAGATGGTCCACCTATAAGGTGGCCATCTTGAAACATTTTTCTGTTCACAGAAATCCTCAAGAGGCTCGCAAGGCAGCCTACAATTTGCAATGTGGGGAGGATCAGGCCCCACAAGAATTTGTGCAGGAGTTAAAGCGTGCTTTTGCACAGACCACAAGAAGGGTGCGCACGGATAGCAGAGAATTCATTAATACGTTTTTCCATGCCTTGCCCAAATATATCATGACCCAGCTCGTGAGGGATTTTCACGAGAAAAGATCTTTAGACTGGGTCATTGAACAGGCTACCCGGATCTATGAGGTGCAGAAACCGGTAGATAGCAAAAGTAATGCCCAGAAAAACCCCAAAGCCAACAGCACCCCTGCTGCTGCCAAGGTGGCAGAGGTAAAGGTCACCCCCGTTTTGGATTTGGAGATGGGGGGGCCTAAAAACCTACCTGCACCTAATAATGCTAGGCCCAGAAGGTCCTCGGGCCAGTCACAGACAGGGAGCCAGGGAGGCAGCCCCAATGGGGTCCCCCGCTCTCCTGATTATGTAAGTCCCCGTTACAAGGGAAATCGACCCATCCTGGGTTATGTGTGGACTCCTCCAGCCCAAGGGGGGGGGATCCGGCCAAGCACCTAACCCAGGGAACCTCCCTCCTAACTTCCCACCGGAGGGCAGAAATTCTCCAAACCCTGGGCAGAACTTTTTCCCCAGATATCCACCCGACTTTCAGCCCCAAAACTATCCATCCTTCTTTCCCCAATTCCCTGAGCCCAGACCACTGAATCCGGGAGAGGGGAGGCCAAGGGTGGAGGGGTACCCAAATCTTCCCAACCCGGGGTATTACCAGAGGAGGGACAGCTACCCTTCCCGGGATCAGCCCAGGGGAGAAAACAGGGCCCCGTATCAGCCTGAGCGGGTTTCCCAGTTAGAGCGCCAGGTTCAAAACATGGCGCGGGATCTGGGTCACATACTGAGGGCTCAGCAGAACCCTCAGATGGGCGTGCCGGCGCAGAACGCACCCAACTCTGGACCTGGTGCTCCAGAACAATGACGGGGGCAGCACCCCGATAACTCACCGGTTCCCAGGAAGGAGGCACAAAGGGAAGGGGGGTGTAAAGCCTTGGAGGAAACTTCCTTCCTCACTTGTAAACAGCCCCTGGAAACCCAGGAACCGGAAACAAAATCTCCTGCCCCTGAAAGTCTGCCTCCTAAGGAGCAGAGGGGGGGTAGGAGAAACAAAAGACCCAAACAGACTCAGTTTGAGGAGGAGGTACAGATCTTCCAATTTGAGGGAGAGGGATCCTCAGAGGATCCTGGGAAAAGGATCTTCTCCTTCAGAGAGGGGGGAACTCCTCCCAAAGAAAAATGGGTCCCTAGGGATGCAAATCCAGACTGGGGAGATGTGGAGACTGAGCTACCGCCGCCCACCATCTCATCCCAGAACCAACAGCAAGAAAATCCCCTGGTTCAAACCCATCCTGGTGACTGCCTCCAAAAAGGGGGGGGCGGCCCAGAACCGGAGCCAGGGGAACCCACAATGGCTCTGATCTCCAGTTGCCAACTTTTTCTTTCAGATTCCCAAGGCTCTCCACAGAATTCTGCCCAAATCTCTTCGCTAGCGATGTCCAAAACCAGAAAATTAGCCCACCAGTTGTCCAAAAATGTACATTATCTGTGCCCCCTTGAGGAGAAGGAGGGAAGATACTATGCCCCGGTACAAGTACAGGGGCAGGGTACAATTTTGGCACTGGTGGACACTGGATCTCAAGCTACCCTTCTGTCCAGAAGGGCCTTTGACGAACTAAATGCAGGAAGGGGAGAGAATTACCAAATTCCTCTCACCTCTCTTCCTGGACAACTGCAGAACTTTGACGGGAAGGAAATTCCCGTCGAGGGGACGGCAGATTTGGACATTAAAATTGGGCGACATAAGTTGAAACACCCGGTCATAGTTGTGACCCCAGAGGGCACCCCTTGTTTACTAGGGAATGACCTCCTGAGAAGGTTGTCACCCCTAATAGATTGCGTAAACAAGGTCCTCTGGACCCAGACTAGCCGACCAATAAAATTAAAACAGAGTGTCATCCATGTTAGTTTAAACGGCACCTGCCACATGGTTGAACAAAACTCTGACCAAGTAGAATTTCACTTCCAGAATAGCCAAATTCCAGACGTGACAGTAATAGCAGTAGGACAACAGACTGGTGATGGGGGGTCCTCTCTATTTCTGAAAATCAACCTTCCTTCCAGTTTAAGGTGGTATTCCACACTGGAAGGAAACACTCTGAAATTCTATACTAATCCACAATCAGAAACTACCACTTCTATAGTCCAGGAAGATGTGAAATCAGCTCAGAGCCTGGCTGATATTCAGCAAATTGGAGAGCAGTTATTCATCCCTGTCCAGTTAAATGATGGGAAGGACTCTGTTCTCGCTCGAGTGTGTGTGAACAACGGTAAGAGCTTCATCAGCGAAGCCATGTTCCGCCAACTCCCAAAAGATCCAGCCATTCCCACCTTCAAACTGATAGACAAATGGGAAATGGACCTGGAAGCACCTAATTCCAAACATCTCCTGCCAAGCAGGTGTATGCTCAAAATCTCCATTGGCAACAAGAGCATAGTCCACAATTGTTGGGTCGTGCGAGACGTCCCTGCCGCCTTTTACTTAGGCAGTGACATTCTCAATCGCTTTGCCATTAGTTTGGACCTAATAAACTTCAAAGCTTGGTCCCGATTAGCGGATAATCCCATGGGCTTTGATGATCCAGAAAAAGCATTTAGGTCAGCCCAATTGCTACCTTATGCAGTTGAAATTCAGATTAAAGAGGAAGTCACCATCCCAGAAAGGACCCGACAATTCTCCCTGGAAGTGAAAGTTAAAAGAGGACAATATTTGCAAAACCCTGATGCTTACATACATCTAAATGCTTCTCTCCAACAGCAAGGGTTGGGGGTAAACCCAACTCCATTAGTCAACATAGAACATGACACCATTCCAATAGAGGTGGATAACAGCGACTTAAAGAGTATTACTCTAGCCGCAGGCACCATTGTTGGAATGGCGGTTGATGACCGACATTTTTCCATTGATTTAGGTAATGAACTGTTAGGACCAATCCCCAAGGACTGTTTTGACAGTGACAGTGAGGACCATACAACACCAGACAGGATTTTTACCCGGCATGGGGGGAACTTCCTGGTGTACACTTCTTGCCCCTATGGTAAGGAAGATGTGACTTGTGACTTCAGGAGGGATGAGGTGATTTTCCAGGTCCATGAGGGCTGCCTTTCCCACCTGAAGCCTCCGGTCCAAATCAGCACTCTGACCAGGGACTTCTCCACCCAGCTGGAGGAGGCCGCGGAGATAGCCAGACCAGAAGTCTTTCCAGGCTTCAGGCAGATGGTGGAAGAGAGAGTCAACCTAGCTGATGCCTGTGTGACTCTGGAACAAAAGCAAAAGTTGAAACGAGTTTTCTTGGATTTCCAAGATCTCTTTGCGGTAGACTCATATGACTGTGGCAGCACCGACATCCACACCACAACAATCCCCACGGACCCTGGCATGACTCCTGTGTTTGTGAAGCAATATCGTTTGCCTCTCGCATCCATGGAGTCACTTACTGAAATAATTAAGAACCTTGAGTCCCGGGGAATAATCCGTCCAGTCCACAGCACCTTCAATAATCCGGTGCTGGGAATATTGAAGCCAAACGGCCAGTGGAGACTCTGCGCCGACCTCAGGGAGCTCAACAAACGGGTCCATACTTCCTGATGGCCTCTGCCCTACATTGACCAAGGGCTGGCCCAGATCCAGGGGTCACAGGCATTCACTGCAATAGACCTGACCAATGGATACTGGACTGTGCCGGTCAGTAGGGAGGACCAATACAAGCTGGCTTTTACCTTTGGGGGCCAGCAATACACATGGACCCGGACTCCCTTCGGATACCTCAACTCCGGTAATGAGTTCAATATTTTCCTACATAAGGCCATGCCCGACCTGGGTGCGAGGGGTAACCTGGCTTACGTAGATGATGTCCTCATCAAAAGTTCATCTGTGGAGGAACACATAGCGGAGATCCGTTATGTTCTGACGCAGTTGAGGGCCGCCGGAGCAAAACTTTCCTTTCAGAAAGCACAGTGGTGTAGAACCCGTGTTAATTTCTTGGGGCATGAGATTACTCCTCAGGGCCTCTGTCCCCAGGAAAAGAAAGTGGAAGCACTTCAGAAACTGAAAGACCCCACAACTCTGCGGGAACTAAGGAGCCTCCTTGGACTGACTAATTACAGCAGAAAGTTCATTGAGGGCTACGCAGAGATCACCAGACCCCTGATTCATCTCCTGAAGGGGGGGTCAAGTGGGAATGGGGTCCAGAACAATCCGAGGCAGTAAGACAACTCAAAAGAAGCCTCTCACAAGCGCCTTGCCTAGCTTACCCTGTCAGAAACAAGGAGTTCTTCCTGGAGACGGGGTTCTCTAATACGTGCTTGACGGCAGTATTATACCAAAAGCATGACAAGGTCAATAAAGTAATCTCCTATGCGAGCAAAACTTTATCCTCTGTGGAGGAGAAATTCAACGATTGTGAGAAGGCACTCCTGGCGACGGTGTGGGCATTGAAGAATTACCGCCCGTTTATCCAGGGGGAGCACATCATAGTGGAGACTCCACACCAGCCTCTGCAATATCTCCAAAGTGACAGAATCCGGGCCGGAAATGTGAGTAATTCCCGAATTACTTCCTGGATTCTGTCAATGCAAGGCTTTCCTGTGGAGGTCAGATATGGCCAAAACAAGAAGAGTCCCCTCGCGCAAGGTCTGGCTGACTTGCATGATTGTGCCAGAGAAAACTGTCTCGAGGACGAAGGTCTAAAAATAAAGGACAACATGGAGGCATACCTTAATTCCCCACACAAAGTCTTTGAAGAAGACAAGTGTGAGGGAATGCCCACTGTCTATGTGGATGGATGCTCTTACCATGTTGACAACGACGGGGAGAAAGAACTGGTGGCCGGCGTAGGGAATGCATGGGTGAATGAGTCCCCAGAACCCTCCGCTGGATACAAAATTGGTCCCCGAAGTAGTCAGGTGGCAGAATTGATGGCTGTGCATCAGGCCACCCTCACTGCTGTCCAGCATCAACTCCGCGAACTGGTCATAATCACAGATTCGGATTATGTACGGAACGGGTTCGTGGAGCACCTGATTAATTGGAAAACCAGAGGCATGTTATGTGCTAACAACAAACCCTTGAAACATGGGAAGTTGATCCAAAACATTGATGATCTGATCACCTCGAATGAGATGACCATCTATTGGAAAAAGATCAAGGGTCATTCCAAAGTAGAGGGACCAGACAAAACTGGAAATGACTTAGCTGATCAGCTGGCCAAAACCGGGGCCATCCAAGGGGATCTAATTGAGATTGAGTCCCTGTTGGGGGAAATCCAGGTCACTGTTATCACTAGGTCCCAGACAAATGCTCACAACGACCTTTCAATTGCACAATGGAGTAAGGAGACCCCTGATGCTGATTTGATTACAGCTCAGAAGGGGGATCCAATTATTGGTAAGTTTTACCAGCACCTTGAGGACCCTGAGAACTTTCCCCTGACGGACACCGATTACATTGGGAAAGAGGACCTAAGAGTGTTGATGAAATGTCCAAAAATGTTCCGGATCCAAGACGGTTTGTTGGTAAGGAAATCCAAAGCTGGCCACGATCAGTGGGTGGTTCCTACCTCATTCCGAAGCCTGATGTTAAGTCACACCCATGATGCGGCCACTGCCGGTCATAGGGGGTTTCACACAACATTGGAAATCTTAAGAGAGGTTGCATACTGGCCACACATGGGGCAGGACCTCGACCAATACTTGAAGGGGTGTCTCGTGTGTGCACAATTTCAGCCATCATCCCTCACGCACCGCGCGCCTCTCCAAAAGCGGGGGATGACACTGCCATGGTCAGATTTACAAATCGACTTTGTAGGCCCTGTGATTCGCTCTGCTAGGGGGAATAAGTACATGTTGACTGTCACATGCTTGTTCACCAAGTGGGTGGAATGTCTCCCAGCCCCAAACTGCAAGGCAGAAACGGCAGCTGCCTTGATGATTAACCACATCTTTTCCCGTTTTGGTCTACCTCAAAGGATTGAGTCAGACAGAGGTAGCCACTTCACCAGTGAAGTAATGACAAAGATGTGGGAGATACTGGGGGTCAAGAGAAAGCTACACATTGCTTATAGACCAGCTTCTTCTGGGGCAGTAGAGAGATATAACCGGACAATTGTGAGCATCTTAAAAAAGTTTGTGGCAGATTCTGGGCCAAGTTGGGATATCCGATTACCTCTGGTCCTAATGGCCATCAGATCTACCCCTTCATCTGCAACCAAAATGTCACCATTTGAGTTGATGACTGGACGCAAGATGGTGCTTCCTCAGCATTTGCTCTATAGGACCCAAGAGCAGACACTGATAAATGCCTCCACTACTCATGAGTATGTGGAGAATTTAAGGAAACACCTCCAACATGCTTTTGCTTACGCTCAGCGGAATCTAGAAAGATCGGCTGATAGCATGAAGACCCATTATGACCTGAAAACTTCCAGGAAGGAATATCAGGTGGGAGACCGGGTCTATCTATACAACTTCCAAAGGAACCAGGTCAAGCAGCGCAAATGTTTGCCTACATGGAAAGGACCCTTTGAGATCATCGACAAGATCTCCCCTGTGGCCTACAAAATCCACATCCCCAAAGGTCCTTCGGCAGAGGGGGAAGACAAGTGGGTCCACATAAACCAGTTGAAATGTTGCCATCCCAGGCACACTCTGCAACAACTGGAGGAATCCTCTGGAATCCTAGCGGGTATTGTCTCAGACTAATTCAGTTCCAACCATAAAACATACCACATCTAGTCTCTAAAATATTGTGATTTGCATGAAACTGTCTCTTAGTTATACTGTTTTTTTTCCAAAATAAGAATGTAATGTTTCGTTATGATGAAATGCATATGCTGCCCCACTATCTCAACAGTGGTGGAAAAACGTCTATGAGTAGGTATTGCCGCTCTTCCTTTGTCGTCCTAGGAGAAAGAAAACCTGGAGACGGGCCAAGGAGGACGATCCGGAGACCGGGAGCAGAGACGCGATGGGCCCTGTGTACCGCCCAATACTCCCATCAGGACCGGCGAGGAGAACCGATCGATCAGTACCGGATGGAGAAGAAGATGCTGAGCTGTGCCATTTGCAGAATTGGAAGAAGATTATGCGGACAGACCGGTGCGTGGGTCAAAACCCTTGTGCACCCGACTCCCCATCGACTCAAATTCAAAGTGCAGTCGCGTGGGGGGGCTTGTTGGGTGTCCTGACCCACATTTAAGCTATCATGCTGCAACATTTGGTGCTGTGGGCTTAGAAAATTCAAGATGGCGGAAAACCCACATGTGCGCCGAAATCCAGGAAAGCTGCGCAGTTTGTGCGCACACCAAAATGGTTGCCTCACTTGCCACCCACCAGTGCGAGAATGATAGGCCGGGTTGCCATGAGGGAAATGGGTTGCCAAAGGAAAAACAGTAGCGCCGGTTAGCTTCAAAGCGCTTTAAAACCACCCTGTGTTTCTCTGAAGGCAGGCTCAAAATGCCTATTTTCAAACATTGCAACATGTGCAAAATATTCACTGGACACCAGCAGACATTTGGTAGAATGGAGTGTTGTGTGCCTACAAAATCTGGGAAATGAAGAGCCCAAAACAATGCTTATAACAAAACTGCTATGGAGTCAGCAGTTTAAGTTGCACTGGATTTAAAGACACTAAAATCGAAAATGTTTAGATTAAATGAGTGACCTATGTTTGGTGTCACATGCCTTTGTAACTGTTGAAATGTCATAGTTTTGCACTTAGAATCAGCATTCTAGCTGCATGTGTAAAATTGCAAGTTAATTTAAAAAGCAACAAAAAAAACATGACAGTTAGCTGAAAGTCTGGCTTAAGGAACTTGATTTTGCTTGACAGCTACCCCCATCAGGAGTGAAACTTGAGTCACAACTGTGTTCCCAGGCCTATCTGCCTTTTGCTGGCCACACTAAGGATATGCCATCTCTCTGATAATTGAATTAAGGGGAGCCCCACAGAATACAGGAGCTCTGAACAATGTAACCCCCTTCACCCAGACAGATGGTTTATGACGGGAGTCGTAACTGGTCGTAAAAAGTGGCTTCCTCCTGAAGGAAAGGGGAGGAGCACTGCCTGTGAGAGCAAGCTGGCTTGGCAGAACTGGAAAAACCAGAAATTCAACCTTGTGCTGAGGGTAAACCACACCCCTTTGGAGCCAGAACATAACTTTAAAAAGATGGATCATTCATAGAGCGGACATGTGAAAATTTTATAAATGATACCATAATTCTTGTGATTTTTCTGCCCACGTTTTAAGACGTGCTAGGACCCGGTGGTATGTTCAGGGGGGTTTTAGCGGAAAAGAGGATATTACTCAAAATGTGTGCATGTTAAAAATCTGAAACTTCATCAGTTAATGTCCATACTCCTTGCGCACATGTGTGTAAAATTGGGTTAATGTCAGAAATTGCAAAGTCAGTTAAAAAGTGAAATAAGTGCCATTTCTGAATGCAAGCCCCCAGGAAGAGCAGAGTTTGGACAGGGTATATCTCCTGTGATATGTGATGTGTGCATGTAATTTTAAACCAATGTTTACCTGTGCAAATATGTCTTTTGTTATCAAATCTAGATTTGTGTGCAATTTGACTGGGGAGTGTCCTCTCTGCAAGCCATAAAATGACATCACGCTGACACACACTTCCTTCCCCAATCAAATGAGAAATGGAAGTTTGACCAATTAGAAGCTGAGAGAGAGGTAGGGTCAGTGATGCTAGAACACACCCACATTCTAAACACATAAAAGCAGAGAGACAGGACAGATAGGGACCTTCAAATCCATTTGCAGCTGGAAGCTCTGCCGGAAAAATCCATACTTACCTCCATCAACTTTCAAAGAGCCAACACTTAGACTCCAAGATAAACAGAGACTTCAAATCCCTCAATCTCCAGAATCCAGAAGCAGTGCTGTACCCAGAGAGAGAGCAGAGCTGACCCAGACCCATGTTAGCAGTTCCAGAGACCAGACGCTGTGCCCAGAGACCGTCCGAAGTCCAGACCTGTTGACCAGATCGTGACAAAGCCGCCTTCCTGTTTAAAATCTCTTGTGAGTACTCAGCAAAACTCAGCACACATCTCTTAGTTAAAATCATATAATTCAATCCATTTTTAATCTAAGTAGAACTGCAGCTTAGCAATTGTGTTATCCTGCCATCATTTTTAAAGCTGAAAAAGGGCTGCGTTTAAAATTTGCAAAACCAAAAACGACCTTTACTAAATCGCTCATATCTCCGCGACCGTTTGTCTTAGAGACTTGCAGTAACTTTCATCTGGAAGCTGAGATCCTAGGCTTTCTTAGGACCCCAAAATAGTGATAGTCCTTGTAGTTCCTCTGTAATAGCGCTCGGCGCATTCGCGAATTTTACCGCGATTTGCAAATTTCTTCACGTGTAAAAAAATCTGCTGCTGCTTGCCTTCCATTTGCCAGAAATTTGTTTAACCTGCTAATCATTCCTGAATCATTGCAAGAGTGAGCCTGGACTAATATTAACTAGATACCACTCACCCTGAACCTCTGAAAGGGAATTAAAAGCATTTCCAGCATAGTTCTCATCCATTGCTAGCACATATAAAAGTATTTGGGCCTGTGTTTTCAAAACTCCTATCTGTTTTCTTTAAGCGTGCTTGGGGGGGATTGAACTGAATTACATTGATTGCATTTCTGAGAACTGTGTGCTTTCCTCCCATTTCCTTGCATTGCATAAAGAGGGGGGGAGTGAATAGCCAGAGAAAAGTGATTACATTGTTTTTACTGAAATTCTATCAAGTTATTTTCTTTAATGCATTTCATTCCACATTGCATCCATTTGAACTCTATGAAGCATTCTCTATCACATTATTCTTCTGTCCCTATTTACCAGTGTGCTACCTTATCCATTTCATGTCAACTCCTTAGTGATTATAAAGAAGTGTGCTAGTGCCAGATTCTCCGTTGTTAATCTTTATCATACCAGATTAAGTGTGATATCCAATTATTAATTTATTATAAAGTGTGATAGATAGATATTGCTTTACTTCTCAAATAAACCTTTTAATTTGCAAAACAGAACTACTTCTTGGCTCAGTGGGGTCAGGAGGATTCCAAGAGAGGGGTGTTATATAAGGGTAGTCATCCAGAACGCATGAACTGGACATAAAGATATATCAATAAGGGTTTTCATTCAGTATTCTAGACTAGGCGTTGACTTGGCTGTAGTGCTGAATTGAATCCTCTTACAGGAGGTAACATATAATATGTTACCTGTCTATGTATCAAATATCTGGCTGCGAGCTAAATTGTACTGCACACCAAGTAGTGTGCTTGCAGAGAATGCATTGATTTAATGATTCATATCGCATTAAGGTACCACATAACCTTAGCATTATCTTACCAATTAGCTGATAATCTGGCATATTCTATATGCCTTGCTAGAAAATGGCATTTGGACATGTGCCCATAAAATGCTTTGAATGTTTCAGTGATTTAAAAACATTACACATAGAAGTCCTAAGTAGGGGTGCTATGTGTTCTGGCAACATACTTATTTGGATCTAAAGTGCTAAGTGCATTAGCAGCATATTCACAGAGCAATAAAGTGCATAGTGCCACAAAACATTGACATTTGTCATCTCAGCCTATCTTCAATGCTAGAGTTAAATAGCATACCTGAATGCGTCACAGGTGCTTAGTACATTACCGGCATATATGATGGAACATAAAGTGCATTATGCAAAAGACATGATTAAATTAGTCATATTTAAACCATCACAAATAGTTTCATCAAGTACGTCCTTAAAGTGCTTCATGCCCTAGCAGCATATTACCATTAGTGCAAAGTGCCAACTTTCATAGCAGCATATTAGGTTTCAAAATACCAATAAAGTGCATAGTGCGGGTCATGGTTGTTCATTATGCAACACATCTCCTAAATGTAACCCAATTGATCAATTTCGTACTCGCATTCTCTCACTACTAGTCAACATAGCCATCAATCAGAATTGCATGGGAATTGCAACCACCTTTTGCAGCACTTTATTCGCCTTCTCCCTCATCAAGATTTAGTTCAATACTCTTCATAGACACAAGTGCAATAGAAAGAATCACCTAAAAAACCACTTAAAACCTTAATTAAAACATTGCTGGCGTTTGTACAGTTACGATTAACCATGGTCACATATTTTATGTGCAGCCGTTTTGTCAGGGTACTAGAAAGCTTTCGACGTACTTAGGGGAGACTTCTCTTCCAATGTTTGATAAGGGACTCTCATTGTTCTTAGCCTATTTTGCCTCACAATTAACTATCTAGCAGGGACCATAGGAGTTTACTGGCACCCCAAAAAAGTAAATAACTCTTCGTCAATATTATGTCCATTTGGTGGTTTGCTTTCAAAGTCAAGAATACAGCGTGTTTCTTTTTGTCTTAACATTTTCTCCTTGTTTCCTCCCCCCTGGCCCATTTCTATTTTATGTATCCCAAAGAAACTAAAATTATCTATGTTGCTTTGGTGACAATCAGAGAAGTATTTCGCCATTGGATAATTTGCATCATTGTGAAGAATTGCACGCACCTGCTGTTGTATCTGAATTTTTAATTTACACTTCGTGCTGCCAATATACCATTTCTGGCAGGGACAGGTAAGGGCATATACCACATGATCGGTCTCACATGTAATCCATTGTGAGAGCCCAACTGTTTGTCCTGTCACCAGATGTTTAAACGCTTCATAGTTAGTCGCATATTTGCAAATATTGCACTTTGTGCACTTATGAAACCCCTTCTTTTTCGTAGTCAACCAGTTTGTTTGTATCTTTGGTTCTTCTTTGGACATAAAACTCTGGACCAGGATGTCTTTGAAAGATCTGTTTCTTCTGAAACTAATTTGCGGGTGACTTTTGAGGCTTTTCGCCAGGACTGGGTCTGCTAATAAAATGTTCCAATGTTTTTGCAGAATGTGTCTAATTGTTTTAGCTTGTCTGTCGAACGTGAGGATAACCCTTATGTTTTTTTTTCTTCCTCTGGTTCCTCTTTTTTGTGACAGCTTGTCAGTAAGGTCTGTCTTTCTAGTTGTCTAGCTTTCAGAAAAGCCCTTTCAATGACTCTGTTGTGGAAACCTGCGGCCGTGATCTTGCTCTCTTTATCATATTCCTTCTTAGGGCCTGATCACGACTTGGGCGTTACCGCCGGTGGTATTATCGCCGGCGGTAAAGTACTTCCCCATTCCCCATTGAGCCCATTCGGGAATGCCCCATTCCCCATTGGGCTCAATGGGGAAAATTCGCGCTCTTACCGCCGGCGGATTTCCCGCCGGTGGTAATAGCGCGAATTTTCGGCAGATTTCCCCCCATCTAAGAGCTGGGACGAAATCCGCTGAAGTCCTGATTTAGCTGACCCTTAAATCTGGCGGTATTAGCGCTACTGCCGGATTTAAGGGTTACCGCCAAAGTTGTGATCAGGCCCTTAGGGCCTGATCATGACTTGGGCGTTACCGCCGGCAGTATTACCGCTGGCGGTAATAGCCCTACCTCCGAACTCCCTGGCGCTAATAGCGCCGGATCACGAGTTCGGCGGTAAAGTAATTCCCCATTCCCCATTGAGCCCATTCGGGAATGCCCGATTCACCATTGGCTCAATGGGCAAAATTCGCGCTCTTACCGGCTGGCGGATTTCCCGCCGGCGGTAATAGCGTGAATTTTCAGTGGATTTCCCCCCAGCTAAGAGCTGGGGCGAAATCCACTGAAGTCCTGATTTGGCGGACCCTTAAATCCGGCCGTATTAGCGCTACCGCCGGATTTAAGGGTTACCGCCAAAGTCGTGATCAGGCCCTTAGTCTTACAAATTCACCATAGGGGACACTCCAAATCAGACTCTTTGGGTGTCCACTGAGCGCATGTAGTGGTTTATTCGAGTCACCCTTTTTCCTATGTAGTTCTCGCGTGATTTTGTCATCGACTATTCTTACATTTACATCGAGGAAGGTGATTAGTGTCCTGCTGTGAGTTTCTGTGAATCTTAAGTTTTTAGAACTTTGATTACATTTTTCGACATACTCCAGCCAACCTTTTGCAGTCCCCTTCCAGATGATGAACAGGTCACTGATGTATCTGAGCCACAAAACAATATTCTGCGTAAATTCCTGATTTGTATCCGCCCAGACCTCTAGTTCCTCCCATGCACCCATCATGAGGTTGGCATACAAGGGCGCACATGTTGTGCCCATCGGGGTCCCTTGGACCTGTCTGAAATATTCATCGTTAAAGAGGAAGACATTGTTAGTTAAACATAGATCGATCATTTCCATCACCATTTGAGTATGTTCTAGGTAATTCAATGATTTGGGGTTCAAATAATGTAAGCACGCTCTTTTTCCGTCCTCATGTCCAATGGATGTGTATTAAGAAACAGCATCCATCGTTGCCATTAAGTATTCCGCTTCCCATGGGCTATCTTCAATTTTGCACAAAAAGTCTGTGGTATCTTTTATGTATGAAGGAAGTACAGAAACAAAAGGAAACAATACTTCATCTCTGTATTTGGACACATTTTCCAATGCCGACCCTATGAGACAGACTATGGGTCTCCCAGGTGTTTTTTTTATTTTTGTGAACTTTCGGTAAAAAATATATGGTGGGTGTTATGGCATGACTGATCCACAAAAATGTAGAAGTCTCTTCGGATATGATGCCCCTTTGTTCCCATCTGTCAAGGAATGATTTCACCGTCTGTTCCAGTTCTTTCATGGGATTGGACTTTAATTTCATGTAGCAGCTTTTATCATTGAGTTGTTTGTACGCCTCCTTAATGTATTCATTTCTATTGAGTAAGACTATATCTCGCCCCTTATCAGAGGGTTTAATTATACAGTTCTTCAACTCCTGGCGTTCTTTCAGGGCTCGTCTCTCATTCAATGTTAAGTTGTCTCTGAGTGTTAGATTTTTAGTTCTTCTGCGTAAACTTTTTAGATCCTCAATTACTAGACTATGAAACACCTCGATGTTACCTCCGACATTAGTAGTTGGATTAAATCTAGAGTTAGATTTCAAACTGCTTTTTGCCCTCCAATCTGTGTTGATTCCTACTTCTGTAAGATCTATGGGCTGAATTGCTCCTCCCATGTCTGTACCTCTTTCGAGTTCCATAAGATCTGACAATATGTCCAATTCTCTGATTTCAATTTCTGTTCTTCCTGTTTATGCCTCCTTTTTGCGTTGGTGCCAACTATTAGTTGCAAAAAATTCTTTGAATCGTACCTTCCAGAAGAAATAATCTAGATCTATTCTGGTCTCTACATAGTCATTTTTAGCATTTGGACAGAAGTTAAGACCAAAACTTAATACTTTGTGTTGGGTAGCAGTTAGAGTATGATTCGACAAATGTATTATCTTGAAAATACCCTCATTGGGGTCAAAGCCATATATATATATATAGTTAGGTTGCATTACTAACAAACCTATGAAATTCATTGGATAAACGTTCCTACAGTGACGTTATGGTTACAGGTAAAACCGAAAACCCCCAGAAATTCGCCAGTTCTGGTAAGGTACACAACCATAACTTGCACTACCACTGTGCACTGCAAGGGCTAACACCCATGACCTCAAAGATGACATCGCAAATGTCATTGATGACATCACTGATGACATCACATGTGAAATTAATTTTGATGAACAGTCCCTATAAGTGCTTGTCTTCATAATGTTGGTAACAAGATGTCAGGTGTGATTGTGTAATGTTAAACATGTAATAACTAGTTAACAATTCAAGGCTTACTACACACTTCTGCTAGTGCAGACAATACACATGCAGACCCACAATGCATACACAATGCATACACATCAGAAGCACATACAGGGAAAGTAAAGTAAGGAAAAAAGAAACAGCATCATCAGAAAATGTCAATAGCAATGAAAGTGTATCTTCATTTATACAAGTGAATTGTGTGTTTGAAGCCTGCCTATTGCCCCATGTATGTGCACCATGAGCTGAGACCAAACCCTAAGGAAAGTACTTTAAGAACATATGACAAGGTAAACGTCTAGGTATACAGCACCTTTTTCATTTTAATACTCTTGAATGTCAGTGAACAAAGCCACCTGGCCTAGATATGTCAATGAACAAAAACAAGTGGGCCAGATATGTGATGTCATCGGTAATGTCATCAATGACATTTGTGATGCGGTAGCGCGAGTTATGGTTGCGTACCTTACCATAACTGGTGAATTTCTAGGGTTTTTCAGTTTTACCTGTGACCCATAACGTCCCTGTAGGAACGTTTTTCCAATGAATTTCATAGGTTTTTAGTAGTGTAAATTAACCATAACGTTCCTTTAGCAATGTCTTTTGCTAGTGGATTTCATAGGTTTTTAGCAGGGCACTTTAACGGAAACGTTGCTTAAGCATAGTGTTTGCAGTAAAAGTGATATGTTTGTAGTATCCACCTTCACCATAACGTCCCTTTAGCAATCTTTTTTTTTAGTTATTTGCATATGTTTTTAGTAGGACATTGTAACCCGAACGTTGCTTTAGCATGTTGTTCTCTGTAAAGGTAATATGTATTTGTTACCACAATTAAACCATAATGTCCTGTTAAAAACGTTTTGTCACTGATAGCTTGGCTGCCCTCCTCAGGAACTTTTGGAAAAGGCCAAATTGCCCTGTGTATCTATCCATTTGTGCTACCCCTTCCCTTGCCTAATAGTGTCGGTGTATCTTACAAATGAAAGGTGTGCATGTTAAGTGTTGGTGACACTGAGAGTGGTGTTTCTTTTTGTGTTAACATAGCATGGTGAATGTGTGCCGGACATTACTAGCCGAGATAGCTGCAGGTAAGTAATGTGGAGGTTTCCTATGCACACTGCACGTGGCTGCTGTATGTGCAATCACAATTCAGTTATCCGTAGGACTGCAGTACTAGCTACATGGCTACATGTTGTAAAGCTCTTTCAATTACTGGTGGGAGCGCACATCTATCCATTTTAGAACTATGTCCATGCTTAGGGAATCTTCTTAGTGCTGGTAAGAGCTCCTCTGTCGCCAGCCGTACGGATTGACATGGTAAGCTCCTGAATCTCAACGACTGCTCACGAATACGTGGGTTGCTCTGCAAACCTACCAATTTGTTGTTGCACCACGCCTGTCTGTATGAGCCCCACTGGAAAACAAGGAACAGCAACCTCGAGTTTACAGTGGGCGTGTTAAACGTCACAATAGTTTGATGAATGTGCTGCTTGCCTTTTCATGACCCGTAAAACAGACACACCGTCTCTGCACTGAGCACTATGCCAGAAAGTGTAAAAGGTTCCCCTGCAGGTCGTAGAGTTGGCGATAACATTTAACTGCAGGTGTGACATTTTATAGTGAGTCTGTGAAATGGCAAAGCTGGTGCGGCTTCGTCACTAACAGAGTAGTCCATGTTAAGAAAAGTAAGCAAACAGCAGAATCTTCGGAGAGTAAATAATAGCACTGGTGGTTAGAACAGTACTATAACCGCATTGGTCGCGCTTAATAAATATATTACTCCTGCACGTACTGAAGCTGCGTTTCTCCTTGCTGTAAAGCATTGTTGTATTTCACAATTCATTCATCTCCCTCCATGCTAGTCCTACGGCTAATTGCGTACCATGAACTGTCCATACCACATGTGATGAGAACAGCAATGCAAGCATAAGGGACCAGTTGGCAGGGTACTACCCTGCCACCAAAAATGCAGTAGGGTAATTTCATGTAGAGCATTCTCCACACAGACTGCGGCATACAACAGGGGCACTCCTGTACAGCACCGGAGCGTTAAAAGACCCTTGTACACCATATGCTGCCCTAATGATCCTTACCTGCCAAAGGGCATTGTAGTGCGCATGTACTGCAACCCAGTACTCTACAGAGGGAAGCTACTTTGAAGTGCCTGGGAAGAGTCCATCTGGGAGCATGACAATGAGTGGCGGCTATCTAAGTGAGGGCCACCCAAATTTACCCTCTCTGTACATGTCCCCTAGGATACCCCTGTAGGTGGTGGCCCTCCCGTACCAGCCTTTGCCTTTCGGTGCTTCGGTGACGTGTGTTACAAGACCAAAAGAAATAGAAATGAAGTGGAAAAGGAGAAAAGGTAAGTAAAGAAAGTTCCTTTCAGAGTGCACCAATGTAAGTTTCAATGAAGGGAGGTAGGGCGCCACGCATCGTATATGCTCCACAGATTGTGTGCTAAATAGAAGGAACTGTGGTACTGTGGAAAACACTGCAGTGGAAAGGGGTAGAAATGGGTGGCTGTTGAAAGAGATGGTTTTACGTATTGCAGTGCATTTTCAAGAGCGCAAGTGCGCAACACCTACCACAAACATTATTCTTATACTTCCAAAAAGGGCAAAAACGCAATTTCTGTAGGCCGTGCAGAATACGGAAATGCAGTAATGCTAAGAAGAACGCTATTTGTGGGGAAAACTATTCGTGCTGTGAACCGTCAGATTCCCATTTGAAAGGACGACATTGGCACAAGTCGTAAAAAGGGACAAATACACTTCTTCACAATGTGCTGTATTTTCTCCATTTCTGGACCAAATGAACAATAACGCGCCGTCGTGGGTGTCTGCATAATGGGATAAAAAATTATGCAGGAGATCGGAAACAGACGTATGCCCTGGTCAAGTGCCTCCTTCAGCGCAAACGACACTGAAAATCGTGTTGCATGCTGTGCAATTTTTACCTCCACAATGAACAACAATAATATTGTTGTGATTGTGCATCACCAAAGTCTCACGCAGACGAACCAAAATCAATCACTTAATTGTAGGTACTCCATACGCATACAAATCCACATGATACAATCCACAAAGAGCTCCCACTGGACTCTGTTTTCCATTCACTGTGAAGTGATGTATGTAGAACTCCCCCACAAATCATACGATGTGGTTCGTGCAACATACAGCCATAAGCGTACCCTCTGCACTTTGCTTGACAAATATACTGTGTACCACAGTTTTTGCATGCACTCCACACCCAGAAACCTTATTGACCAATCCTGTGTCCTCCACAGGCCTAAATATATGGCAGCCATGTGCAAAAGTGGCATATGTCACAAGTGCAGCCCTGCAACTGTGGTGATGTCCGCAGACATTTCCAAGTGTGCATGCGCGGGAGTAGGGGAATAAATGTCAACCAGGGTCGGGGATGTCGTTTATAGTGGTGGCTCTCAAAAGAGCCGTTTTGTATTTTTTTTTCAAAGGTGCTTCCATAGAAACAATTTTTTTTTTTTTATAAGTGTTTTTGTGTGTTGTACTTTGCCTCACATTCTTACAATAGCATCTTCAGTGCAGCATGTAGTTTGGAAAACAAAATGTCATTGCCACTGGTCGACAATGCAATGCCATTTCCATTGGGAAGGTGCACATATCTATAACCAATGTCATTCTCACAGGAGTACATCCCAGCAGCATGCAAGAAGTTACACATGCTTCTGTTGATAAAACGCCTTCCGACCTCTGGCTGCCGACATTAATTGGAATAGTTGTATACTGGACTTGGTGGTAAACATGAAAAAAGCACCTTTGCAGTGGGAAAAATGCGCTTCACCTCTTTCATCATCTTTTTGAGTTGACGGTACACATTTGAAAAAGCTACAGAACCCAAAAGCAATGCTCCATAGTGCAGGACCACAACGTGTACAGTAGCGAAAGTGGCCACTCATCGACATTCTGCAAGCACATGCTCGAAAGTACTTACAGCAACACTGCACCACAAAGAGTCCACTTCCTCCAAATTGAAATTGCCATTAAAGCTCTTTCCACGGCATACTGGAGCAGATCTAGCACAAAGGGATCACCGACTATGAAAACTGTGCATCTCGCCATCTCTACCATCCTCACTACACAGGGCAATGAAACTAAATATGGCTGCCCTTTCCTGTGACACACACTCTGACCACCTGATTGGGCAATTTACATAGTCGCATTTCCATTGGCCAGCATGGTGAGAAACGCAGATTGCGGCACATGTGCTCTCTATGTAACATTAGCAGTTCTGCACAACAGTCCCCTGCGTACACACCACACCCAGAAACATTGTTGCGCAATCCCTCAGCCTGCACAGTGCCATTTCCACTGCCAGCAGCCTGAAAACCCCCGGATGAGGCTTTCGTGCTGCGTGCGGGCATGGGGGAAGAAATGTCAACCAGGTTAAGGGCTTTTGTTTATAGGGGTGGTTCTGAAAAGAGCCACAGTGAGGTTTTGTTTTTTTGTTTTTTGTTTTTTGTTATTATCTGCTTAGACACAAAGACTGCGTTTTTGGTTTCATAGAGTTGTGTGTTTTCTTTTCGTCTCAGAATCTGACAGCAACCTTTTGAGTGCATCTTGGAAATGAGCGAACAAAACAGCATTACCAATGGACGACAACGCAATGCCATTTCATTGGAATAACTCTGCATTTGCAAAACTAATGATGTCATTGTTACAAAAAACATGTCATGAGCAGACATCAAATCAGAAATGCTTCTGTTAATCAGACACCTTCCAGCTGCTGGCTGGGTAAAACAGCCAATGTGAGTGGTCCATACTGTTGTTGGTGGTATGGCGGACAAAACAAACTGGGCAGTGGGAAAAAGCCTCTTCACTGTATTCATCAGCCTCTTGAGTCGACGGAGCAAATGTAAATAAGACACGTAACCCAATTGCAACGCGCCACAGTGCATGACGAGAACATACACAGTAGGAGAACTAGCCAGTTCTCTGCAAAGTGCACGCATATCGGCTAAACTGAGGTCATCGACAGCGCACCACAATGCGTCCACTGCTTCCCAATCAAAATTGACAAGAAAGTATCTTTCCTGGGCATACTTGTGCAGATCTATCACAAAGGCATCACCCAAAGTCAACAGAATGCATTTCTCCATTCCAGCCAGCCTCACTACGTAGTGCAATGAATACCAGTATTATCGCCCCTTCCTGTGACCTACACCGTCAGTACCTGATTGGATAATCCCCACAGTGCCATTTCCATTGGCCAGCATGGTGAGAAGCACAGATTGTGGCATGTGCCCTTCCCAAAGTATTGTGAGGGCCCAGTAAAACACAAAGGCCCTCATTACGACCCTGGCGGAGGACCATGGTGCAATTTGCACCATGGTCCATGGCGCTAAGCTGCCAACTCCGCCATGGTGGTTGGCGGACTTACCGCCCCATTCCGACCTTGGCGGGGCGGTAAGTCCCCAATCCCCATTTACCCTTCCCCATTCCCATTTTTGCCCCATAGGGTATAATGGGAGTGGGGAAGGCGTTAATTACGCCACCGTAAATTACGGTGGCGTAATTAACAACAAGTCCCGTAGCGCCATGGATTTTTCCGCCTGCAAAAAGCAGGCGTAAAAATCACCATGGCGCTACAGGAACTCGTAGTCAGGCGGAAAGGTGCGCCATGGTTTACGCCGGCGTAAACCCCTTTCCGCAAGGGTCGTAATGAGGGCCAAACAGTCATTCTTCCCTTTCCACTATCCTCTTCCCACCACGCCCTTATTGGGCATTGTTAAGTAGTCACACACACATCCACCAATGCCATCCAAGACATCAGAATCTAAGGTTGTATACGAATTGTGCGTTTTACAACTGTTCGAATTACAATTGACCTTTTCACAATTGACCGAATTGTGAAGGTCAATTGTAACATATATGCGGGGGGAAACCCACCGCAACCCCCCACCCAACACCAAACCCCCCCAAGACCCCTTTATCCATATATATATTACCAAACTGATATATATATGTTATGGTATGTTATGTTACTTTGCATTTATATAGCGCCTTATATACTTTTGATATGGTCTGAAGGCGCTGGTAGGTTGAACGCCCTTGGGAACCGAAGTTCAATTCAGTAGAGAGAGTAGAGAGAGCCAAAGGTGCGTGTGAGCACTGGATATGTGTGCAGCTGGTGTGGTATTTGTGTAATAGCTGCTTCTTAGCGCTAGGTGTGGTGGTTGAGAGATGAGATCAAGAGTATATGTACATATATATAATATATATATATATATATATATATATATATATATATATATATATATATATATATATATATATACGGTCAATTGTGAAAAGGTCAACTGTGACCCTTTAAATTCGGTCAATTGTTCATTCGAACATTTGCAAACGAACAATTTGGGTAATACCGAATCTAACACTGTCAGTTCTCCACAAGACGTCATAAGTACTGATACAAAATCAGCCTGTAAGTGTGCTGTTATTGGTAAGCACGTCCAGTGGAAAGTTCAGTCAAACATTGTACAATTTGTGCATGCACATTCATCCACATGAGCACCCATCACCACGAAAGAAAGGTATGAACATTGTTTTGGCGGTATGTTTACAACTCTGTTATAAGTGCCTCTGCGCAAGATATCTGCCTCTAAGCGTCAATTACTTGTTTGAAAAGCATACTGCTTTTCCTCCCATATCCTACCATGAAGTGGCAATTTAATGATACTTGCTTACAATGTTTTCATTTACCCATATCATAGAGTGTATTAGCGAAACAGGAATGCTCTTCTTTCCTTCCGACAATGCTACAAAATGTGTTCCCCACTAACCCACCTCCTTCATAAATCATAAAAAGCTGGCACCAAAGCCTCCACTTATTGTATCTAACAACCTAAAGTCAGTTCCCAAAAGGTCAGTGTGTGCACGCCTGTGGTGCTTTGTACACTGCAGTATTGCCACAGCCTCTTTTTAAATCTGTCAGCTTTCACACTCCACCCTCAGCAACTCACCCATAAGAGCACTGAGCAACTTCTCCTTGGCCTGAAGGCCAGGTATCACTTCTGGACTAAAATTTCTGCAATAGCTCCCAGTGGCTGCGAAGAATAAAATGAAAGCCCTGTGCATTTTGCGAAGGCCTTCAGGTCCCTGGGACTGCAATACCTTGCACTCTCACTTCCTAAATATCTGCTTGCTCCAGCTCTTCCCTCATCCACCTCCAACTCCCTCAGGGTCAGTTGCTTTTGCACGCAACCAGTTGGTGGTAGATTTTCTTTTCTGCTGGGCCTCCCTCTGAAACAGGCTCTCTGCCTCCGTGGAACTTGAGGAGAACCATTTTAGGGTCTGGAAGCACCACAAAACCTTTCCATGTCCTTCTTCTTTGTCCCCTCCTCTCTCCTGCTCACTTCCTACCTAAAAATGATGGTGCACTGGTTTCCTACCCACCCTCTAATTTGTGCCCCAGGCCACCTCCCTCCTGACAGTTCCACCCCTGCAATGGCTTTCTGCCAACCCCCGCACTTGGTGACTGTTTTCTGCAACCTTATAAGTCCAGCCACCACTTGATGTCTACACTAATCCTTCCACTTGCCAGCACCGGCCGTACTTGCACGCATTGCTATTTTTTGTTCCCATGTACTCTACTTTGCCCTCTCCTTTCCCATTCACTTCAACACTCTCAGTGTCACCTGTCCTAGTGGGATCAATGTCTCTGTGTGGCCTCTGTTCCGCCTCCCTTTCCTTGTCGCGCCTTCACACACCGTACAAATGCCACAGAATACCATATCACATCATATGATATGATACACCCCCTGCATTCATGACAACAGGATGCCTGCCATGTACCTTGTAGACTTCACAAAATGGTCTTTCCACTATAATGCATGTACTACAAATGTCGGAAAAGTGCTCCCACAAAAGCAGCACGGAATGTATGTTAGCAACTTTCAGCTAGTGCGTGCAGTGCATGCATACAAACAGGATGCCTGCCCCCTTACCTTGCACACTTTCACCATAGCCTCCTACATTTGTCTGTACAAACAGACCTTCTGCTACAGTGTTTGTGTACACACCACAACCAGCAACCACATTGCGCAATGGCTTAGCCTCCAGAGTACCAATGCCAAAGCTGCCATCCTGAAAAGTGCCTGATGAGGCACGTCTAATCCTCAAAGTACTGTGGAATCCACAGAGTTACCATGCTAGGAGGGGAAGGGGGCAGTGGGGACAACAATGTAAAACAGGGTAGGGGATTGTGTCTTTAGTACTGTCTCTAAAAATACTTATTTTATTTGGGTATTTTTTTGTCGTGTTTTTGTTATGTACGTGTGTGCATACATTTTTTTGTGTTCTCTCTTTTGCTGATTGTTTGCTTCTCCTCCTGACATTTCTCTCGACTGAAGATAAACGCTTTTCTTACATTTCTACAGGATTCTCTGCAACGCTTCGTGCCGAGTGGCAAACAAAATACCACTGCCAATGGAGGTTAAAAAAATACAATTTCCTTGGAACCACTGCAAATCTTGATGGTTATTAATGCTTTCATAGTCGGTGCAGAACATCCCAGCACTGCACATAAAGTCACACATGCTTCTGTTTATCCATCATCTCCCGACCTCTGGTTGTGGACAATTACACCAGCATGATCCCATGCTCCTCTTGGTGTTATCGATGAGAAAATCGCCTTGGCAGTGGGAAACATCTGCATCACTGCTTTCATCAACTTCTTTAGGTGCGCGATCAAACGTGAGCATGACATGTGCCCCAAATGTAGTGCTCCAAAATGCACACCCTCCACATCAACAGTACCGACAGAGGCCACACAAGTGCAAAGGAAATCCTTGCACCCGAAACCCCACTTGTACACTTTGCACTCCTGCCAACTGAAAGTCTGTATCAAAGCCTCTTTCCATGGCATACCTGGGCAGATCACGCACAAAGGTATCACCCACTATCAGTACTCTGCGTCTAACCATCTCTGCCAACCTCACTGCATCGAAGTTTGGGTAAATATGTCACCGCCCCTTTCTGTGAATGACACCCTCGACACCTCACTGGAGAATCCCCACAGTTCCATTTGCGAAGGATCCATGCTCAGAAGGGCAGTATGTGGCATGTGTACTTTCCCACGTACAGCGAGGGCCACAGCCCCAGCAAAGCAGACAAAATACTTCTTCCCTTTGCACTGCCATTTTTCCAACACTCCCTCATTGGCTGCTGTAAAATTGTCAAACACGCATGCACCACCACATACAGAACCTCTGCATTGCACACTATCATTTCTGTACACCACTTCATATTTACCATTGAACCCTCTCAGTGCTTCCAAAGCCCCTCCACCAGACACCTCTGCTAAAGGATGCATTATTTCAGCATCCACAAAGATCTTGAGGTGCACCCAGCACACCTTTGGCAATCACACAACAGTCCACCCTTGCCCACACCCAGCACAACACCATGGATCTATGCATGCGACCATGTGGGCAGCTAACATTATGCACAAACGTAACATATGTAGGTAGTAGCACCTCACCCCAACTCCCCCACACCATAAAACACCCATTCACGGAAACAGGTCACAATTAGCAGAATCCACAAACATACTACTGCCTCCACCACCCCTAATGACACCCATTCACAAAGTAGTATACCACTGCCAACCTAATCACAACATTTTCACAACATTGGGCCTACTTCAACAAATCTGCACACAGCATAGTAACCAAGCACATATAAGCAGCAGTTCAACCATACACTCTTCCATACTGACAGCATGCAAACACTGCACCCAGTGCCCACACTGCATGACTTTTCACTGCACCATCTCCAACCACACATCAAAACCTTTACCACACTTCAACCATACCCTCTTCCATACTGACAGTATGCAAACACTGCACCCCATGCCCACACTGCATGACTTTTCACTGCACCATCTCCAACCACACATCAAAACCTTTACCGCACTTCAACCATACCCTCTTCCATACTGACAGATTGAAAACAGTGCACCCTGTGACCACACTGCATGACTTTTCACTGCACCATCTCCAACCACAGGTCAGAAAATTGACCATGTTTTAACAGTGACCTCACCTGCGAAACCAAACATACACGCATGGCACCTCACTTATGCTGCTCTATGACAACTAAAATGTGCTCCACAACCATTCCTTACAGGTCACCACCCTCTAACTGATGCAAAGTCAAAAATGCATTACTGCCGTGGGTGTCATCAAGTCCTACGGCCTTTGGCCATGCACCCAATAGTCTAGGCATTGAACAAACCCACTGCAACGTAATGCCAGCATGCATATCACCATGTCACCAACTATGACAATCCACATACACACCACTGCCACCAGCACTCCTACCCAACCTGTGCACCGCCATGGAGCTATGCAGCAATACATTGCAACAGTTACCATAATGTAGAAAGAAAACACGGTCTCCTGCACCCCTGTGCACTTTCATTCACATACTATGGGTGTACCCACTTCCATTCACAAAGTACTGTGTCAATGGCAACCTACTCACATACTGTTCGCAACATTGGCCCTACTCCAACCAATCTGCACACACCACACTATGCATGCACCACCCTTTACTGGATGCAGAGTCAGACATGCTTTGCTGCGGTGGGTGTGCTGAAGCCCTAGGCTCTTGAGTGCATGCCCTACAGCCTACGGCCTTTGGCCATGCACCCAGCAGTCTAATCCTTCAACAGACCCACCGCTACTTCATGCACTCATACATGCCACCATGTGCCCAACTACCACAATCCATCCGCAGAGCACAGCACCCGCGCTCCCACCCAACCTATGTCAAGTGCAATTCACTCCCCTTCTAAAATTCACCTGCCACCACTCACCACAAAAAGCAGTCGCCGCAAACAGGTCACAGCAGAAGCTATCGGGCTGTTATGACAGCTGCCTCCAATCACCACACAAAATACTTGCCTGTCTAGGTACCCGCGAATTATGCGCAATATGCACAAATACTGCAGGCACTCCTCCGTCTTCTTCCACCTATGTACATATGTCACATAAATCACTTCTCACTTCTCCATCCTTTCCCTCCCTTCTTGCCGCCAACACATGGCATACAGTATATATTTCAGACCCTTCTGCCAGCGCACTGTGCTCCGATACACCATGGCAGCGTTAGCCCAAAAATGATGATGTACAGCACGCTTCCCTCCAGCCAACCACCAGCCGCATCCAAAGTTCTCCAACAGCACGCTGTCCCGGAAGCCAATGACACTTCTGTCCACGGAGCAAACAGGGAAATGGGTCCGCAGAGAGACATACATTTTAATTGTTTGCAACACAAGTACTGATCGAATTCCCACCAAACACAAAAGAAAGCATGCTTTCTGACCCAAGCCCTCGCTCCTGCCGCAAATTTGGTGCAAATCCGTCCAGCCGTTCCGGCTGTAGCCATGCCCATTCAGTCTATGGAAAAAATATATGTCTGGGACCCCCTATACATTTGCCTCCCCCTGCACGAAACCTCACCCAACTTGGCGAAATAATTCAGAGCTGGCCATATACTTCTTTTGCAAAGTTTGGTGAGGATTCCTATAGGGGGAGCGAAGTTATAAGCTGCAGAAAAAGTGGTCTTGTTATGAGTTTAACAACTTAACCATAACTAGACGGCCACTACCGTGGGCCATGTAATAATACGTTGGACTTCTCTCCTTTGTTTCCTGTCCCTCATGTCCTTTGTTTGATTAATAAATGTGTCTAAGTAATCATTTCTCTCTATATCTGGATTTCTTTTGGGCAAACTCTGACCTTGGAGTATGTTCCTGTCGCTTTTTGCGGATTCTTTTCCTGTTTCACACATATATATATATATATATATATATATATATATATATATATATATATTTTCAAAAAAAGAAAAAATGCCCTAAAACAGGGCAAGATTCGATGGATTGCACTCCCAAGAGCAGCTGAGAAACGAAATCCAGTCTCAGCAAGGAAAAAGCATGACAGCAAGTCCAGGCAGCACAAATGTTTCTTTATCGATAAAAAGGTGCAGCAAAAAGGGAAAGCCTGGATACAAAACGACGCGTTTCGCGGTACACTGACCGCTTGTTCACGTAGGTAGGGTGTTTCATATGTATATATATATATTAAATGGCCAAGTGTGTTTCCATAGGAAGAGCACTTTTTGGGCGGCTTATAACTTCGCTCTCCCTGGACGAATCCTCACTCTGAATTTTTCTGCAAAGTTTGGTGAGGATTCGTCTAGGGGGGGCAAAGTTATAGGGGGGGTCCCAAAACTTTTTTTTTCCCATAGACATAAAGGGAAAAAAAATTTGCTCACGCCTACAGCCCAAACCGCTGGACTGATTTTCACCAAATTTGCGGCAGGAGCGGCGGCTTGGTCCCGAAAGCGTGCTTTGCTTTATTTGGTGTAAATCCGTCCAGTAGTTTTTAAAAAAATGACAAAAATGTAACTGAAAAACATTAGTGATATCTGTGTTCGCTTCGCGGACACACTTCCCTGTTCGCTCTGCGGACAGGACGGTGATTGGGCAAGCAGCTTGCGTGATGTCCGCGGACATCTGACGTGCTCTCTCATTGGATGCGGTGAAATGTGCAGTGCGTCTGGCTTCAGAGACGCCCGCCATCTTTGTTCCTCTCTGCCTGCACAGTAAGTCTTGTGTCTGTCTCCTGTTCCTCCCACCCCCGCTCATGCCCCGTGTATCCTTCTTGTCCCCCCCACTCCCACTCATGCTCCGTGTCTCCCCTGTTCCTCCAGCCCCCCGCTCACGCCATCGGCACACGGTGGCCAGCGGAGGGCCGAGGAGCGGGATCTGCCGCTGTGTGTCTCTCTGTTCCCCCCACCCCCACCACTCATGCCCCGTGTGTCTCTCTCCCTCCCCCCACCCCCCGCTCATGCCGCATGTGTCTCTCTCCCTCCCCCCGCTCATGCCTCGTGTGTCTCTCCCCCTCCCGCCCACCCCCCGCTCATGCCCTGTGTCTCTCTCCCCTTCCCCCCACCCCCCGCTCATGCCCCATGTGTCTCTCTCCCTCCCCCCACCCCCGCTCATGCCCCGTGTGTCTCTCTCCCTCCCCCATCCCCCGCTCATGCCCCGTGTGTCTCTATCCCTCCCCCCCACCCCCACTCATGCCCCGTGTGTCTCTCTCCCTCCCCTCCACCCCCGCCCATGCCCTGTGTATCTCTCTCCCTCCCCCCCAGCCTCGCTCATGCCCCGTGTGTCTCTCTCCCTCCCCCCACCCCCGCTCATGCCCAGTGTGTCTCTCCCCCTCCCGCCCACCCCCCGCTCATGCCCCGTGTGTCTCTCGAACACCCACCCACCCCCTGCTTATGCCCCGTGTGTCTCTCTCCCCTTCCCCCACCCCCCGCTCATGCCCCGTGTGTCTCTCCTCCTCCCCCAACCCCCGCTCATGCCCCGTGTGTCTCTCCCCCTCCCGCCCACCCCCCGCTCATGCCCCGTGTGTCTCCCTCCCGCCCACCCCCCGCTCATGCCCCGTGTGTCTCTCTCCCTCCCCCCAACCCCGCTCATGCCCGGTGTGTCCCTCCCCCTCCCACCCACCCCTCGCTCATGCCCCGTGTCTCTCTCCCTCCCCCCCACCCCCGCTCATGCCCCGTGTGTCTCTCTCCCTCCCCCAACCCCTGCTCATGCCCCATGTGTATCTCTCCCTCCTCCCCACCCCCACTCATGCCCCGTGTGTCTCTCTCCCTCCCTCCCTCCCGCCAACCCCCTGCTCATGCTCCGTGTGTCTCTCCCCCTCCCGCCCACCCCCGCTCATGCCCTGTGTGTCTCTCCCCCTCCCACCCACCCCCCGCTCATGCCCTGTGTGTCTCTCCCCCTTTCACCCACCCCCGCTCATGCCCCGTGTGTCTCTCTCCCTCCCCCCACCCCCGCTCATGCCCCGTGTGTCTCGCCCCCTCCCGCCCACCCCCGCTCTTGCCCCGTGTGTCTTTCCCCCTCCCACCCCCCCTCATGCCCCGTGTGTCTCTACCCCTCCCGCCCACTCCCCGCTCATGCCCGTGTGTCTCTCCCCTTCCCCCCACCCCCGCTCATGCCCCGTGTGTCTCTCTCCCTCCCCCCACCCCCGCTCATGCCCCGTGTCTCTCCCCTTCCCCCCACCCCCGCTCATGCCCCGTGTGTCTCTCTCCCTCCCCCCACCCCTGCTCCTGCCCTGTGTGTCTCTCGACCTCCCCCCACCAATGCCCCGTGTGTCTCTCCCGCCCACACCCAGCTCATGCCCCGTGTATCTCCCCCCTCCCGCACACCCCCCGCTCATGACCCGTGTGTCTCTCCCCCTCCTGCCCACCCCCCGCTCATGCCCCGTGTGTCTCTCCCCCTCCTGCCCACCCCCCGCTCATGCCCCGTGTGTCTCTCTCCCTCCCGCCCACCCCCCGCTCATGCCCCGTGTGTCTCTCTCCCTCCCGCCCACCCCCGCTCATGCCCCGTGTGTCTCTCTCCCTCCCCCCACCCCCGCTCATGCCTCGTGTGTCTCTCTCCCCTTCCCCCCACCCCCGGCTCATGCCCTGTGTCTGTCTTCTGTTCCCCCCGCTCATGCCCCGTGTCTGTCTCCTGTTCTCCCCACCCCCCCGCTCATGCCCCATATCTGTCTCCTGTTCCCCTCATGTGCCGTGTCTGTCTCCTGTTGCCCCCCACGCTCTCCCGCTCATGCCCCGTGTCTGTCTCCTGTTATCCCCACCCCCCGCTCATGCCCTGTGTCTGTGTCCTGTTCCCCCCACCCCCTGCTCATGCCCTGTGTCTATCGCCTGTTGCCCCCCACCCCCCGCTCATGCCCTGTGTCTGTCTCCTGTTCCCCCACCCGCTCATGCCCCGTGTCTGTCTCCTGTTCCCCCCACCCCCCCGCTCATGCCCCGTGTCTGTCTCCTGTTCTCCCCACCCCCCGCTCATGCCACGTGTCTGTCTCCTGTTCCTCCCACCCCTCGCTCATGCCCTGTGTCTGTCTCCTGTTACCCCCCACCCCCCGCTCATTCCCCATGTCTGTTGTTTCCCCCACCCCCCGCTCATGCCCCGTGTCTGTCTCATGTTACCTCCACCCCACGCTCATGCCCCGTGTCTGTCTCCTGTTCCCCCCACCCCCTGCTCATGCCCTGTGTCTCTCCTGTTGCCCCAACCCCCGCTCATGCCCGTGTCTGTCTCCTGTTGCCCCCCACCCCCGCTCATGCCCGTGTCTGTCTCCTGTTGCCCCCCACCCCCGCTCATGCCCCGTGTCTGTCTCATGTTGCCCCCCACCCCCCGCTCATGCCCCGTGTCTGTCTCCTGTTGCCCCCCACCCCCCGCTCATGCCTGTGTCTGTCTCTGTTGTTCCCCCCACCCCCCGCTCATGCCCCGTGTCTGTCTCCTGTTCCCCCCTCCCCCGCTCATGCCCCATGTCTCTCTCCTGTTAGCCCCCACCCCCTGCTCATGCCCCGTGTCTCTCTCCTGTACCCCCCCACCCCCTGCTCATGCCCCGTGTCTGTCTCCTGTACCCCCCCACCCCCCACTCATGCCCCGTGTCTGTCTTCTGTTCCCCCCACCCGCTCATGCCCCGTGTCTCTCTCCTGTTGCCCCCCCACTCATGCCCCGTGTCTGTCTCCTGTTCCACCCACCCGCTCATGCCCCGTGTCTCTCTCCTGTTGCCCCCCACCTCCTGCTCATGCCCCGTGTCTGTCTCCTGTACCCCCCCCACCCTCTGCTCATGCCCTGTGTCTCTCTCCTGTTGCCCCCCACCCCCGCTCATGCCCCGTGTCTGTCTTCTGTTCCCCCCACCCCACGCTCATGCTCCGTGTCTGTCTCCTGTTGCCCCCACCCATGCCCATGTCTGTCTCCTGTACCCCCCCACTCCGCGCTCATGCCCTGTGTCTCTCTCCTGTTGCCCCCCACCCCCCGCTCATGCCCCGTGTCTGTCTCCTGTTGCCCCCCACACCCCTGCTCATGCCCCGTGTCTGTCCCCTGTTCTCCCCACCCCCCATCTGTCTCCTGTTCCCCCATCCCCCGCTCATGCACCGTGTCTGTCTCCTGTTCTCCCCACCCCCCGCTCATGCCCCGTGTCTGTCTCCTGTTCTCCTGTTCTCCCCACCCCCCGCTCATGCCCCTTGTCTCTCTCCTTTCCCCCCCACCCCGCTCATGTCCCGTGTGTGTCCTGTACCCCCCCGCTCATGCCCCGTGTCTCCCTCGTGTTCCTCCCCACCCCCCGCTCATACCCTGTGTCTCCCTCGTGTTCCCCCCACCCCCCGCTCATACCCCGTGTCTCCCTCATGTTCCATGTTCCTCCCCACCCGCTGCTCATGCCCCGTGTCTCTCTCGTGTTCCCCCCACCACCGCTCATGCCCCGTGTTTCCTTCCTTTTCCCCCACCCCCTGCTCATGCCCCGTTTGTACCCTGTTCCCTCTCACCCCCCGCTCATGCCCATGTGTCTCCCCTGTTCCCCCCCAACCCCCGCTCATGCCCTGTTGTGTTCTTTATACACCCCGCCTTCCCTTTCCATGGTGGCCATCTTGGTAAAAGATTTTCCTTCTTACACCGGGACGCCGCAGGTGTCCCGGTGTAGGAAGGAAAACCTTTTTGTTTTTTTTTACCACCCGGCGTTCCCACTTTGAAGACATAAGATGTTAGTGGTCTTCATCTATTGAAAAGGATGTTATGGTGACGTTGCACTAATAAAAACCTTAAAAATTTAGTAAAAAAATTAAAAAAAATGTTACAGGGACGTTATGATAAAGTTGCACTAATAAAAACCTATGAAATTCAATGAAAAAACTTTGTTAAAGGGACGTTATGGTTAAGTTGCGCTACTAAAAACCTATGAAATTCAGTGAAAATGTTTTGTTAAAGGGACGTTATGGTTAAGTTGCGCTACTAAAAACCTATGAAATTTAGTGAAAAAACTTTGTCAAAGGGACGTTATGGTTCCAAGTAAAACCGAAAAACCCTTGAAATTCGCCAGTTATGGTAAGATAAGCAACCATAACTCGCACCACCACCGTGCACTGCTAAGACTAACACCCAGGACATCAAAGATGACATCACAAATGTCATTGATGACATCACTGATGACATCACATGTCTGGCTCACTCTTTTTTCTTTTGCTGACATAGCTAGGCCACATGGTTTTCTTCAGTAACAGTCAGAAACTAAAAATGTTATTTTATTTGTAGACGTATCCTTCAAGTAGGTTCTTACAGTAATTCCCTTAGAGTCCAGTCACATCATATGAAACATATACATACAGGAAGACGCAAGCTTGAAAGACAGCAATCCTTTTTGTGCATAAAGATAATCAATAGACTTATGAGCACTTTCTGATAGTTCGGTTGTTTTTTTATTTATGGCTGTACTTTCCCTGTATAAGGTCATATTTGTATACATTGTACTCACACTACTTTCCTTAGGGTCCAATCACATCAAATGATACATATACCTAGGGTAAATAGCAGCTTTGAAACAGAGCAATCATTTATTTGCATGAAAATAATCAGTTAAATTATGAATTGTTTCTGCTACTACTTGTGCTTTTTTGCTAACTTCACTTTCCCTGTATATATCCATATTGGTATGTGTTCTTGTGCCTTTGTGTTTTGTCTATAGTAATGCAATTATGTAATACATGTGTTTTATTAGCTACTTATTACATATTTCACAGTACACAAAAATCTATTAAGAAAGCAATTATCATTTCATTATTCAACATATTAACATTACGAATATTATACCTTCATCTTGTACACTGCACACAATGTTATGTTTCTGTATGAGTAGCTTAGTATACTAGATAGAACCCCATAATAGAATGCTATTTATATCAATGCATCGTTCAATGCACTAATTAGGGTATGATATTTATTGCAATGATCCTTGACACTTGTTTCGCAACATTATAATAAGAATCCCTTGTACACATATTTCATGAAAAATACATACACATGTGATGTCATCAGTGATGTCATCAATGACATTTGTGATGTCATCTTTGATGTCCTGGGTGTTAGTCTTAGCAGTGCACGGTGGTGGCGCGAGTTATGGTTGCTTAGCTTGGTGGTTTTGTTCACTGGCAGTCAGAATAATAAAATTGAAAAAGGTGCTATATATCTAGACGTTAACCTTGTCAGATGTTCTTTAAGTACTTTCCTTAGGGTTTGGTCTCAGCTCATGGTGCACATACATGGGGAAATGAGCAGGCCTCAAACACACACAAATCCTCATCGAACTTTGCAAGAAGAGTATATTGCCCACTCTGAATAATTTTGCAAAGTTTGGTGAGGTTTGGTCAAGGGGAGCAAAGTTATAGGGGGGGTCCCAAAATTTCTTTTTCCCCCATAAACTGAATGGAGAAAAAACTTTGCTCAAGCCTACAGCCCAAACCGCTGGACGGATTTTCACCAAATTTGCAGCAGGAGCAGCGGCTTCGTCCCAAAAGCTGGCTTTTTTAAATTTAGTGGAAATCCGTCCAGTAGTTTTATTTTAAACAACCAAAAATAAGGTCCCAAAAAATGTGTGATATATATGTCCGCTCTGCGGACATACTTCCCTATTCGCTCCGCAGACAGTACTCCGATTGGCTTAGAAGGCAACGTGGTGTCCACGGACATCGGACGCGCCCACTGATTGGATGGTGAAAAGCGTGAAGTGTGTCAGATTTTTGGAAACGCTCACCATCTTGGATTCGCAAACAGCGACCGGTGTCCGCGGACATCGCAGTAAAAACAAATAAAAAAACACAACATTGTACTTATCAAACTTATCAAATAATCTCTGGGGAGCTGAGGGGTGATGAGGATGGGATGCGATATGGCTGCAAGAAGCAAAAAAACAGGTGTTTTTCACTGCAAAAGTCTGCGAACGGTTCGGATGTTCGCAAACAATATAGAGAAGTTTGCTGACACCTCAACATTGCAGGGTTTGTTAAAAGCAGTTCTTGGATGGCTTATAACTTTGCCGCCACTTATTGAAAATGCATGAACATTTGCAATTATATTCCTGACCTGACTCCAAATGAGTTTGCAACTTTTGGTGGGATTTTGTCAAGAGGGGGCAAAATTAGAGGGGGGTCCCAAAATAATGTAAAGGCTTATAAATAAGGTACCATTTGACGAATCTACACTTACTTTGGCAAACTGATAATCGATCTATTTATAAATGTTTTTGGGAAGTTTGGTGGGATTTTGTCAAGAGGGGGCTAGGTTATATGACTATTGTATGTGCATACATTTGACACTTTTGAAAAAAATAAACATGGGTGGATATCCAGCAAACTTGTGTAAGGAACATTGGCAAGGACCTGAAAGCATGGTTTTGCAAATGTGCCTATGTTTTATTTTTTGACAAGTGTTATAATGTAGGTACAAAAAATAGTGATATACCTTTGGTGACTGAGGTGTAGCCTGTGGCCATGGACAGTGGCCAGATTGTCTGGGTCATGGAATAAGGTCATGATCAGGACAATCTGGCTACTGCCCATAACTACGAGGTAAAACACATGGGGTTAAAGTGGCCATGTCCACCTGGGACTGGCTTCGTGGTAAAGATATTCGAAATTGGGATAGGTTTGAAAGGGAAGAAAAATGTGCTCTTGATAATATGGTCATGGGGTTCTCTTTTTGTCTTCTGCAGGCTGCTATGGAAAGCGAAGAGGGGTCCTGTATGAAACCCCACCTTCCCTTTCCATGGTGGCCATCTTGGAAAAGGATTTTCCTTCCTACACCGGGGCGCATGTGGTGTCCCAGTGTAGGAACAAAAATCCTTTTTTTAGCACCCCGGGTTCCCACTTTGGGAACCTAGAGTGCTAATGGCTTTCATCCTCCATTGCAGGGGCTGATAATGGTCCGGAGACCTCGTTATCCTCCCCTGCTTCGCTTGCGCTGATATCTTGGGCCGCCAGGCCGGTATCCACCGTTCCAGTCCCTGGAATGGGGGATAAACGCCATAATTTCCCATTAGCATAACACAAAATGCAAATGGGAATGTTGGAAAATCTTTTTGAGTCTATGTACTTTACTGAGAAATATAAAGTAGATGGAGTCTATAAGTTTTTTTTTAGTTCTATTTTTTAACTGTGAAAAGTAGTTCCTTAAGGAACATTTCTTTTATTGTTTATGGATGTATTTTATTTTTTTGTCAGGAGAGCTTAGAACGAAAGGTGGAGAGGGAAAAGAGGGAAGAGGCACCAAACACTAATATGGAGGGGCGTTTGTACAGGGGTAAATGGTGCACGTGTGTTATTTCTAAGGTAGTGGGCAATGTTTCTAATGCTCCTTGATTACAGTAGTGGTGGTGTCTCTTGGGGAGGAGCATTAGCTGATTCCATTTTAAGATAAACAGCAGTTTTGCTAAAAGTATGTACTGTGTACTAGATTGTTAATGGATGAGTTGGAATAGGTGTTGGAGCTGTGCAAGGGAAATTTTGAATTTGTTAGTTCCCAGATCAGTAGAATATGCAGTTCCGAACTGTCCGCGAAGTACGGATCTTATCGCGAAGTGCGGGCGGGTTCTCGAACACGTCATCATGCCATGCGCCAGCGTATGGTCATGTGTGACTGTCCGGAAGTTTTGCAATGAAGTGAGATTTTCTTAGACGTCTACAAATGCAAAACTAGTTGAAATCATTGCAAAATGTGTACAGCAGTGTTAAACATTATTCTAGAAGGTGGGAAATGGCAAAGTTTTAAGGTGAAACTTAGTAAATTGGACACAAATATTGCTATATTGGGTAAGTGTGACATTAGTAAGTTGTAGGAAACTAGCATGCACTGGTAAAAACCCATGAAATTCACTGAACAAACTTTTTTAAAGGGACTATATGGTTAAGTTGGACTAATAAAAACCTATGAAATTCAATGAAAAAGCTTTGTTAAAGGGACGTTATCGTTAAGTTGCAGCAATAAAAACCTAGGAGATTCAATGAAAAAACTTTGTTAAAGGGACGTTATGGTTAAGTTGCGCTACTAAAAACCTATCAAATTCAGTGAAAAAACATTGTTAAAGGGATGTTATGGATACAAGTAAAACCCCTGAAATTTGCCAGTTATTGTAAACTAAGCAACCGTAACTCGCGCCACCACCGTGCACTGCTAAGAATAACGCCCATGACATCAAAGATGACATCACAATTATGATTGATGACATCACTGATGACATCACATGTCTAGCCCCTTCTTTTTTTGTTCACTGAGTTATCTAGGCCAGGTGAGTTTATTCACTGACAGTCAAAAACTTAAAATTCAAAAGGTATTACATTTGTAGACATTTCACATGTTCTTACCGGACTTTCCTTAGAATTCAATTGCATTTTATGATGCACATACATAGGGGAAGACGCAGGCCTGAAACACAGCAATCATTTCTATGCGTAAAGATAATCATGTTGGTTATACACTGTTGCTAATGATACTGCGTCTTGTTCACTCACTTTACTCTCCATGTATAAGCCCCATATTTGTATACATTGTGGTCTCTTAATATTTTGTGTGTAGTAGTACAAGCATGTAGTAAGTGATGCATTATTACCTACTCTGTATATGTTTCGCTGTACGGAAAAGTGTGATGCAGAAGCATTCACCGTTTTACTATCCAACATGGGAAAATTAGAAATATTACATCTCTGTGGTGTATGCTGCAGCCAATGCCTATGTTTCTGTATGAGTAGGTTCCTCTTCTAGAAACAACACTGCAATGCAATGTTATTTGGAGCAATACATTGCATAATCAAGTATGTAGTTCATCACACATCTCCAGATGAACCCTGACACTTTTTTGCCAACATTACATTCACAACCCTTTGTAGGGACTTCAATGAAAAGTAAATGCGCATGTGATGTCATCAGTGATGTCCTCAATCATATTTGTGATGTCATCTTTGATGTCATGGGTGTTATTCTTAGCAGTGCACGGTGGTGGCGTGAGTTATGGTTGCTTATCTTACCATAACTGGCGAATTTCAGGGGTTTTTCGGTTTTATTTATAACCATAACTAACCATAACGTCCCTTTAACTAAGTTTTTTCACTGAACTTGATAGGCTTTTAGTGGCGTAACTTAACCATAACGTCCCTTTAACAGTGTTTTATATATATATATATATATATATATATATATATATATATATATATATATATATATATATATATATATATATATATATATATCTTTGGGGCACTGATTTCCATCAGGCAAAGTGAGTGGCACTCTTCACAGTCGTTTTAGTCAATAAAACATCCGGATTCCAAAATATCAATTGGTAGAAAAAAGTTTTCTTTATTTGGATCCTTACAGCTCAGCAAGCAAAATTTAAAAGTTAAAATTACAGGCCATCAAAATATGGCACTCCCATAGTGCAAAAAAGTGCACGTTTTCGGGCGTTAACGCGTTTCGCGGCAAATCTCGCCGCTTGTTCACAACTGCAAGCCCCCAACAACCAGTGAGTTTTAAAACATTAGTGCAGAGCATACGGGAAGCACTGGAGATTATTTTAGCCAAAATAGAAAGAGGACACCCTTTGCCAATGCACATCTTGTCTAGCAAAAGCATGGTGGCCATTTTATAATGTGACAGAGGTAGTACTTTTAACTCTTATATGCGGCTTTTATACACAAGACACATGAACAGTACCCCTCGTGCATTGAATATTTTGTATTGTGCTTGTGTATGCTCTGTTTTGGGGGTTCCGTGCATTTCCAAAACACAGTGTCTGACATTTTGAATCTAATGTCATATGGATGCCGACTTGCAACAGAATTATAAACAACCACATAGACATTTCAAGATTTTGACATAGAGTTCTACCAAACAGGTGCACAGTGCACTAACAAGATTATGGGCCACCCAACCCCAATGTGCGATTGACGCCTAATGGCTTCATTCATCAGCATGGCATCTCAGAACCCTTGGTATTTCATGAAATGCATATTTCACCAATGGCAATGTTGGTTAGTGATACAATTATCCCATCTTTGGTTTACAATCGGCAGCACGATTCGTATTGTACGCAGTACATTGGAATCCTATAGTATGTGGATAGCAAAATGATGCATACTACAATGGCAGTCACTCTGATAGTGTGGCTGTCTTCGGTGCTCTAAAATTCATAAGGTGCATAGTGCAAATAGCGACAGGTGCCAAACATTTTCTAATTTGGCAGTATGATATTATTCATAAACAATGCTTTGGAATCCTTACGTGCCAACATATCGATAAACCACATCATGCAGCGGCAACAATTATGATGATTCCATAAGGTGCATAGTGCAAATAGCGACAAGCGCCAAACCTTTTCTGATTTAGCAGCATGGTATTGTTCATAAAAAAGCCTTAGAATCCTTAAGTGCAAATATATTGGGAAACCACATCATGCAGTGGCAATAATTGTGATCGTGTTGCTGTTGCTGATGCTCTAAAATGTGTAAAGTGCATAGTGCAATAGCAGCAGTATTGGTCAACATTACAATGTATCACGACTGAAACTTTCAGTTAGCAGCATAGTTGGTTTTGTGCATAATTGCATTAGACTCATAAAGTGCATACATATCCATAAAGTGTTTATTACACGGCCCACGGTAGCGGTCGTGTAGTTATGGTTAAGTTGCTAAACCCATACGAAGAGCACTTTTTGGGCGGCTTAGAACTTCACTCCCACTGGACAAATTCTCACCAAACTTTGCAAAAAAAGTATATGGCCCGCTCTGAAGTTTGCAAAGTTTGAAGATGTTTCGTCAAGGAGGGGGAAAGTTATAGGGGGGGTCCCAACATTTTTTTCCCCCATAGACTGAATGGAAAAAAACATTGCTCACGGCTACAGCCAAAACCGCTGGACAGATTTTCGCAAAATTTGCGGTTTTGAGGGGCGGCTTGGTCTCAAAAGTGTGCTTTTGTAAATTTGGTGGAAATCCGTAGAGTAGTTTTTTTTTTAACGACCAAAAGTAGGTCCTAAAAAATTAGTGATATCTGGGTCCACTCCGCGGACACACTTCCCTGTTCGTTCCACGGACAGGACACCAATTGGCTAGTGGGTCAACATCATGTCTGCGGACAAGCAAAGTGTTAGTTGATTGGTTGGATTGAAGCGAGAGTTGTGTCTCATTTCTTTTGATGCGCCCGCCATGTTAGTGGGCAGGTGTTTGCTTGCATGGGTTTGTTATGCTGCAGTGGTTGTGGCATGGGCCTAGAGTCTTGGGTACATGGCCGAAGGCATAACACACCCATGCAGCATAACACACCCATGCAAGCAAACATTTTGGGTTGTGGTTAATGGTTAGGTGTTTGTTTGCATGGGGGTGTTGTGGTGGTTGTGACTCAAGTCATTGTATACTTATTGTTTGGTTTGTTGAGGCTGTATGCAGTTTTTTGGCCAGGCCATGCACCCAAGACTCTAGGCCCTGGCCACAACCACCGCAGAATAACACAGCCATGCAAGCAAACATTTTGGGTTGTGGTTAGTGGTCAGGTGTTTGGTTGCATGGGTGTGTTATGTTGTGGTGGTTGTGACTCAAATCATTGCATACTTACTGTTTGCTTTGTTTAAGCTGTATGCAGTTTTTTGGCAAGGCCATGGACCCAAGACTCTAGACCCTGGCCACAACCACCTTCAGCCCCATCACAGCCCTTGCACGCCTTCAATTCACAAGTGGATTTCCAAATTGCTGTATGATAGAAAATCAGATTTCATAGTCAGGGTCTCTATCAACTAGTGAGCTCTCTATGAGAAAGGATAGCAGTGTTACACACCTTCACACTAGCTAGGCTGCAATCACAGATAGGCATGTGTGTGATCATTAAAAGGTTAGAAACTACGATGGCCATAACTTTAGAACTGTTATACCAAAGCAGAATCATTTGGGACACTAGGCCTCAATACACGGACGGCGGTAACCATGGCGCTATTAGCGCCATGGTTGCCGCCGGTATTTTACCGAGTCTGCCATGGTAAATGGGGGAATTACTGCCCTATTCCAAGGTGTGTGGGGGCGGTAATTCCCCATTCACCATGGCACTTCCCCATTCCCATTTTTGCCCCCATAGGGCTCAATGGGAATGGGGAAGGCAGTAATTACGGTACCGCAAATTGCGGTACCGTAATTACCTCCAAGGTCCCTTCGTGGGTCCCATCCTTAATGGCTGGTAAAACCAGCCGTTAAGGTAGGGTCCCACAAAGGGACCTCGTAGTAAGGCGGTAATGGTTTACCGGCACTGGTAACCTTACTGGTACCGGTAAACCCTTACCGCCATCCGTGTAATGAGGCCCATTGTGTGTTATGTTGTTAGGCAGAAACCTGTGCAGTTCCCTTAGGGACCACTGCAAAAGATTTAGGACTACAGGTGGTTGGCAGTAAACCCAATTGGTAGCAGTCTGTACCACCCAGATTTACCTGGTAGCTGTGGCTGAGCAGTCAGACTTCTCTCAAGATGAGTTAGGCAGTATATAGAGTATACACAATAGGTACAGTGATACAGCAGCACAAGCAAACACTGACCAGAGCTTTGGTGTAGAAGTATATAATTATTTATTTAAAGACACACTTGTAAATTACACTAGCACAAAAAGAGGTAAATAAATTCAACACACAGTCACTATTATATGTATACAACCCTAATTACTTATTAGACAAGTCTTAATGAGAAACACCACTTATTTTTAGACAGAGGTGAGTGCTTAGCATAAGATGTCACTCTAATAAGTTATTAAAAAGGGAGGGAAAAAGGCAGAGTTATGAAAGCACACAAATTTCAATACTTTTCAAAGAACCACAGTGAGGCAGGTGAGGCAAGGTCTACTGGGGAGCAAGGAAGTTCAAATGCCAGGCCCACTCTTAGAGAGAGCAAGCGAAATGTGTCCAGGATCACACAGTGGGGTTATGCCCAAAGAGTCTTTGTAGAAAGTTCGCAAAAGATTGAGATCAAGTCAGGAAAAGTTAGTTAACAGGTCCCAGGCTAGCCCAGGTTAGAAAGTCTAGGATTTACTGTTACCCCGAACGATCTGTCGAAAGGGAATCTAGGTGGGACACAGTCTCTGAAAGTGGGAAGAACGCTCCAGCGGGGGCAGTTGTTCCTGGCAGCGGGTGCAAGTCAGTGTTTTGTCCAGAGGAAGAGGAGGTCGCGACGTGGAGGAAAGTTGAAGGTCGTCACGCTGCCAGGGAAGAAACCAGCCACGGAGTTTCCCGGTTACAAGGTACCACCCTTTTCTTTGCGGTAGTGTTAATCCGTGGTATTCCGGTTGCCGGGGTGCTTGGCACGGGCAAGGCGGCCACGAGATGGTCCAGGAAGGCGAAAAGACGGGCAAACTGGTTATCCCCACCAGTCAAAGGAAGAAGACTCTCCGGGCTCAAGATCTCCTCTGTCGTCGGGAAAAGTGGTGAGACGGTTCAGCATGGCTCCACCGGTGGTGTCGTCATTGTAGGTCAGCTCGGCTTCTCCCTCCTCGGATTCTTTAGGCCCTGTGGTGACTTCTGAAGTTCCAGTCTCCAAAGCCCTGCTTTTATGCAGAAAACCCCCATTCATTCAGCCTAGCTGTCAATCAAACATGCTAAGTGGTGAGCCGGGCGGCTCACCACTTGGGCCAATCACACAAGAGTGCGACTTGAGTTGCCGAGGCAACTCAGTCCAGGGTGCCTAAACCCCCTCCCATACCCCCTGTGGTACCCAGACAGAGTGGCACCACTTTTGGAGGCTTCTGAGGAGAAGCCCGCCAAAAAGTGGAACAAAGGGCTCGACTTGGGTTGGAGTCACGGAAGCGAACACAAACGCCATTTTGGAACCAAGTTTCGATACAAATTACCAACCGGTGAATTAATATTAATTTAATAAACCGGTGGTATGTTCGAGGCTATTTTAAAAAGTGGTAGCCTCGAACAATGGGAAAATCCCATAGGAATATATTTGCGGTCGAATATAAAAAGTAGTATCCACTGCCACCAGCCAAAACTCGGTCGGGGGGGACTGGACAGTGCCCCCTCGAACAACAGACCCCCGGGAAATCGAATTGCCCCGACCAGTACGTCCACAATAGGATGGTTTGTACTGGTTCTGTTCACAATTTGAAACTAGTAAAGCCAATGGTGACTTTACATGCCCTGGGAGACAGTAGTCAGTCCCAGGGTATGGAGTCTGTGTTTGGGGGTCGCTACGACACCCCTGGGTTACGGCACGGAGGGTGCTGTGTAACCCACATACCAAAAACACATGAAGCCCTATGGGGTAAAGGACCCCATAGCCCATAGAACACATACAAAATCAAAGGAACACCTCAAATCATGTCTAAGAGTGGGAGGAAAAGAGTCCCACTCTTAGCAGGAGAGAAAAAAATAAACCCCAAAAATCCAGCAAAGCTGCTGGGGGACTCACTAGGTTTGGGAAATTAGCCTTGACAGAGAATTCTCCCTAACACTCGCCCCCCCCATACTAAGGGACAGGAGGATTTAATCCACTCCTGGATGAATTTCATTCCTCTAGTCGATGACATACATCCTAGAGAGACCATCAGCATTTTGGTGGTGACACGCTGACCTGTGCTCAATGGTGAAATCAAACCCTTGCAGGCAGATTGACCATCTCAATAGTTTTGGATTTTCCCCTTTCATTTGCATCAACCATCCCAAGGGTTGGTGGTCAGTCTGAATGACAAAAGTAGAACCATACAAGTATGGTTTAAACTTCGTCAGTGCCCACACAGTAGCAAAACATTCTCTTTCGATAGTTGCCCACCTTGTCTCAGGATCCTTCAGCTTTCTGCTGATGAAGCAAATGGGGTGCTCCCTACCTTTCTTATCCAGTTGGCTAAGGACTGCACGTATACCTACATTAGAAGCATCTGTCTGCACAATGAAAGTTTGGTGGTAGTCAGGAGCTCTCAATACTGGTGCTTGGCAAAGAGCTTTCTTCAGGTTTTCAAAGGCCTGATTGCATTCCTCATTCCATTTGACCTTCTTAGGGAATTTTGGAGAGGAGATTATATTCAGTGGAGAAGCTATGGTCCCATAGTTCTCTATGAAATTCCTGTAATACCCAGTGAGGCCTAGGAAGGCTCTCACCTGGGTTTGAGTAGTAGGTGTTGTCCAGTTTTGCACAGCTTCAATCTTACTGAGCAAAGGCCTTATTTCTCCACCTCCTACCTCATGCCCAAGGTAGACCACCTTACTCTGACCAATTTGGCATTTACTTGCCTTTATGGTCAGATTGGCCTGTCCAAGAGCCTGCAAAACATGTCCTAGGTGTTTAACATGCTCTTCCCAGGATTGGCTGAATACTGCAATATCCAAGTATGCCATGCAGAAATCATCCATCCCAGCCAGAACCTGATTCACCATCCTTTGGAATGTTGCAGGTGCATTTTTCTATCCAAAAAGCATAACCTTAAATTGGTATAAGCCAACTGGGATAGAAAATGCAGTCTTCTCCTTGGCATGGTCTGTCAGGGCTATTTGCCAATAGCCTGATGTAAGGTCAAATGTGCTGAGGAACTTGGCTGAACCAAGTCTATCCACCAACTCATCTGTCCTTGGCAAAGGGTGGGCATCAGTCTTGGTGACTGCATTAAGAGCTCTATAGTCCACACAGAATCTCAACTCTTTGGATCCTGCCTTTGGTACTAACACAACTGGGATAGACCATGGGCTAGTAGAGGGCTCTATTACCCCGAGATCAAGCATCTTCTTGACCTCCCCTTTGATGTGGGTCCTTACATTTTCTGACATTCTATATCCTCTGCTTTTGACTGCAGACAGTCACCAGTGAGTATATCATGCTGTCCCCAAGGGGTCAAGCCTGGTGAAAGTGAGAACAGAGAGGCAAACTGATTTAACATGGCTTTGCACTCTTCTTATTGCTCAGATGTCAGATTTGAAGAGAGATTTACACCTTCAATCTTTTCGTCCAAGGGTAAGCCTCTGAGGAGATCAGGGAGAGCTTCACTCTCTTCTTCCTCTTCTGTTGAAGCTAGAAGCAAGGCTCCTACTTCAGGCCCGGAGACATACGCCTTTAGTCGGTTGGTGTGGAAGACTCTGGGAGCCTCCTTGGGATTGCCCAAGTCCACCAGATAGTTTACCTCTCCAAGCTTACCCACAACCTTGAAGGGTCCAATCCATTTATCTTGCAAGGCCCTCTGCCTTGTTGGGATCATAACTAGAACTAGCTGGTCTTGAGTGAACTCAACCATGTTAGCCTTTTGGTCATGCCAATGTTTGACCAAAGCTTGTCCAGCTTTCAGGTTATCACTTGCTTCTGCCATCATTTGTGACATTCTCCTCCGGAGACCTATCACATAGTCAGTCACTCTGACTGGCTTGGGGGAAGGAGCACTCTCCAACCCCTCCTTAATGGGCCAATGGACCTCTGACCGGATGGCCATAGAGAGGTTTGAAGGGAGAATAACCTACTCCCTCCTGAGGGATTTCTCTATAAGCAAAGAGAAGGCATGGCAATAGTAGGTCCCACTTTCTTTTAAGGGGATCCTCTAAAGCACCTATCATGCTCTTCATGGTTCTGTTGAACCTTTCTACCAACCCATTTGTCAGGGGTGGTAGACGGTAGATAACTTGTAAGTAACTCCACAGGTTTTCCACATGGCTATCATGTAGTGGGACATAAAATTTGACCCCTTGTCAGAGATTACTTCCTTAGTAAACCCAACCCTGGTAAAAAATACCAAGGAGGGCCTTAGCCACAGCCTGAGCTTTAACAGTCCTCATAGGAATTGCCTCAGGGTACCTAGTAGCATGATCTACTACAACAAGGATAAACCTGTTGCCTGAGGAGGTTGGGGGATCAAGGGGACCAACAATGTCAATCCCTACCCTCTCAAATGGGACTCCCACAACTGGGAGAGGCACTAAAGGTGCCACATTCTTGGATCCAACCTTACCAGAAGTCTGGCAGGTATGGCAGCTCTTGCAAAACTTATCTACCTCAGCCCCCATCTTTGGCCAATAAAAGTAGAGTGAGAGCCTTTCCTTGGTCTTCTTGGAGCTCAAGTGACCAGCCAAAGGAATCTCATGGGCCAGTTGCAAGAACTGTTGTCTGTTTTCTTGAGGTACTACAAGCCGCTTGTAGTCTCCAGGTGCAGACTCAGTTGGTTCACTGTAGAAGAGGCCATCTTCCCAGTGCAACCTATACTTTCCAGGCTCTTGCCCATCAGCCTGAGAAGCTGCCTGTTGGCGAAGACCTTCCAGAGTTGGACATTCTCTCTGTCCCTTACTGAAGTCTGCCCTGTTGTGTCCACCTTCTGCCAGTAAAGACTGCAGCTCAGGATGGTCAACAGGATCCGGATCTCCAATGAGTTCTTGGCCTTCCACTAGCTCTTCTTCGGAGTCTAGTTCCACCATACAGGGCTGTACCCCCCTCTCAGCCTCAGCTGTAGGTGGAGTTACAGGTGTAACTTTGGACAACCTAGGGGAAGTCTGTGTTGGAAGCACTGGAGTGCTTGCTGTTGGCTGTTTCTTGGAAGTCTTGGGTTTCCCCTTTGCTTCTTTTTGTTCAGTGATAGCAAGTTGTAACTCCAGTGGAGTAGGAGTGATATCTCTCTTCATCATCTCCTGGGGAGTACCTCTCATGGGTCTCTCCCTTGCAGGTCTGGTGAGCTCCTGTAACCTTTTACTAGGAGGTCTGGGGGTATGTGACACTACTCCAAGGGTTTTCAGGTTATTACCCAACAGAACCCTACCTGGTATCTCACTTTGTATGCTGACAGGTATCTTCACAGTCATGTCATTACACTGGATGAGAACTGGTAATTGGGTAAGCATCTGCACAGGCCCTCCAGCTAATTTGGTGAGGCGTTGGGTGCCTTAGCAACATCCTCAGCCTGAAAAAAAGATTTATCCACCACAGTTATGCTGGCTCCAGTGTCCCTAATGGCAGGAGTCTCCTGACCATTCACCTGGACACTGTCCTTATAATACTCTTTAGTATTATCTGGGATAGAGATATAGACATCTAAATTCTGTTGTTCCCACAGACCCAGAGACACTAAAGAAACACTGGCTGAGACTCCAATGGTTTCATCAGGCAGCAGTAGAAAGTTTCCACTTGCCATTTGTACTTCCTCCTCTGGAGCGAAGGCTAAGGAGACAAGCTGGACCCCTGAAGGTTCACCCTTACCTCTGGGATCTCCTTTCACATGGTCAGGTGAACCACAAACATAGCATTTACCAAATGCTTTCTGGAATGGTGGCTTGCTCTGACCTCCTTCTGGTTTACCTCTGGAAGGTACACTACTCTGATTTGGTTTCCCTTGTGGCTTACCCTTATTGTTCTGTTTGGGACCCTCTTTGGGATTGGAATTATTAGAATTCTCTTTGGAATCCTTTTTTGGCTGTTTCCCCTCATCCTTTTTCTGAGTTACCCCAGAGTCCATGTGAGTAGCCCTGTTGGCAACCCACAAGTCAGCAGCCTTAGCTAGTTTCCTGGAATCTAATTCCTTTGAATCAGCCAAGTGCTGTCTCAGCTCAGGAGAGCAGGCATCATAAATTGACTCCAACATAAAAAGATTCTTCATCCCCTCATAAGTGTTCACTTTGTAACCCTTAATCCATCCCTCTAAGTTCTTCAAACTTTCACTCACCCAGGTAGCCCAAGGGGTACCATCATGCTTTTTGGGGGTCCTAAACCTCTTAAGGTACTAGGAAGGGGTCTTCCCAAATCTGGCTATCAAAGCTAGTTTCACACATGTATAATCCTTCTGATCCTCCTCCCCCAACTCCATTACCACATCAGTTGCAACAGGGGGAGCCTAGAGAACAACCAGGAAAGTCACTCATTTCCTGTAATATTCTGGAGCCCATGATTATATTCAAACAAACTCAACCAGTCCAACACATCCAACTTAGGCTCATACATACCCACCAACTCCTTAGGCATCCGGGGTCTTTTGGGACTGGAATTCCTAGAGGATTCGGAGAGAGAAGCACTTTCCACAGACAATTTTTTCATTTCTAGCTCATGGTTGAGCTCCATTTCTCTGAGCCTTAGTTCTTGGTACATTTGTTTTGTTTGAGCACTAATTCTTTTGAACTCTAATTCAAGCTTCATTTTTTCTAGTTCCATATATTGAGGATTAAGTGTGGGACATGGTAAAGGTCCAGTAGGTACAGCTGGCAGGGCAGGTAGAGGCCCAGGGGAGACAACTCTAACATCTTCCCCCTCCTCTTCTGCTTCTGACTCAAAGTTATCAATACTAACATTCATATCAATATCATTGCTGTTATCTACAGTTCCTGGAGTGGTAGGTTCCTCTGAACCACCATCCAGACTTTGGTTTGCTAACAACCTTCCTATTAGCTCCATTTTCTTGCCTTTAGTCAGGAGATTCTTATGCTTACAGAGAACACTTAAACAATCAGCAGTTTTTGTAGCAAGGGACTCTTGACTATAGCTTTCCATAGTTGACATGTTTTAGAAAATAACTTCTTTAGTGCTAAGCTTTGTGGTTAGTTGTACTAAGGTATCTATAAGCACACTAAAATGTATACTCAATACAAACCCCACCGCTGTACACCAGTTAGGCAGAAACCTGTGCAGTTCCCTTAGGGACCACTGCAAAAGATTTAGGACTACAGGTGGTTCAAATGCCAGGCCCACTCTTAGAGAGAGCAAGCGAAATGTGTCCAGGATCACACAGTGGGGTTATGCCCAAAGAGTCTTTGTAGAAAGTTCGCAAAAGATTGAGATCAAGTCAGGAAAAGTTAGTTAACAGGTCCCAGGCTAGCCCAGGTTAGAAAGTTGAGGATTTACTGTCACCCCGAACGATCTGTCGCAAGGGAAGACAGGCGGGACACAGTACCTGAAAGTGGGAAGAATGCTCCAGTGGGGTCAGTTGTTCCTGGCAGCGGATGCAAGTCGGTGTTTCGTCCAGAGTAAGAGGAGGTCTCAACGTGGAGGAAAGCTGAAGGTCGTTGCGCTGCCAGGGAAGAAACCAGCCACGGAGTTTCCCGGTTACAAGGTACCACCCTTTTCTTCGCAGTAGTGGTAATCCGTGGTATTCTGGTTGCTGGGGTGCTTGGCATGGGCAAGGCGGCCACGAGATGGTCCAGGAAGGCGAAAAGATGGGCAAACTGGTTATCCCCAACAGTCAAAGGAAGAAGACTCTCTGGGCTGGAGATCTCCTCTGTCATCGGGAAAAGTGGTGAGACGGTTCAGCAGGGCTCCACCAGTGGTGTCGTCATTGCAGGTCGGCTTGGCTTCTCCCTCCTCGGATTCTTTAGGTCCTGTGGTGACTTCTGAAGTTCCAGTTCCCAAAGCCTTGCTTTTATGCAGAAAACCCCCATTCATTCAGCCTAGCTGTCAATCAAACATGCTAAGTGGTGAGCAGGGCGGCTCACCACTTGGGCCAATCACACAAGAGTGCGACTTGAGTTGCCGAGGCAACTCAGTCCAGGGTGCCTAAACCCCCTCCCACACCCCCTGTGGTACCCAGACAGAGTGGCACCACTTTTGGAGGCTTCTGTGGAAAAGCCCGCCAAAAAGTGGAACAAAGGGTTCGACTTGGGTTGGAGTCACAGAAGTGAACACAAACGCCATTTTGGAACCAAGTTTCGGCAACAATTACCAACCGGTGAATTAATATTAATTTAACAAACCGGCAGTATGTTCGAGGCTATTTTAAAAAGTGGTAGTCTCGAACAATGGGAAAATCCCATAGGAATATATTTGCGGTCGAATATAAAAAGTAGTATCCACTGCCGCCATCCAAAACTCGGGGACTGGACAGTGCCCCCTTGAACAACAGACCCCGGGGCAATCAAATTGCCCCGACCAGTACGTCCACAATAGGATGGTTTGTACTGGTTCTGCTCACAATTTGAGACTAGTAAAGCCAATGGTGACTTTACATGCCCTCGGAGACAGTAGTCAGTCCCAGGGTATGGAGTCTATGTTTGGGGGTCGCTACGACACCCCTGGGATACGGCACGGAGGGTGCTGTGTAACCCACATACCAAAAACACATGAAGCCCTATGGGGTAAAGGACCCCATAGCCCATAGAACACATACAAAGTCAAAGGAACACCTCAAATCATGTCTAAGAGTGGGAGGAAAAGAGACTCACTCTTAGCAGGAGAGAAGAAAATAAACACCAAAAATCCAGCAAAGCTGCTGGGGGACTCACTAGGTTTGGGAAATTGGCCTTTACAGAGAATTCTCCCTAACATATGTTTATATCTCTCCAGCAGAACCTGCCCAGTATTTACTTTGAGGCTGCTATGGAACTGCCATCAGATATGACAGAGCTAAAAAGCTGCCAATATATTTGGACCATGGCCTACACGTTTAAAATGAACCCCATAATGCAGAAGCGTGGGTCTGGGCTTATTTAGATGTGTGTGATACTTTCTCTGAGCAGTGGCTTTGGTGCTACTAAAGCCAGTTATGGCAATTCACGACTGTACATCATTAATTGATTTCCTTAAGGCCAGTAGGCCTGTAAAGGAAAGTACATGCAGGCTGTTTTAGCGCGTCTTTCTTTGATGACATTGGGCCTCAGTACGACCTCTGCGGCCACGGTATGAACGGTGCCGGTAAGGTACCGGCACTGTTCACACCTGGCCGCCACATTACGAGTTTGCTCGTGGGTGGCGGGTTGCACATCTGAACGGGTCTGGCCAGATGTGCATACCGGCACCCGTGAGCAGACCAGGATGCTAACAACTGACCCGTCATTAACGGGTCTGTTGTTAGCATCCGCCCCATTCCCATTGAGCCCAACTGGGCTCAATGGGAATGGGGACGTACTGAGTCCGGGTCCCGAAAATGGGATTTACCGGTCCCGCAAATGTCGGAATGGCTTGGTAAATCCCATTTTTCGGGACCCAGACCCGAGTTTGGGGGTAGCCATGCCGCTAAAAACGGCATGGCTACCTCCAAACACGTAATGAGGCCCATTGACTTTTACTGAAAGGTGGCAATGCTGTCTACCAACTGCTGGCGCCTCACTAGGAGCTGCACAGCAGAATGTATGCATAGGTGTCTATACATGGATGCCATTGATTCACTTACTCCACCTCTAGGCCGACGGACTCACCTGATTAGAAACCACGAACACCACTTTTTGAAGCACAGGCCTTTTAATGTTGGTAAGGCTTTTTACTAGACCTACTTTTTATACAGACTCCTTTCAATTAAATTACTGTAACATTCCAGGAGGTTTCCCTTGGCAGAAAGAAATCTGCCACAATCAGAGTCCTATTTGATATCCTACAAATACTACTTTGGGGAAACTACCATCGTTTCATGGACCTTCCTTGCATGGTTGACCCAAATGGGGATTTGGTAAAGAAGTAAAGAAGTATGCGTCTATCTCCAATTTCCAGGAGACCTCACTTCAGAAATCATGTAAGAACTCATTGAACAGGCCCTTCTCTGTTCCAGGTGGTCCTCTGTAGGAATCCATGTTTTAGGTCCTAAATAGGATTTCTATGATGATTCTGCCTTAACAGAAACATCATGAATCATTGTATAGATGTGGCCAGCTACGAAGGCTGAGATGCGTTTCTTACATTTAGGAACATCCATCCCACCAAATATCAAAGGCAACTTCCAAAGTGCAGGTCTTAGAGGTTGTGGATGTCAGAGGAAAGTATGCAGTGAAGAGTGTATGTTTAGAAACAATGTTAATGGAGGAGCAATTGGGAGCACTGATTGCTGGTAGCTGACTCTGGGTGAGAGGATTGTCATTGAGGTGTTTGTGTTACTCTAAAGTGTCTCTTCCTGGAACTGGATTCAGATTCCACTCTTCCAAATTCCTGTTACAATCTCTGCATTTCATGCTTTTTATCGTGTCTGCATTTGCCCGTAATTTCCATGCACTTTAATGTCTTTGAGATCTTTGCGCGTGCATTTTAGCTTTGGTCAAGTCAAGTACAGGAAAGCTCTTAGTGCCATTAACTGGACTGACCCTTGTTTCTTCAGTTTTCAAGATGGATGAATCTACATTTAAAAGATGTCAGGTGTGTAATTCATAGCAGCGGAAAGCCTTATTGGTGTATGGTGGAAACTCACCATATTATCAATGTCTGAAATGCAGAATCTCTTTGTGAGTCACTTCAAGGTCAGAAAATCTATTCTTGTCCACCTCATTACGAGTTACGCAAATTCCATTAACTCGTTCACTCACACTGCAGCCGTAGTCTGAGTAAGAATCTCTATTTTCCGATGTATTGTTATTCCCCATAATGAAGTCCCAAGGTATTCCACTGGGGACTGGAGGAATTACCACAGGTGGTAAACAGGGCAGCGGTAATTCCTCCATTTCTAGAGGAAATACCACCAGCTTTAAATGGAAGAAGTGTGGTTAACAAATGTCCAGCAGCCTAACTAAACACATTCCGACGTTTGCGACATCGGCCTCTTCATTGGTGTAATCAAGAAGCAGTGATTGTGTTAGTTATAAAAAGCCCAAATGTATTTTTATGTTGTTATTATTTTATGACCATATCAGTGAAGAGTTTTGTTTGCATGTGTACGATGAGAAGGATTTTGAATGAAGAGGCTGTTGTTTTAAAGCTGCTAATTTTCAAAATCAAAAGTATTTCAAATGGATTTATTTATTACAGGGAAATATGGAACCTGTCCAGTTGTTAGATGTACAATCACAGAACTCCTGCAAGAGTGCAAAACCGATTATGACTGCCCAAAATGCCAAAAGTGCTGCTATATCTGTGGATATAGGTGTGAAGACCCACAAGAAGGAACAGGTCAGTATCATTTTTACTTTGGCCGATTCGGCCCAGGTCTGGCTCGCATTAGGGAATGCTACTTGTGGGTATTTGTATACCAGATAGAAACTCTGGCACTGTCAGTCCACCAAAAACAAGACCGGGCCATTTTATTTATGTATTTATTTATTTGCTTGTGTATTCATTTAGTGTTTTAGAAAGTGACACTGCCATAGATACTTCAGTGTGCCTGCAGAAATGTATGGGGTAAAGGGGAACAAAGGACTGGCTGGGGAGGATCACCTGGAAGAGTGTTCTTGTACAGGGCAGCAAACTCCCCACCTGCTAGACCTAATATTTAACAAAAGTCTTTAAAGTCCCTAATAAACAACCTAATATAGCAAATTTAGTTAAGATAATGTCTTTGTCACTGACATTTGACAAAAGTGAAATATCCAGTCAAATTAAAAAACGAAAATCTTAAAACGCAGCTGGTCCAGATGGACTAATGAATAATATCTTAAAATAACATCTGGACGCTTGGAGCGAATTCATAACAGTTTTATTCAAACAGATATAAAAAAATAGTAAGGTTCCTGACACATGGACTACGGCCATAAGAGTACCTATTTTCAAGCAAGGTGAAAAAGCTGACCGGAAAAATTACAGACCCATTGCATTGTTAGATGTAATTGTAAAAATGTTTGCAGCTAACATGCACAAACGTTTAACAAAGTGGGCCAATGAAGCAAACATCTTTCACCCAAGAGAGACAGGTTTCACCAAAGGTGTTGGGACGGATCTGAACATATTTACATTGAATGATCTGAAGATTCATATGAATAAAACTGAAGGAAATCTGCATCTTGCCTTTATTGACCTTCAACAGGCCTTTGACACTGTTGACAGAAAGAAACTGTGGGGCAAATGACTTGCGTGGAAATGTCCAGATGAGTTGATGCAAGCATTGAAGGCACTAACCACTAATCCCGCAATTCAGATTAGACACAATAACCAAGGTGTGCTATGCCCCAAAATTGAAACAGATAGAGGAGTAAAACAAGGTTTCCCTCTAGCCATGACATTGTTCAATTTATATTTGGTCGATTTACCTGTAGCATTAAATATGGCTAAGGATTTTCCTCCAAAAATTAATGCACAGCGGATCCCGTTGATCATCTACGCTGATGACCTTGTCCTTATAGACCAGACCCAAATTAGTCTACAGCGGAACCTAATTTAGCTCCAAAAATATATACAAGAAATTAGCTTTTGATAAACACTCAAAAATCTATAATCATGAGTTTTACACGAAGAAGTGGGACCAAAAAAAGAATTCACTTTAAATGGTACCTAGGGCAAGATGCACTTGAACAAGTTGATTCAACAAGATACCTAGGCATCCATTCTTCCAAATCATTGGGTGAAGTGATCTGGGTAAATATGTTAAAATAAAAAATGAAATTGTTGGCAACGATCAATAGTGCATGCACGATATAGGAAATTTACAATAATTCCCGTATTCATATTTTACAAACAGAAGGTTGTGCCAGCAGTGTCCTATGGTGGTGAGACAGGTTTAAGCATTTCTCAGACTCTGTGGAATACACTTGAAGGATATTTTTGGAAGAGAGTTCAACACTTACCTAAAAACGTTCCAATAAGCGCTATTAGATGCAAACTTGGGCTTCAGTCTCTGAAATTGATCATATTATGGAAAAGTCCTTGCCTATTTAGGGAAATGGTCATGCACATCTTGGCGATTCCTTGTATGATACTATGGTAAAAATACACTGGAAACCATCCTTGGCTGCTAGGAGACTGGCAAAAGCTGTGTATGGATAATCTGGCATCTGTAGACATGACTGTAGGAACGCTAATTATGAACCCAGATGCCATTAAAGCAAAATTAAAGAAAAGTGACTGGATGGAGACTCAAAATTGTAGATTACAATATAAATCACTTGAGTCAATTCCTTGGGAGCTTTGGGCACTCAATAGTCTAGCAAAATATCTCATAACGTTTCCAATAGAATTTGTTTATTTGACTAAGACTAAACTTATACAAAACAAAAGAGGTATATCAGAAAACAAAAAGACTGCCTCAACAAGCAATGCAGTGTCTGTATGGAAACGAATAGCACATAATCTATAAAACATCTGATGACTACCTGCGGAGGGTTAACAACTAGGAGGACAAACTACCTAAAAAGATATATCACGCTCACAAGATCCTTATTGGCGGATGAATGGTGGAAGCTCTTCCTACTTGGCGAGAAAATGTGGGGAACTTGTGCAGGGATAAAGCCCTCGAGCAGGAGACGAGGTTGATGGAACAAGAGAGAGAATAAAATAAAGGAGTAAAGGATCAAATTGACTTGAATGGTCAATATGAGAGAACAAATACAGTTTGAGGTTTTACTGTGTGAAAAAAGTTTGCAATAAACTAATAAAACACAATAAAAAAAATAAAGCAAGTGCTTTGATGTGCTGTTGGTAGCTTCAGTTTGGTGACACTGGTCACTGTGTGCTCGTTTACAGTCGATGTTGCTAGTTGTCGGCTTGCAGTGAGTGTGGGTTTGTGTGTATTTTGATGTTTTTTTCTTGTTAAATGTGTGTAGTTCATGGTGGTTTGTGAAGGTCTAGTGCTTTGTTGCGGTAGTGGTATATTGTATACAATTCTGTGCTTAAGGCCAAGTCAGAAGACTTTTTGGGAGTTTGTTAGTGGTTTTAAGTGTCAAAGGATATATTGTAACTGAAAAGTTTGTCTAGCTCCTGAGGCATACGTCCTTCTGAATTAAACCTTTTGATTGAAAGCATACTTTGAAAAGCTATCTTACACAATTAGACTAGATGCGAGGTAGAGCTTACTTACACAATTAGGGTGGATGCGAGGTAGGGCTAACTCACACAATTGGGCTTAATGTGAGGTAGAGATAACTTACACAATTGGGATAAATGTGAGGTAGTGCTAATATACATGATTGGGCTAGATACGAGGTAGGGCTAACTTACACAATTAGGCTAGGTGCGAGGTAGGGATAAGTTACACAATGGAGATACATGCAAGGTAGAGCTAAGTTACACAACTAGGCTATATGCAAGGTAGGGTTAACTCACACAATTGGGCTAGATGCGAGGTAGGGTTAACTTACAAAATGTGGTTAGATGCGAGGTAGGGCTAATTTACACAATTGGGCTGGATGCAAGGTAGGGCTAAATTACACAATGGGACTAGATGTGAGGTAGAGCTAACTTACACAACTAGGCTAGATGCAGGGTAGGGCTGACTTACACAAATAGGCAAGATGCGAGGTAGGGGTAACTTGCACAATTGGGCTAGATGTGAGGTAGTACTAATTTACATAATTGGCTAGGTGTAATGTGGGCTAACTTACACAATTAGGCTAGATGTGAGGTAGGGCTAGCTTACACAATTAGGCTAGATGTGATTTAGGGTTAATTTATACAATTAGGCCAGATGTGATGTTGGGTTAACGTACACAGTTAGGCTAGATGTGAGGTAGGGCTAGCTTACACAATTAGGCTAGATGTGATTTAGGGTTAATTTATACAATTAGGCTAGATGTGATGTTGGGCTAATGTACACAGTTAGGCTAGATGCGAGGTAGGGCTAGCTTGCATAATTGGGCTAGATGCGAGGTAGGGCTAACTTACACAATTGGGCTAGATGCAAGGTCGAGCTAACTTACAACATCGGGATAATTGCGAGGTAGGATTAAGTTACACAATGGGGCTAGATTGGAGGTAGGGCTAACTTGCACAATTTGGTTAGATGTGAGGTAGGGCTAACTTACACAATTGACCTAGATGCAAGGTAGGGCTAAGTTACACAATGGGGCTAGATGCGAGATAGACCTAACTTACACCAATGGGATAGTTGCGAGATAGGGCTAAGTTACACAATGGGGCGAGATTTGAGATAGGGCTAACTTACACAACTAGCCTAGATGCAAGGTAGGGTTAACTCACACAATTGGACTGGATGCGAGGTAGGGTTAACTTGCACAATTTGGTTAGATGCAAGGTAGGGCTAACTTACACAATTGGGCTAGATGCAAGGTAGGGCTAAATTACACAACGGGGCTAGACGCGAGGTAGAGCTAACTTACACAACTAGGTTAGATGCAAGGTTTGGCTGACTTACACAATTAGGCAAGATGCGAAGTAGGGCTAACTTGCACAATTGGGCTAGATGTGAGGTAGTACTAACATACACAATTAGGCTAGGTGTAATGTGGGCTAACTTACACAATTAGGCTAGATGTGAGGTAGGGCTAGCTTACACAATTAGGCTAGATGTGGTTTAGCGTTAACTTATACAATTAGGCTAGATTTGATGTAGGGCTAATGTACACAGTTAGGCTAGATGCGAGGTAGGGCTAGCTTGCACAATTGGGCTAGATGCGAGGTAGGTCTAACTTATGCAATTGGGCTGGATGCAAGGTCGAGCTAATTACATCAATGGGATAATTGCGAGGTAGGGCTAAGTTACACAATGGGGCTAGATTGGAGGTAGGGCTAACTTGCACAATTTGGTTAGATGTGAGGTAGGGCTAACTTACACAATTGGCCTAGATGCAAGGTAGGGCTAAGTTACACAATGGGGCTAGATGCGAGGTAGACCTAACTTACACCAATGGGATAGTTGCGAGGTAGGGCTAAATTACACAATGGGGCTAGATTTGAGATAGGGCTAACTTACACAACTAGCGTAGATGCAAGGTAGGGCTAGGTTACACAATGGGGCTAGATGCGAGGTAGAGCTAACTTACACAACTAGGCTATATGCAAGGTAGGGTTAACTCACACAATTGGACTGGATGTGAGGCAGGGTTGACTTGCACAATTTGGTTAGATGAGAGGTAGGGCTAACTTACACAATTGGGCTAGATGCAAGGTAGGGCTAAATTACACAACGGGGCTAGATGCGAGGTAGAGCTAACTTACACAACTAAATTAGATGCGAGGTTTGGCTGACTTACACAATTAGGCAAGATGCGAGGTAGGGCTAACTTGCACAATTGGGCTAGATGTGAGGTAGTACTAAAATACACAATTAAGCTAGGTGTAATGTGGGCTAACTTACACAATTAGGCTAGATGTGAGGTAGGGCTAGCTTACACAATTAGGCTAGATGTGATTTAGGGTTAACTTATACAATTAGGCTAGATCTGATGTAGGGCTAATGTACACAGTTAGGCTTGAGGCTAGATGCGAGGTAGGGCTAGCTTGCACAATTGGGCTAGATGCGAGGTAGGGCTAACGTATGCAATTGGGCTAGATGCAAGGTCGAGCTAATTTTACACCAATGGGATAATTGCGAGGTAGGGCTAAATTACACAATGGGGCTAGATTCGAGGTAAGACTAATTTACACAATTATGCAAGATGTGAGGTGGGGTTAACTTGTACAATTAGGCTAAATGTGATGTGGGCTAACTTACACAATTAGGCTAGATGCCAGCTAGGGTTAGCTTACACAATTAGGCTACATTTGATGTAGGGTTAACTTACACAATTAGTCTAGATGTGATGTAGGGCTAACTTTAACAATTAGGCTAGATATGAGGTAGGGCTATCTTACAGAATTACACTATATGTGATGGAGGGTTAACTTACACAATTAGGCCAGATGCGAGGTAGGGCTAATTTACATAATTGGGTTAGAAGTAAGGAGGTATATGGTAATAAGGTAATTAGGTAATAAGGTAATAAGGTAATAATAGTGGTGGGGTTTTACTGGAGTACAGTAATGGTTTTACTCCCCACACAGACCACACTTACCTTCTCATTCGGTATATGTTGTCTACAGCAAATGTCCACCAGCGAACAGGGGCAAACAGGGAGATGAGCTTTCCAGAGGGAGCTGCCCTATGTTGTAGTCCTTAGCTGGCTGCCACGGTAGAGAGAGGTTGTGGTCACAAGGGTCGTGAGACAGTCCCAATCATGGATAATGGAGGTGGAGCAGTGAGGGAATCCAATCCGGCAACAAGTGTGAGAATCCAAGAGCACAATTGAATCACAATGCTAAATGTGTGAAATGCAAAGAAATGACCAGCTCAAAACTACCTGAGTGCAGGCAGTGGGTAAAATGAAGTGCAAGACTCTGAAATTATGTTTAAAGGCACAATTGTGCTGCAAGTCCCTTCCGGTCACAATGGTCAAGCAAAGGATTTAAAACATCACTTAATAATAGTTGCACAAGAGGTTGGTGTCTATTTTTTTCCCCCACACTATTTATGTTGGAAAATAAATGTAGTAATGGAAAACAAACTTTGTGAAATCTCAGTGACATTTTGAGTATCCAAAAACATACTACTTAGGGTACATTCAGGCATCTGCTACCTATGGCTTCCGATATGTTTTAGACTACATCTGCCATGATCCAAAACTATTGACTATATTAGGTAGGGCTCATGGGGGTTGCAGTCAAAAACATCTGGAGATCCATAGGTTAGATACCAATTCAGATGTTTCTTTAGATCTCTGTTTGCGTGAAATCTGGTTTCAGAGTTCTGGCATCTGTAAAATAATTAGCTGTAGAGGAACAGTCCTTACATATCCTTAACAGTTGGCTATAGGGTAAATAGTGCTCATGGACTTAAGCTGGCATAATGTGAGATATCATTACTTTCAGTCATTTTATGAAACAAACTGCAGGTGAGAATGCCCTGTTTGTGTCTGATGTCAAGGCCCAGACAATGGGCATGACAGACCCCTGAACATGGTGCAGTGATCTCATATTTTAGGCTTGGTCTACTCAGTTTGGTGGACTATGAACACATATATATGTATGGGGTAGGCCTACGTCATGGGGATGGAAGGGTGGAAGGGATGAATAGGCAGGGGAATGGAGGGGTCTCATGGGATGACCCACACAACAAAATAAAATGTTGAAAATAGGTCATTCAAAATAAGTTGATAAAACCTACCACCTTCAAAATTAAAACTCTGTAATCACATGGCACCAAAAACTAAAAATAGGTTTTGTCATCACTTCATAGTTTTGAGACAAATGAATTAATTAAATATCATATACTAACCATTTTCACATGTGGAGTTGAGCACAAAAGGGATTTCTTTCAATTAAAATATATTGTTTTCAAATTATGCCATAAATATGATGGACATAATATGAGAACACTCTGCCCCCATGGCTGTTCCTTTATGCTATACTGCTGGTAGAGCATTTTATAAAAAAAAAGAAAACATTAGGTTCCAAAGTGTTGTTCATACATTCAAAGAAAAACTAAATTCTGGATACTATATATAGGGAAGTGGCTTGCAATGCATTCTTATTGTGCTGTACCCCTGGTTGCCGTTGGGGATGTATATATAAGGCTTCACCATCCAAAGTAAACCTGATTTTTAAAGAGGGTTCAATGGTATAACTTCCATTAAGTTAATCAGTGGTAGGGCATCCTTCAAGTAGGTTTAGGTTTTAGCACACAGATGTTGTAGAAAATTGTCGTTACATGACTAAGTGGTTCCTGTAGCAATTCACAGATAGAAACAACTGGTCTTCCTGGTGGTGAGATGGAGTTGTTATATAATTTAAGTGGAATGCAAAATGATGGTACAGAGGGTTTGGTATGATCAAGGATGTGCTTCCAGGCTGAAAGTGATCACTTTCCTGATTCATTCCTTGATGCCTGCTGTAAATTTGCTATTCATTTACTATAGTGGCCTATCTGCTATTCATTTCCTATAGTGGCCTACATCTGCTAGCAGCATTGTGGCCATATTCTCAAACTCGTCATTGGGATATGGAAAGCTTTGCTCAAAACGTCTGTATGTCCCAGGAATTCAATTCACTGCCCCTTTTAGATGCACAAAACTGAAATTGTTTCGCTCATTAAGGGCTTGAACTCCACATGACCTCCAAAAGGCCTCTCCTAGATTTAATCCTTTCCAACACATTTTGGAAATTCTCAAAACCTTGAGCAACCTCCCAGAAGAGGACACAAAAGCAGTGGATGGTCTTGAGGGCAACATTCAGGGGTATTTTAATAGCCCCTGCTGTTATCAAGCTCATAAGCTTAGGCTACTGAAAAATATGTTTGAGAAATGGATTGTTACATTAAAATTGCAGCCAATGATTTCCCTGCTGTTAATTATCAACCTTTTGCATTCTTATTTGCAGAGAGACCCGGTTCCTGCCCCCAGCCAGCCTTCTTGTGCAACATTTTTCCAGTGAAATCCACCTGCACCTGTGATTTTGAGTGTCCAGCAGGGCAGAAGTGCTGTCGGAGATCCTGTAGCATTGAATGCACTGATCTCATCAAGCCAGGTACGGTAGCAGTAAGGGGACTGTACTGGGGTGGACTGAGAACCAAAAGTGACCATGGACATGTTTTTCAAAGTGTCCCCATATTACACAAGTCCAAGGGAATGTAGTGAGCAAGGAGAAACCAGTAAGATTTGGGGGTCCTCCACCAATGCAAATTGGCAAACATGGCTCTAAATAGTGACTTTAAAGACTACTTGTCTCTATAAGCAGATTAAAAAGTAGTTAAACATGACACAAACGCATACAAATCAGAAATAGCATAGTGTAACCTTTATGAACAATTGATTGCTTGAAAGGTTTGTGGGGATGAGGTGACATGGAAGAAAGGGGTGGGATGACGGGGAGAGAGAGTGTAAGGGGAGCAGGAAAACAAGGCACCCACTGAAAAGAGGCCCATGGGGTAGAGGCTTGCCAGGATCTCACCAGAGTTCCCCATAGGCCAGTCCACCTCTCGGACTGTACAGTGTATACACAGATCATGTGACTTGGTCCATGAGTGCCTGGAATCTTGAGGAGAAATGCACTCAATACAAGAAGCATCTGCAAAGAAAGCAGTATTGCCTTTTGTGGTTATCTATTCAGGTGTTCTGATGAGTGACAGTGAGTCACCTTACGACAACTTCAAGGCAATGAGCATTTGCTTAGAATTTGGACCACATGACCGTCCATCTCCATGTAAGAGGTGACAGAGTGGACCAAAGATATAGATTAACCCATTCCACCCCTGATAGGCATGGCCATCAGAAAGTGGCATTGTGTTAATAATTATCCACTCATCATTTCTCTTCTGCTTTCTATGGAAGTGATAACGTTCTGCTTTATATGGTCACATGCCTGCAATGTTTTTCCTCCGCTGAGGGGGTAGTTTCAAATGGGTAAGATTTGTTGGGGGGGCCCCTTCTGGAAAGGTGGATTTGACACTGTTAAGAAAGTGTGGTTGGTTGATAAAGTCTTCTTCTGAAAGGGTGCACTTGAGGACATTTTTAAACAACCTTTGGAAAAGCCTGCAGTTGTGTCGATCGTGTAGCCATTGTCTTGTAAGGTAAGTTGATGTATGTGTGTGTATGTTCAAAGTGTGAGGGTTCACAGTCTTTGGATGTATATAAATTGAGTAGGCATATGGAAAGTGTTAAGAGGAATGTGTGTGTGCAATGTGTGAGTTTATGTCCAGCAAGGGCGGTTGCATACACTGGGGGTGCATTTGCAGTTTGAGCACGTGTGCATTATGATGATGTATGTGCATTGTGTGGATGTAGGTTTAATGTCTGCAGTGTGAGCTGCTATGCATACTGTGTGAATGCATGCAGACTATGTGGGTGTTTGCACACTGTTTGAATGCATGCATAGTGGGCAGGTCATTGTGTGCTTTCATGCACACGGGCAGCTGTTGGGGGTCTCTGGGTGCCCCCACTGCGTGCTCGCGAGCCCATCCGCACACAGACTCGACTCGGACACGTCTGCACGCTTCGGGCTCCCCCGTCGCTCTGACGCGGCCGGGAACGCCCCGTTTATTTAAGGCGCACGCGGCGACGTGCAACGTCACGCCGCCGCGTGCGTATCCCCTCACGGGGCAACGCCACACTCCTCCTTTTTCCGGGAGGAACAATAACAAACAGACACGTCAAACATATCACTGCACACAATATCATTTGTGAACTTACAAGACCCATGCCCCCTTTTATTATCAGCCTCCCAGATACCCTTCACTCCGGAACACAGTCAATCGGCCCCAGCACGTAGTCTCCGAGGTAGGCAGGTCTCCCTCGCCCAGCCCTCTGGGGGTACCTCCCACCTACCTCAGCCGCCGGACTCCCCGCCGCTCCAGTGTCTCGTTCTGGTGACCCCAAGAATTCCCCCCGGGGGGTATCTTCATCCGGGAGGACAGTCTCATCCGGGTCAGGCGGGAGTTCAGTCCGAGAGTCCCCTAGTTTCTTGAAGAAACTCACATTTCGGGTGACGGCCGACTTCCCGTCCGAGGCCGTTACCATCGATCCCTTCACTGCCACTACGTCCAGCGGCTCGGGTTCATATGGAAGCGAGAGTTTCCCATGGGGATGCCGATTCCTAATCAGCACTTCGTCGCCCGGTTCCAGCCGCTGCGGACGAAGACCCCGCCGTAGGTTTTCCTGATGTGTCCTTGCCTGTCGCTCCGCTTCCACCCGTTGGTCGTCTATTACGCCGGGTACCTTTTCCTGCACCTCCGGGAGGAGACCTCGGGGGCACCTACGGAATAGAGCCTCAGCCGGGGCCACCCCAGTCGAGGCGTGTGGGGTGGTGCGGTACACTCTTAGGAACTGGTATAGCGCCCGCTGGAGAGGCTGGTCTTGTCCCTGGGCTATCCGGAACGTTTTGTTTAATGTCCTCATCAGCCTCTCTGCATCCCCGTTTGCGCGCGGCCACAACGGGGACACCTTCTGGTGGGCCACTCCACAGCTCTCGAGGAACTCCGAGAACCTCGCGCTTTGGAATGGGGATCCATTGTCCGAGCACAGGATCACGGGGAACCCATGGGTGGCAAAGATTTTCTCCACAGCGCCCACCACGTGCTCAAACGCCACCGACTCGACGAATTCCACCTCCGGGTATCGCGAGTACTCATCGACGATGGCTAGGAAGTGAGTACCCATGGCCGTGGATCCGAAGTCCGCATGTACGACCTCCCACGGGCGGGTCCCCCGTGGCATTACTTCAATTTCGGGCTCCCGCTGTACTGGGGAAGCCGCCTGGCACCATACGCAGGCCGCTACAAAGTCGTCCACTTTTCTCTCCAGCTCGGGGAACCACACCTTCAGCCTCAGCCTCGCCTTCGTTTTGGCGGCCCCTTGGTGTCCCTGGTGTGCCAGGTTGATAACTTCGTGGACCTTGGAGCCCGGCACCACCAGGCGATCACCCCGCAGCAGCAGGCCCGACTCCGTGAAGGACAGTTCATCCTTCACCTTCCAAAGTTGCTCGAGGGTCACCTTGGCTTCTTGAGTGCGCCCTGCCACCAGCTCCAGCACGGCCTTCCAGGACCCCGACTGCATCGAGCTCCTCAGGATGCGGAAGCATTCATCATTGGCTGCCGCGCTCTCCAGCTCGGGTAGCGGCATTGCATTGGGGGTGGCGCTCTCGACCACCATGCTGACATGATCATCGGCTTCCTCTGCACACGACTCTTGTGCGGGTCCGCCCCTGCCCACCGGATGCCTGGACAGGTAGTCAGCCGCATTATTGGCCCCCGGCCTGTAGATTAAGGTGACGCCATATTCCAGGAGGGCCAGCATCCATCGCTCGATCCTGGCTGGTGGTTTGGAGGAGGATCCGGCCATGATCGGAATCAGTGGTTTGTGGTCTGTTACCACTGTCACGGGTCTCCCCAGTACATAGAGCCGAAAATGCCGGCAGCCCCACAGAACCGCCAGGGCCTCCCGTTCAATCTGTGAGTACCTCTGCTCGGTCTCGGAGAGGGCCTTGCTCGCATATGCCACGGGCCTTATTCCCCCATCTCTGCCCACCTGGGTGAGGACCGCCCCGAGGCCAAACGGGCTGGCGTCCACAACAATCTCCGACTCCAGGGCGGGGTCAAAGAAAGCCACGGTGTCATCTGCTGTCAGGGCACCCTTGATGTCCTCGAATGCCGACTGTTCTAACGGGCCCCACTGCCAGATGGTATCCTTTTTCGTCAGGGCCCTCAGAGGTTCCGACCTCGAGGCGAGATTCTTGATGAAGCACCCACAGTACGTCACCATTCCCAGGAAGCTCCGCACCTCTGATGCGGACTCAGGGGGGCGTGCCGTCTTGATGTCTTGGACCTTCTTGGGGTCAGGAGATACCCCGCCCTCCTTGAAGATGAAACCAAAAAACTCAATGGTCGGGCGGAGGAACTCACACTTGTCCTTGTGGAGGGTGAGCCCCAGCGACTGCAGCCTCTCGAGGGTCTTGGCTAGGCGTTTCAAGTGGTCTGGTTCGGTCCTCGCAAAGACCAGAATGTCGTCGCTAATGTTCAGGACGCCCTCCAGGTCCGCGAGAGCGCCTCGGATTAAGTTCTGAAATACCTCGGCTGCAGACGACACTCCGAAGCTCAGACGCTTGTATCTATAGAGTCCCCTGTGGGTGGTGAAAGTCGTTATATAACGGGACTCTGGGTGGAGAACAACTTGGTGATACCCAGCTCGTAAGTCCAACTTCGAGAAGAACCGGGCCCCTTGCACTTCAGCAATGATGTCATCGATCGTCGGGGTCAGGTGTCGTTCTCTCCTGATGGCCTTGTTGGGCAATCGCATGTCCACATAGATTCGGACGGAGTCCGGTTGTTTAGGTTTCCTCGCTACGACAATGGGGGATACCCATGGTGTGGGGCCCTCCACCTTTTCAATTACGTCCAGGTTCACCAGGTTATCGAGTTCCCTGTCCACCTGGTCCCTTAAATGAAATGGAATTCGCCTGTGCTTCAAGGCTATGGGCTGTACCGACTCGTCAATGTGGAGCCTCACGGGGTCGCCGTTCATCCTCCCGATCCCTTTGAAGATGTCAGCATACTTGTCCAGCAGGTCGTTGATGTCCTCCAAGTATACTGAATAGGCGAAGCTGACTATGCCAAGGGCCTCCGCTGCCGCACAGCTGAGCAGGGTGTTGCTGCTCACCGGGGTCACATAGAAGCGGGCCCTGATCTTCGACCCGTCGTGTTCCACCTTGGCGACGAACGCCCCGTCGAGTGGCAGGGGCTCCCGCCCACCAAATGCGAAGATGCGGGCTCTTGGCGTCGCCAGCCTCGGGGTTGGGTTGAGCGCAGCGTAATGTCCTCTCGCCATGACATTGACAGAGGCTCCCGTGTCGACTAGCACTGGGACCGGCGAGCAGTTTACCTCCACGATACATCTCGGCTGTCTTCTGCTCCTTCCCTTGAGGACCTCCATGCTGGAGATGAAGAAGATGTTCTCCTCATCCTCCTCCTCCTCCTCCACTTCTTCCGCCAGCGCCTCCTCTGGTTCCACTTGTTCCACCTGAGCTACATTCGGCGGGCGGTATTGCCGCGGGGCCCATAGACGGGGTTGTCCTCTCGGAATAAGTACAGGCAGAGTCGCCCTGCACACCCTCGAGAAGTGGTCAGGCACACCACAGCGTCCGCAAATCTTTCCTTTTGCCATGCACTCCGATGAGTGGGGGAGGTCATATCCGCACTTCTGGCACGACTCTACCAGCTTCCCCGCTCTGTCTCTGGGAGGTATGCCGGGTTTTCGCACTCCTCTGCCGCCCCGCCAGACGGCGCACACCTCCTCCGGTCTTGCAGCGCGGGATCCGGCCTCCATTTTGTTGGCTCGAGCCTCCGCCACCTCATGGCACCTCCCGAGCTCCAGGATCCTGGGCAGAGTGAGTCCGGGCTCTCTTAGGACTTGTCGCCTCAGTTTGCCTGATGAGCATGCCTGGATCAACATGGTCCTTATCATGTCCTCCGCATCCCCCCACGCACACCCTTGTGACAGGCGGCGCAGGCGGCCATAGAAGGTGTCAAGCGTCTCCTCTTCCTTCTGTTTGGCCGACAGCATGACGAACCTTTCAAAGTCCACGTTGGCAAGGGGGATGAAGTGCGCGAGGAGGGCGGCTTTGGCTTGATCATAGGAGTTGTCCGTTGGAGTTAATGATTCAAAGATCTCCTGCACGGTCGCTCCTGCGGAGTACAGCATCGTGGCCACCTTGCTGTCATTGTCCGTGACCTGGGCGGCCCGAAAGTACATGTCCAGCCGTCCAATCCATCTCCTCCATCGGGGCCCCAGGCTGGAGGGGGGGCCCGTAGCATCAAACTCCGGAATCGGCTGTAGGGCCGCTTGCGCCCTGGCTTGGGCCATGGCCAGGGGTGGTGGTTGGATCGGAGGGGGAGCGGCACCCACCGGTTGCGCAGGCAGTCCAGACGTCGTCGGACGCGGGATTTGCTGTGGGGGGTTCTGCTGGAACAGGTCTACTAGGCCTTCATCCTGCGAATCCTCCGAGGCCGTGGCAGTCGCACCCTCGCGGGCACCAGGATCACTCATAGGCGCAAGCGCACAGGCACCCTTGTTCCACTCCTAAGGGCCGCAACTTGCACCTTTCCCCACACTGCCACCACCCACGTGATGATGAAAGGGTTGAAGGATAGTACCTCGAGGCGCCTTGTGTCCACGTGGGCCGCAGAAACTGGAGCGTCATCCCCCACGTGATGATGATGAAGGGGTTGAAGAGGGTCCTGAAAAGGATCCGTGGATAAATGTTCCCAAAAATTGAGCTTTGAAACGGAATGGGCTGAGAAGGCCCAGCCACCTCAGTCCATCTTCCAGCTACAACACGACGTCATCGCCTGAAAATTTGCCAAAATGTCAAAATTCTGGCATGGGCCTGCGGGTTGTACTGCCCGCAGTCAGTAAATCCAAAAATTAGGCTTGGATGGCCTTCCTGCTCCAAACCGGAGCTGTTGGAAGATCCTCCACCTCGTGGGCAAGATGGCCGCCAGCCGCGTGTGGTCCGCGGCCTCGGCGTGATGTGAAACATCCGCGGATGTTTCAATCGTAATATGAAAAATTGTCCGGGATCGCGCTCACCGCCGGGCCCGGGCCTCCGACACTCGTCGCCACTGTTGGGGGTCTCTGGGTGCCCCCACTGCGTGCTCGCGAGCCCATCCGCACACAGACTCGACTCGGACACGTCTGCACGCTTCGGGCTCCCCGGTCGCTCTGACGCGGCCGGGAACGCCCCGTTTATTTAAGGCGCACGCGGCGACGTGCAACGTCACGCCGCCGCGTGCGTATCCCCTCACGGGGCAACGCCACAGCAGCTAGGCTTGGCCTTGCCTCTTCCGTGGGCAGTGATTGTGTATTGGGGTCCGCTCGTGCTCTGAACTGGACACGTGGCGTGACGTCCCTTTTATTTAGAGGACGTGCTGACGTCTCCGCGCCGTTCCTCTTAAAGGCACCATTACAGGGCGTGCGTGCATGTTGTGTCTCACTGTGCAGTCAGAGAGTGTATGTACAGTGTGAGGGTGCATGTGCATTTTGCAGGTGTGTGTTGAGTGTATGGAGATAGATGTAGAAAGATGGTGAGAGAGAGGAAGCAAAAGAGAGATGGGAGCCTGGAAACAGAGAGAGAAATAGAGAAACAGCAGCTACGCCTGTGTGCGAATGTGTGGGTGACTGGTCGAGCAGAAAGAGGTAATAAGGTTAAGAGGGAATGGGAGCGGGAGAGAGAGAGTGAGAGAGAGCAAGAGAGAGATAGAGCGCGAGAGAGAACAGAGAGCGAGAGAGAGATGGGGGAGGGAGAGAGAGAGAAGACAGAGAGGGAAGGGGGAGAGAGAGAGATAGATGGGGGAGGGAGAGAGAGAGAAGAGAGAGGGAGCGAGAGAGGAGAGAGAGAGAAGAGAGAGAGGGAAGGAAGAGAGAAATGGGGAGGGAAAGAGAGTGAGAGGGAGAGAGAGGGAGAGAGAGAGAGAGAAGAGAGAGAGAAGAGGGAGCGAGAGAGAGATGGGGAGGGAGAGAGAGAGAGAGAGGAAAGGGGGGAGAGAGAGAGCTGGGGGAGGGAGAGAGAGAGAAGACAGAGAGGGAAGGGGGAGAGAGAGAGATAGATGGGGGAGGGAGAGAGAGAGAGAAGAGAGAGAGGGAGGAGAGAGAGAAATGGGGAGTGAGAGGGAGAGAGAGGGAGAGAGAGAGAGAGAGAAGAGAGAGAGAAGAGGGAGCGAGAGAGAGATGGGGGAGGGAGAGAGAGAGAGAAGAGAGAGAGGAAAGGGGGAGAGAGAGAGAGCTGGGGAGGGAGAGAGAGAAGAGAGTGAGAGCAAGAGAGAAACGAGAGAGGGGGAGGGGGAGAGAGAAAGAGAGAGAGATGGGGAGGGAGAGAGAGAGAAGAGAGAGAGATAGAGAGAGCAAGAGAGAGAAGAGAGACAGAAGAGAGAGAGAGGGAGGGAGGTGGAGAGAGATTGAGAGAGAGATGGGGGAGGGAGAGAGAGAGAAGAGAGAGAGAGAGAGAGAGAGAGACCATGTACTTTACTTTACCATATGAATTTACATAGCCCTGGAAAAGGCCCATAGGCATAGGAGCGCTGCCAAAACATACACCAAAAGATAAATCTAACCAGCAGCCGGGAGAGCAAGCATTCAAGGGCAGTGTCTTCAGTCCACAAGCGATGGACATGTCCTTCAATATGGTGAGGGGCATTCCAGCTTCTTGGCGCTGCATGCATAAAAGATCACTGGATGACACCATTGAGATTGGCCCTGGGGACATGAAGGAGGACCAAGTTGTTTGACCTCAACACTCTGCGTGCAGGCACCCGGGAGAATCCATTGGATATGTAACCAGGGCTAACACCATAGTGTAAAACACAGGAGTCTGAAAGTAATTCTACCAGAAATCGACAGCCAGTGTAAGGCCCTCCTGGCTTCTGAGACATCTTTTTTAACAAAACCCTTCAAGAGCCCTAACCACATTGTTATGGACTATTTGTAGTCACACAATTTCACCCTTGCTAACCCCCTGCAGGAAGCTGGCACAATAATCCAATTTAGCACCAATTATGGCTCGTGCAACAGTGGCGCAATTCTCATGTGCCAGAAACCATCTGACTGGACAAGCAATTTCAGATAATACGAGGTGGACGACATGAGGTTACTCACATGCACCCTCATACTGAGTTCTTGATCGAGGTCTAAGCCCAGAGTCTTCACTTTAGAAAGTGTGACTATGCCACAGCCCGCTAGCTGAAGTGCCCGATAGTCTGGACTTCGCTTCTTCAGTTGAGCCGCTGTACCAACTATCATAAGCTTCGGCTTGGAGCCATTCAGGGCTAGACCGTTATCTACCATCAAGACCTGAATGAGGGTCAAGACTGCATTGATGGCCTCCGTGTCCCTGGTGCGGTCACCTGAAAGGGGAATGAGACACTGATTATCATCCGTATAGTTGGTGTAACATACACCCTCAGTATCCAGTAGATCATACAGGGGCCTTGTAAAGATGTTACATTGTGTGGGGGACAAGCAGGAGCCTTGAGGTCACCCTGACATCATCTGCCTTGATATGATATGATAGTCTATTTATATAGCACCTATACACAATGCGTTTCAAAGTGCTTCAAGACAAGGGAGGGAACAAGGGCAAATACAATGACATTCTTACAGGTCATGAACAGTAAGGATGTGAAATTAACTATCCTACTCTGCCTGACGACATTTCAGATAGTGCAAGAGCTAAGACCTAGATAAGGAAGGGAGGGGAGAGTGGGAAGGAAATGGAAACAGACAGGCGACTACCGTGCTAGGCCTGATGACATTTCTGGTAGAGCCAGAGAAAAAAAAAAGGTGAGGGGTGCAGAAAGGGAAGGGAGAAACAAAACAAGTGACTATCATACTTGGTCTGACAACATTTCAGATAGTGCTGGAGGGGGGGGACAGTAGAGGGTGGGGATCAGACAGATGAGGTTGCTATGATACTAGGTCAAGGGACAATTCTGATAGAGTAAGTGCATAGAAGAAAGTAAGGGGAGGAGATAGGAAAAGGGAGAAGGGATAGCAGGAGAGTACAGAGAGTAAGCAGTCAAAAAGAGTGGAGAAGCAAAAGGGGAGAGTGGATACAATTGTAGAAGTCAGTAGTAACACATAATGTTGCAAGCCAGGATACATTAGGAAGATATTAAAAACTCCCTTAACCACAAGGACCTGGTGCTTCCAGCCCACACCACCAACTTGCCCACCAACAACCTAGACAACATTCCTCAGTTCTCTTTCTCTCACTATTCAGAGAAACAAGTGCTTAAGGTGATACAGGATCACAAAGGCACCTCCTGCCCAGTTGTCGATTGTCCTACCAGTATCTTTAAAGCATCATTAGATCTCCTCGTCCTCTGGCTCACAAAGCTGATCAACCTATCCTTAGATGAAGGAATGGTTCCATCTGCTTTGAAATCAGCATGGATAACCCTGTTACTGAAAAAAGATAACCTAGATCCAACAAATAGAGACAACTATCGACCCATCACCAATGTACCTTTCATTGTCAAGGTGCTGAATAAGCTGGCATATATGCAACTCCAAGCTCATGTTGATGAGCATAACATCCAGGGCACTCGTCAATCAGGTTCTAGGGCTCGCCATGGCACAGAGACTGCTATGCTTGACCTTAAGTCCACCCTGGCAAGCATAACAGATACAACCAATCTGCTCTGCTGATGCTATTAGACCTCTCCGCAGCCTTCTATCTTGTTGATCACACCCCTCTAGTGACGAGGCTCGGAGAGGTCGCAAACTGTTCAACCTTGGCATCGAAATGGATCACAATCTTCTTAGGGCCACGCACAGTGAGGGTTTGTGTTTTGGCAACAATCACTCTACTCCTATCGTTCAAACCTGCGGTGTTCCGCAGGGCTCTTGCCTGTTGCCACTACTTTTAACTTGTATATTCGCCCACTGTTATATCTACTGAAAAGCCTGGGTGTCAAATATACAAATTACGCAGACGACTCTCAGGTCATTATTCAGCTCAGTGGCCATTACAAGAATGAGGCAGCAACCCTCAATAACATCTACAGTGCCATTCAGAAATGGATGGCCTGTAATTCTTTAGCTCTCAATAACAAAAAAACAGAGCTCATGATCGTCACCACCAAGAACACTTGGAGCAAGTTAGCACCAGACTATTGCAAATTCTTGATCGCAGTCTCAACAAAAGTGAAAACAGTAGGCGTTATTCTTGATGACAAACTCTCAATGGAGTCTCATGTATCCAATGTCCGGCTGAGCTGCAGACTCATTAACAAACAGATGCAATACATCCGACCTCTCATAACAAATGACAACTGTGCTTTGTTGTCCACAGCGTTGATGCATTCTAGACTGGACTATTGCAATTGCCTGCTGACTGGCTCTACTGCTGCCAACATACAGGCACTCCAAGTCACACAGAACAATGCTGTGCGCACCATTTTCAAACTATCGCGTCGCGCACATATCTCTACTTTCAGAAAAACTCTACACTGGCTTCCCGTAAGGCAAAGAATATCACACAAAGCGCTCACTCTGGCTCATAAATGTGTGTCTCTTACCAGCCCCACATATCTATCAGAGCGTATCAAGATGAAGCCTAAGAATAGGAATCTTCGCTCTACCAGGGCCACGGTACTCTCCCAGCCGAGGTTCAAAATGCTGTGGTTCGGTAGCACCAGCTTTGACACTCAGGCTCCTACTCTATGGAATGCGCTCCCATGCCATACAGCAAATACAGAACTACCCTCTCTTTAAGAAGGCTATAAAAACCCACCTTTTCAACCTTGGGCCAGAATAACCGGCTTTAGCTCTCAGCTCATCCATAGCTCCTGCCTGCTTTCTGTTTGTGCGTATGTCACTGTTTTTCTGTGCACTCTTAGGCCTGCGGGCATGTGGCGCATTATAAAAATTAAAATAAATAAATAAATAAGATGGGAACAGCATGAATCAGGGCCACCATGAGTACAAGATGCAAAGGAAGTCCAGCATGAGAGTTGAGAAAGGGTGACGCACCGTGAATCAATGACGTCCATACAAGTGAAATCCAGCATTGGCCACAAGACGGTGATGGTGAAACCAGAATGTATCAGGACAGACTACTGCAGAAGTAGGCTTGAGAGGGGGTGAGGGGTAGCTGGGTAGAAGAATCAAGCTAAACAGGCAACACCTGTTTTTGCGAGAATGGGGGGCACAGGGGGTGGGGATGGCCTGTGGGGACAGAGGGAGTAAACACATGTTGGTGCATGCTTACCTGCTGTCTGAGAAGGGGGTTGGGCCCTGGGTCCTCCTGGTCCAAACAGGTCCAAACAGAAATTGCCCTTTTCTTTGTTAGCCCTTTGTTTCGGATGCCCGGGCGAGAGACGCCCTTGATCTAAGAGTTAAGAGCAGGAAGGGAGAGGCAGGGCTAAGAAGGTGGGTGGTGCTTAGGCCAGGTGACCTAGATCCACTTGCACCTGCTCCCCATCTGCAAAGGAAAAGAGGCTGGAGGGCTCCTCAAGTAGAGGAAAAGAGCGGCAACCAGGAAGGCACCAGGTTGGCAGGGCTTAGGCCAGGTGACCTAGATCCACTTGCACCTGCTCCCCATCTGCAAAGGAAAAGAGGCTGGAGGTCTCCTTAAGTAGGGAAAAAGAGCAGCAAGCTAGAAGGCACCAGCTGGGCGGGGCTTGCTAAGTGGTGAAAAAGAGCGGCAATCAGGAATCACCAAAGAAGGCTCTGACTGTCCAATCCGTCATGAACGATCTTACCCAGCTGGCTGCTGTTTGTGCAAAGGAGGAAGAGTGCACATGCCTTGCAACCAGCATATCATGATCAACCAGGTCAAACGCAGCGGACAGGTCTACCAACATAAAAAGAGCTGTGCCGCCCCTCTCCAAGACCTCCATCATATTGGCCTTGAGATCCAATAAGGCAGACTCTATCCTGTGCACCCTTCAAAAGCCAGACGGCATATGGCCCAGCATGTCATGTTTACCCAGGAAGTCCTGAACTTGATAGGCTGCCCGATCCAGGATCTTAAGCATACATGGGAGGGAGGTTATTGGCCTATAGTTTGCAGGGACACTGGGGTCTAGCAAAGGTTCTTTAAGAGTGGGGAGATCCAGGCCTGCTTAATGCAGGGCGGCATAAAACATTAATCAAAGGACGCATTCATAAATTTTGTGATCAGAGGAACCAGTTGGGCAGCACAGACCTTAACAAGCGCTGCAGGGCACGCATCTCCTTTGCAGTTGGTAGGCTTTAGCTGGAGCAGTAAATTGGACCTGTCTGGTTCTGTGATCGAACTGAACTCAAACCGGGGGCTATCACTATCAAGCCCGGAATTCTCCAGATTCCCATTAGGCCGCTCCAAAGCCACCTGTTTGTTTACGATGTTATTCTGAATAGACACTATCTTATCCATCATAAAGTCCTGAAAGGAGGTACACCAGCCTTTGTCTTTATTTACTAAAGGGACTGAAGGAAGTGGCTCTTCTAGCTCCTTGAGGATTCTGAAGAGTTCATTAGCATCTGATTCACATTTTTTTATCCTTTGTTCATAGGAACATTTTTTTGCCTCAATAATGGCCGATTTGCAGACGCATATCTTGCCCTGTTCTCATCCGAAATATAGCTTTTGTACAGCTAAAAAGCTTTACGCTAAACTATTTTCTATTGTAGGTTTTCAGCTAAATACTGATTATTGCTATTCAATTCCTTGACCTGTCTTGTCTTGACAGGATCCACTATATCCACAGTCTTCCGAAGCATATTCTGGTATGCATCTGCCAATTCTCTGGCTGTGACAAAATGATCCAAGTTGTCAAGAGTAACCTCCAGATGCAGAGCTAACACTACAGCAGAAAGCCTGCAAGTATTTCTGGAGGTGATCATGGACCTCTTGGTAAAAGATTTCTTATATTGTGAAGTACAAAAACAACTGAAATGGGCCAGCATGCCAAGTCCAAATCCATCTTTTCTAATTTGGGTTTCTCTCACCAGTTGACCAAAGCCACGCATGTTAAGGGTAGGATCTTGGACATGGTGGCAGGTCACAATATCATCATTAATGACCCTGATGTTAATCTATGTCAGGCACCATCCAATGATACAGTCAGGTCTTGAGGTCCTGAAGATGAAGGACATCACTTCTAATATTGTTCTAGATGGTTTTCTGTGGAAGCTAGAATAAGGGAAGTTTACCATCGAGTATTGAGGAGCTGTTTTCACAACTATAGTTTGATCCTCACAAATAACTCTAGGAGACGACTGTGTAGAAAGGTTGTTTCGCACTCTCAGTGTTCTGATAAGTTTCATATAGGGATGTTTGCAATGATGTATATGCATAGGAAGAAAAATTTAGTTTTTGGAAACTTGTGTAAAATATATTGTGGCTGTTTGTTGTAGCAAATAGAGCCTTGCTTTGCACATTTATGCATATTTGCACACTCTATTTTTACCCTTTTGCACAACATCTGATTTATGCGTTGCACAATTGTTGATGAATTTTATGAAATGTCATTTGTGTATGTATTGTTGAATTTGTATGTGTATTTTTATAGAGTTTTTTCTAAAAATATTAATAAATTAATAATATTCACGTATCTGCCTGCACAGATCCATTGTTACTTCTAAAGCCCTCAATTGAATTTGATTTTGAATAATTATTTGATTGCCCGCGAGGCACCATTTCTGTCTGCTATTTTCGTTCCGCAGGTGTCTGCGAAGTGAGGGGGATACCCACACACAGGTTTTAGTTTTAACACATGCACAAACATACATAAATACAGTTTATTTTATTGTGGGGTACTTACTGCAAAAGGTGAGGGGTGAAGGAGTCACCTGCTGCTGTTTTCACTCTGCCACTGATTGTAGAGCAGTGAACCCTTGGAGCTGGAAGAGTGCGTGTAATTTTCAAACTTCCTGAAAACTATACATGGGGAAATTATGCTCCGACATGGCATGCCACTGACACTTGTGATGTATGTCGATGTCATGCTGTGGTCCTGGAGAGCAGGAGCTGGAGGTCATGAGTGCGGCTGATCAAAAGCATGGAATCTTCACACACAATGGGTACCACAATCCATGAAGTACGGAAACTGCTCTCCTGAACATCCGTGATGACCTGCTCTTGAACCTTGACTCTAACACTCCATGTGCTCTCATTTTGCTTGATCTCTCTTCTGCCTTTGATACTGTCAACCATGCCATCCTTCTCAACTGTCTCCGTGATAACTTGGGTATCACTGGTCAGGCTCTGGCGTGGCTGACCTCTTTCCTCTCCAACCGACCCTCCCAGGTCCAACTGGGGTCTTTCCTGTCTGACATCTTTTTCTCTACCTGTGGTGTCCCCCAGGGATCTAACCTCTCTCCCTGGCTTTTCAACCAGTATCTGGCACTTCTCGCCCACCGAATCGCCGCTCTCTGCCCCAACTTTCAGTGCTATGCGGATGATACCCAGCTCATTTTCAGGCTACCCTCGGCCTCCTCTTCTTCTTCCCTCATCTCTGACTGTCTTTCTGCTATCCAGGAATGGTGTGCCTCCAACGACCTCTGCCTTAATGCCAGTAAGACTGATATCCTACTCATTGGCACACCCACTCCCTCCTTCCCTGCAGCTCTCTGGCCGGCCTCTCTTGGCCCTCTTCCTGTGCCTACCTCCAAGGCAAAAATCCTCGGGGTCATCTTCGACTCCACAATCTCTGTCTCTCCTCACATATCCAATGTCTCTAAGAAGTCACACTACCAGCTACACCTCCTCATAGGTATCCTTCCTTTCCTCTCCTTCCCCCAGAAGCTCACTGTCTCTAGAGCCCTGGTTCTCTCGAAGCTGGACTACTGTAACAGCCTCTATCTAAATCTGCCTGCCTCTACTCTCCACCCTTTGCAACTCATCCAGAACAGGACTGCAAGACTTGTCCTGGCCTCAAGCCCAGGGATCGTATCTCTCCAGGACTGAAATCACTACACTGGCTCCCAGTGACTACGAGGATCAAGTTCAAAACCCTCTGCATTGTCCACAAGGCCTTCTGGGGCCTTGGGCCCAAATACCTTCAACTCTCTCTTCCTAAATATCTTCCTTCTCGAGCTCTTCGCTCATTCGCCTCCAACTCCCTCAGGGTCAGCCGCTTCTCCATACAACGAGTTGGGGCAGATCTCTCTCCGCTGCAGGTGCATCCCTCTAGAACAGCCTTCCTGCCTCCCTGAAACTTGAGGAGAACCATCTCTGGTTCCGGAAGCACCTCAACACCTTCCTCTTTGCCTCCGCTTTCTCTCCCCCTTTCCCCTGCTAAACTTACTGAAACTGCACTGAATCTGCAACTGGGCCACTCACCGTTCTCGGTCCTTGGCCCAGCCACTCTCCCCTGAACTGCCTCCCTGGTAACCCCTGCACTGCAGGACTGTGTCTGTATCCCTACAGCCCCCCTTCCCAGCACTTGTCTGCATTTACCTCGCACTTGCCACTAGCTGGCCCTTGTTATTTATCCTGTATGCTATTAACCTTGTACTGCACTTTCCCCTCTCCCTTTCCCCCTTGCACTTTTCCCTTCCCCTCTACCCTTGCAATTGCGCGATCTGAATGACACCTGGCCTAGTAGGATCGTTGTCTGTCTCCCCTTGTCCCCCCGCCTCGTCGCACCTTGAAACACTTGTGTATAGGCGCGTTACAAATGTCATATCATATCATATCATGGTAGTTGGCCTGGAGAGTCTCCAGCGGTGAAGACACTACACTGCTATCATCATGGAATTCCACATAGAGCACTCCAGTAAGTGCCAGGACATGGGGGCATTGATAGGGGAGCCAAAAAGACACTGTTCTCATTGTATTGATTTTCTTGATGTATCCCAGATGTATAAAAAAAGATGATTGGTGACAAATAGCAGACATTGTAGAATCAAATATGTTAAGAAGTGTGAAATCAGGAGACGGGCAGTGCCAAGTTGCAGGATGTAATGAAGTTCCTTTCCTGACACTGGCAGAGGATGGTAGAGAGGCCATAGATGCCAGGGACTGCTATGCGCTGTGTGATTGTGTGCCTAGAGGAAGTATGGGAAGGGTCCAATGCCTACCCCACCAGGCCCTCATTATGAGCCAGGGACTTGCCACATGGAGTCAACTTGTGGCACTGCCCTTTTAAGGGACCCTTTTGAACTAAAGAGACCTGTGAGCACAACACCCTCCCTGCGGGCATTGCATTTCAACTCAGGCCTGGTCCCAAAATAATCACTTGTGCACATGCCCCAGACAGGAAGGCAAGCAAATCTAATATGGAACTGCCGGGAGCATGAGTGTCAGCAATATACAACAGTTATTGTATGAAAAGACATCCTTGCATGACCAAATAGTCCTCCTCTGGAATTCTCCTTGTTGCCGGTCTTTGTTCGTGAGCAGGAGAACAAGCACAAGACTCAGAGCACATAGCTCCAAAGGGTATCCGGTCATTACATCCACAACCAAAGCATCGACAGCCATACCTTCTAAAAAAAAGCATCGAAAAAAAACATCTAATGCATTTTTTTTAGATGGTAAAGGGTTTAGTTTAATAAAAATGTGTTTAAAGGTTAATAAAGGTGGATTGGGGGGACCCCCATTTTAAAAGAAATGAAAAATAAATGCATTAGATGCTTTTTTTCAATGCTTTTTTTCGATGGTATGGCATTAGATGCGTTGGCTGTCGATGGAATGAATATAAACACTCCAAAACATCTGTCCCTCTCTGCATTCTTAATCCCAGCTGGCATTGAGCCAACATAATTGCTTGAGGCTTGAATGTTTACAGGGGAAGGCAGGCTCAGAAACATGGTGAGAAGGCTACAGTAGAAAAAACAGTTAATCACGTTTCTCTGTACTGCCCACACACATGAAACCTGCCAGGCAAGGGCAATTCCACAAGATGGGTTAGTCTGGGGGATTGTAGAATGGTATGGGTTTTTGGAGGTGGAGCAAGAGAGAGTTTGGAACAGACTGGAAGAGAACATTTTCTGCTGGTGCAGGAGAGGAGCTGGAACGGGAGGCAGGAGGAGGGAGAGAGTTATTTAGGAGATCTGAGATAGAGGAGGTTGCGAGAAGTCATGAGGATGAGAGAGGAAGACTATCCATCAAAGTGAGGAGCAGTGTGGGAGAAGTCAGTAGTAGGAGGCACAACTGGAAGAGTGACGAAGAGCTGATAAGAAGGAACCTTGGGGAGGTAAGGAGAAGGTGGTGAGGAGGAACATCAGAACAAGAAAGGAGGGATGGTGAGGAGGAACATCGGGAGAAGTAAAGAGGATGAAAGGAGGAAGGAGGAGACGATACATATTTAGGTTACGAGGAGATATCACCAGGAGAACAAAAGAGGAGAAGCGTGTGCAGAAGAATAGATTGTATTGTAGGAAAATATATACCAAAGAAAAGGGTGTAGAGAAAAGCGTTGAATTAAAAAAAAAAAAAACATGTAATCTGTGGTCTGCGTACAGCATCTGAAGAAGTCACGTGTGAGGAAATGTTCGATGTTAGCAGACCACCTACAACAACAGTATATGTCCAAAGTAAATGACAGGCACAAAAATAAATCTTTTCAGTTACATGGAAGAATGCAGCAGTCTTTTATTAATTGGAAAAACAGTCCAGTCTGGGATGAAAAGCACAACAGTCTATAGCAAAGTGATAAAACAAATTGGGCCCTGCATTGTTTATATTTTCCTTCACGGGACTGAGAATCAGCTTTGTATAATGAAACATGCAGAGATGTTAAAGATATAAGTCTTCAATTGCAAATAGAAATGTTATAATGTTGCCCTGTTTTGTGGAAATGTATAAGCAAGAGGAAAAGAAAATAACTGTAAAGTCTGTATTTGAGAATGAAACAAACTACAGAAGTACAGCAATAAGGAGGAGCATGGTTTGCCTTTCCATGAGAAAATTGTGAACACTGGCTTTGAAGCTCCACCATAAATGTTATGATCCTAATAGACAAAGAACTAACACGAGAACTGCAAGTCAATGTGTTGGTTAAGCAATGCTTCTTTCACCTGCACAACATCAAGAAGATACTCCCATACATCAAAGATTCATGATCTACAAACCAGCATGCACACTAAGCAATATACTGAGTCTAGGATTGTCTGAGGGTGACCAGTACTCTGGCTCCAGATGTATTAGAGGGTATACAATGTTGAACCTGGATGAAGCTGAGGGTGATCAATGCTGTGGGCTTGGATAGAAATCAAAGGTTAACCTTTGTATGGAGTCTAAATGTAATCCATGGGTAGCTAATGCTTGGGCCTGTTTGAACACGAGGATGACACAACAGTCCTCAAACCAACTAACCACCATCACACTATTCTACATTCTCATTCTAAACAGAACAATTTTTGGGGTTAGAAAATGTGGTCCACTTCGATGGATTTGTTGGGTAGGGTATGTGTTACACCTAGATAGATCCCCGGGTAGGAAATCTGTTGCACTTAGCTGTATTTTGGGGGTAGGAAATGTTCTACAATCAGATGGATTTTGGGGGTAGGAAATGTGTTGCACTTAACTAACAGTACTAAAAACTCAAAATGTTGTATAATCACCCTCAAACATGACCATACCTCCACCGCACCACAAACCACACACACTACACAAAAACATGAAACGATACACAAGCATACACAAAGCACCCATGCATAATCACACCTCAACACCACTTGACGGCTACCAATCAAAAATGTACGAACGCTCATTAACCAGTTTTTCCGAACCGAAGCTTTCAACAGCAAATCTAAGCCCTCTCACTCTTCTCCCTCTCAATCCCACGCACAAGCCCCCTCTAATCCCTCTTCCATTGCAAATCCACCAGAGAGCCAATAGACCACGCAAGCAGCAGCAGTGCTTGGTACAGGACCATAACATAACATAACATGCTGATTGCTGCCTTGTCTTCAGAAACAGGCCTGGGTAATAAAAAACAAATACTCCCTATTTACAACTTCCATCTGTCTCTGAGATTAGGCCACAATGCATACATCCTAAATGTACAAGAAATAGGCTGTAGAGAGTGTCACTGAAGTGATAGAAAGTGTCTAGAATCACTCCAGGGGCAAGGATGTACGAACATGTGGCCATGAGAAATTGAACCTCAAAGAACTTGCATCATGACAACGAGCATTCACAGGAGTCATAAATGGTGCAGCTGTCAGATGCAAAAGAACTAACATTATATGATACCAGTAGTTCTGTTACCAGAGGAACTGGAGATGATATTTAATATTTGTTGAATAAGAAACAAAAATTGCCTTTTGAAAATGACATATAGAATCACATTTTCGCTTCTAACCTTTGAATGAAGGTTGTCAAAAGGAAATGTTTTTAAAAAACAATTCAGGGTGAAAAGCTCTATCAGCTGAATGCAAAAGATATTTTTCATATTATATTAATTAGGTAAATTAGGCAAAAGTGGATATTTTTGAGCTGAAACTGTGTTAGTGATTCAAATATCCTAGCATCTGTGCTGGCGAGCCTCTTACTCTGAGATGGAAATATTATTTTTGTACAAGACTACCAGAGGGTAAATCAAGAAAATCTATAATAGGTGAGAGTAATCTGATAAACTGATTAATGATTAATTACATGATCAAATGTGAGGAACATGATGTTTCAGAAAATTACAATTGTTTAATGTAGTCATCTCCAAGCTGATATCACTTCAAATGGGAGGGAAATTGGGTTATAAATCACTCCAATTACACTGCCCTCTTCATTAATATGCTCAATGAGTACAGAGGTGATGGTTAAGTGTGATGTCACTTTTGAAACACTCTCCAATCACATAAACTGACTAATTAGATTAGAGTATGATACACACCTCTAATGGGAGTCTTTTTTTATCTATAAAAGTTCACACCCATAGATTCTGGACACTGACTGGCACACTCACTGACCGGCTGACTGATAGAAGGAGAGAAGGAGAATCTATGACAACAGAGAGAATGGAGCAGATTGCTTTCCTTTGGACCCATTTTTAATCATAAACAGAGCACTGCAAGTGAGGCCTATGTGACTAATCAGAGGATATCATCACTGCTTCCATGGGGGTAGCTCCTTTTCATGAGGCCAGGGTGGTGAGGCAATTGCCTCAAAGACCCCAGTGGGTGGTACAAGTGGACCTCATGACGAGGGAACCCCTTCATGGGACTGGTGATGATGGCCCTGGGAAAGTGCATCATCCCTGCCAATCACCTGACCCTACATCCCCTTTCTACAAACCTTAACTAAAGCCCCTTCCCTCATAGGATCATGAGTTATTGCCTCGCTAGCATTCCCCTGATAAGTACTGGGAGTAGGAAGATAAGGATTCCCCTAAGTGAAGATCCCTTTGCTGGTACTGTGATGAGGAGGCACTCCATTAACCCACAAGGGTGTAGGAAGGTCAGTACTGTGATGATGGAGATGCACGGAAGTATGAGGATCACCTTGGAAAACCACAAGGAACAATCTAGTGGTTGCCTGTTTCCTATTGGTTCCCTCCCAGGTGAAATAGAGGAAGGGAACCAGGAGGTTTTGTCAGTTACTCCCTGGAGAAGTCTGGAGCAAGGAAGACATGCGGCTGCTCCTGGAGGGGAGGTTCAGAACAAGAAAGCAGATCGACCCTTGAAGGACCAACAGTGGTACTTACCTACTTGGGAGCTCCAGGACGACTGTACCATCACCCAGCTAAGAAGGTAATGTGGGGCCATAAATCTGCTGCTATTGTGCAAACCTAGGAAGGGCCAATCCTTCCAACAAGGAACCTGGAGAAAGGAAGCTGATCTGTTGGAGAAGAGGAGCAGGAACAGTATTACCAGTTGCCTCCCAAAAAGCTCCAGGAAAAACTGTACAGCCAACCAGCCCAGAAGGCAAGCTGGGCCCTGGGTCCTCTGAATGGGAGCTGAACAAGGGAGATTCAGTCCCTCTATGGAGGAATTACAAAAATGTTTCTGACCAGGGATGCCTGCGACGAGCAGTGCCAGGGTCCCTTAGTGTCCTGCAGTTGGCAGGACACACACATGGAAGGGCAAAGTCTCACCAACCAGCATCTGGGACCCACCATTACCCACAGGAATTCAGGGAGCAAGAGAGGCTGGGTGTAGTGCCACCAACCAGGGTCTGGGACCCACCATTACCCAGGGGTAGACAAGTATCCCCATTCAAGAAAGATTACCCAGGAGAAGCCTGGGAACAAGAGAGGTAGGGCGGAGTGCCACCAACAAGGGTATGAGACCCATCATTACCCAGAGGAAGCCTGGGAACAAGAGAAGCCAGGTGGAGGGCCGCCACCATGGATCTAGGAGCCAGCATTACCCAGGGGAAGCCTGGGAACAAGAGAGGCAGGGAGAGGTAGCCCCAACAAGGTCTGTGACCCACCATTACCCAGGGGAAGCGTGGGACTGAAGAAATCAGGGTGAAAGGCTGCCACCTACCCGGGAAGACCAGGACTGATGAAACCAAGGTTGTTACTTGGAGAGAGACCAGATAATGACACAGACTTTCAATATACAATTGATACTCACCGATCTTGGCAGAGGAGTAAACCAAGGCTGTGGCTTGAAGAGAGACCAGCTAAAGATACAAACTTTGAATATATATGTGATACTCACAGACCTTGGCAGGGCAGCAAAACAACTGTGTCGCTTGAAGAGAGACCATATAAATAGAACTGTGAGAACAATCAAGTGAAGGGGGTCTGGAACCCACGGTGGGGAAATCCACCCCAAACTGTAATCAAGAGGAATACAAAGGATACAAGTATAAGTTGCCATGTAAGGGCTTGTCAGGAGAGTAAACCAAAGTAAAAGTGAAGACAGAGAGAGATAACGATGAGAAGGAGAACGTCGAATGCCCTACTTGGGGGACATTGGACCAAGACAAGGGTACTAGGAACAGGGTCTAGGACGTACAGAAATTGAGTAGAAGACCAGCACAGCTTGGGAGAGGGAACCAGGCTAATCTTCATCGTCACAGTACCTGTAAGGCGGGTCTGCTCACAAAGGGTCTGAGACCCTCAAGACGGCTTGGAAAAGATATCCAGGCCATCTTTCCTTGTCAACGGGCCAAGGAATCAGGGCTGCCAAGTAAAGATAAGAACCTGTCTTAACTATGGAAGAATCAGAGACAATATTGGATAAAGTTGGAAAGACTCTGGGGAAAGGGCATCAACCCCTTGGGACTTGTGGAACTTTTGCTTGCTTTTCTACACCTTTTTGAAACTTTTATTTTGAACCAAAAAGCTGGGCTGCAGGCAGAGAGACAAGAGACATTTCCCTTTTCACCTTATTTAGAGTTTAGTTTGTGAGGGAAAGATTAGGATTTGGACACAGGATGGGAAAACTTTACTTTGGACATTCTGACACAGAGTTTTATTAGCTAGCGCTGTTGAGGCAGGGATGCTCCTCTGAGCCACTTAGAGATAGGGTTAGTTAGAATTTCCTCAAACCCCCCTCCTTCTGTTTTGTTATTAATAAAAGACTTTGCAAATCAACATGCCAACCTTGTTTCTGAGTCTTACTCCTCTACCCTCACACCTACCTGGAGTTAAAGACCCAGGCCTTCTTCAGTGGAAAATACAGCGGACATGCCCAATTCAAAACAAAGGGAATCAGGCTGTAGCGGGAAGCTGATCCCTTCTTGCTGACTGATGCCCACTTGTTCATAGAGGGGGGAGATTTAAACCAGTCCTTAAGAGTGTGACTACCTATCTATGAGATACACAAAAAGAAATGTCTAGGTAAGTATCATGCCAAGGGGCAATATACCCTCAAGGAGAATAGATGGAATACCTGCCCCTTTTTATTTGTTAGTATTGCTCCCCTGAAGTGGGAGCAAAGTGACACTTCAGATACTTAAAAAGTGGATCAAAAAGACAAGGTCATAAGAAAGGCAGCCCAAATGCATTCATAGGCAGGGCAAAGGGTTTCAGTTAACTACAACCAGCAATTCTTCTCAATAGGCATAGGCCAAAGTCAATGGTTCAGAGACTTTGTATAGGATAGCACAGTTCTGGTAGATAACGGTTAAGTCTTTGCCACAGAGTTTAGAAGAATTTGGCTATGCGAAAAGTTTGATGAATGTTTAGGGAAGGACAAGCCTTTGAAGTTGAGAAAGTTTCCATGAACTTTTGCGATGCCCGAAATGATTTCCAGACCGCGTTTGCACAGTACCTTGTTAGTGAAGAAGAGCTGTAGCTCAGAAAGTTGTTCCTGGCAGTTTGAATACATTTTGCAGTTCTTCAGCTTCAGTTACGGGGACAAGAAGGAGGACGTCGGGAGGTTCCTGCACTGCCCAGGGATGAGGCCAAAAGCTTAGCAAAACATTGGTTTAAGGTTTGAGTGCCTTAACGTCCACAAGCTGGTTTCCTTCCCTCTGGCTATCTGGTTTTCAACAGCACTCTGTAGAAAATTCGACCAGATGGGGACGGTGTCCAGATGGCTTGCAAGTTGGTTGTTCCCACCAAACTCAAGGGAAAAAGTTAAGCTTGAAGGGCTACTCTGCTGATGGAGTTTCAGGCAATTCGGAACTGCAGCAGGGCTTAACTGGTCGTCCAGGAGTTGCAGCACTCCTCTTCCTTCAGCTCGTCTTCGGTTCTTTCGTTCCAGTGGCCGACTCTGCTTTCCAAGTCCCAGAGACCTGCTTTTAAACAGTTTTTGCCCATTCATTCCAGCCACACTGTCACTCACATAGTAGGGTGGCTGTCCTTGCCGGACGGCCAGCCGGCCAATCACGCCAGAGTGGATTCAGGTCTCCTAGGAGACTAAGCACAGGTAGGTTCAGGCACCTCCCTCACATCCTGTCCACCCCAGACACCCTGGCGCCAGAGGAGGGCTTCAGCACTCAAGCCCGGCAAAGGCCAACAAACAAATGGACCAAACCTGGTTTGGCGCGCAGAGACAAACACAAGAAGGACCTTTCCTAAAAGAAATGTCGAAAAAAAAGTCAACAGGAGTCTGTTTTTACAGATAGGTCTTGGGAGCCATATTGAAAAACATGGCTGACCATTTTTAGCTACCATTGTTAAAATAAGGAATACAAATAGAACAGTCATTATTACAAATTTGACTTAAAAACATCACACATTTTTCATCTTTTTTAACGTTTGATTCTGTATCAGAGCTGGACAAGTTTAAGTAATCTATTTATCCAGTTGAATGTGTATGTATGACTTTCTGTCTTCCCATTCAACTTTCCTACCCTCCTCTTCCATTCCGTCCGTGCATGTACTATTGGAAACAAAAGGGCAAAATCACCTTCCTCTCACAAAATGGATGGTAACCATATAAGAATAGGGTTTTTTTGTTTCCACCCAACCAGTTCTTGACAGCCTTGAAAATGGCAAATTCAGCACAGAAAACCATTTGTTCCTAGCTCTTACAAGGAAAAAAAAACACAGACTTCTTTGTGCATCATTTTATTGTCATTTTCTGAAAAAAACAAAAAAATGTCTCTTTTTGGTTATTTTCTCTCACCCCCATACAGCAAACTAGGGTTCCTTGATGGCGTTATGACCGCCTACATGTGGGAAGAAACGGGGCCAAATTAAGCCAAGATATCTCATGTAACAAAAATCTTACAAGAGATTGAATGGCGACATACCGAAATCACCAAAAAAGGCCTTGGCACTGGAGGGAAAAACCTTGGCAGTTAAAGGGTTAGTATCCAATATTTCATTCATTCCTTAATTTATTTTTTATTTATTTATTTTTATTTTTATTAGGCTCCCTAAATTTTATAATCAAACCTTCACTTTTTGAGTTTCTTACTCATGTGCTGTTTAAGGTCATTTATTTATTTTTATCCTCCCCTAATAAGTCTAATCATAACACAAACTTTCATATTTGTCATATTTATAATCCCTTGCATGCCTTTATTTCTATTTTGTTCCCTTATTCATTTCAATAAACCAATGCCATAAGGGCCTGTGGTCCACAGGACACTTGGCATTCTCTTCAAACTTTCCTGAATTTGTGCTGATCACTGCTACATTATTGCCATAAGCTATAAGATTTTCCTTTTTTCATTTTCAGTGTGAGATGCTCCTAAAGAAACACCACTTCATCATCTGTTGAGTCCTATCTAGATATGTCGTCATTAGTGGTTTCAATCAACCTAGAACCCTCCTTGAGAACCATCACTGTCCTCCACGGTCCACTCTCACTGTCCCTTCCCTTGAGCATTGTCTTTTTCTTTTGTATTCATGGCTGCATCTTATTTTAGAGGGATTATCTGTCCCCTTTCTTTATCAATAGGTATACATGGTCTGAACAAGAATTCATCAACAATTCTCACCACTTTCTCCACTAGGCCAAATAGCCTTGTTTAACAAAATGGTCACCTCACGACAAAATACACTTTGGAGGGCCATTTGTCATGCGCATGCCAATATGAATTCATCCGTGGTCAAATGGTGCATTCCAAAAGTGGAACACACTATCCTTTGATTAAAATAAATAAAATCATCATTTTTAAGTTTTGTCACCCAATCTCTTTCCAAAATATTGGCTGGTTTCATGTTGCTAATATAACAAAGATCAGTCATAGCACACTCTCCTACAGAAACTGATAATTCATCAATAAAAAATAAACCCCACTTGTATCTCCAAAAAACCCTCAATCTTCTGATAATTTCTCATCATCCAACACCTTTCCGCTTACATTGCATGGACATGCAGTCCAAGTGTCTACCAATAGAGCAAAGATTTTTTCCTACTGCCACGTTAACCCTTTGCTCCTCTTGGGGCCTTATGTCACTTATAATTGTGAGCTGCCTTATTGTGGGTGCATACATACCTCTGTGCCTGTGAAAAGATTTCCTCCTACCATAGCGGCACCTCCTAGTCTGTGTTTTGTATATTGCTGAATCTGCATAGGCGCTCACTACACTTGCCCCTGAAGTTAATCCGTTTTACCCTTGCTCTAGCTGCTGTTGCTTGTTGCACTGTCAGTGCTCATGTTTAATTCATTGTCTGATTCTGGGCAAACACTTCCCTTGCTCGTGAGCTATATATTGGGGGATGAACTGTCCCCCCTCTTGAGTATTTTCCACCTAGAGCACCTCCTTAGCTTTTACATGTGCGCTATGTGGCTTTTCATGCCACATGCCCAGTATACAAGAGGCGCTTTTTTAATTTGCCCTCCCTGCTTATTCTGAAAACTGTTCTGATTTTTTTGAAAACCATCCCTTCTTCTAAAACTCCTTCCTCAGCCTCTCTGCATGGACCCACTTCCTCTTTGATCTGTCTGTCGCTAATTATTCACCTATAATGTACCCATAGGTCGCCATCTTCCCAATCTTCCTCCATTCGTCAGCATTGCCCCTCCTATGGCATATTTGGACATTTTCATTTGAACCAACTTGGCTTCCGCAAGCGGTCTTGTTATAGTCTGCTTGCAGCAGCCTGCACAAATGTGCGATAATCACAGTATCCTCACCCATGACCTTGCTTCTGCTCCCACAGACTTTCTCAAGTGTCTCTGCACTTATTCAAACAGCCCCTGAGATAAAACCATGGTGAAATATAATTACTGTTTTCACCCTTGCTTTTGTACTGCAAGAATTTCAATGCTCCTAAATATAAGCAAGCAAATCTTCATCCTTTCATTCATATTTCTTCAAAAGACCAACTATCCTTATATTTTATTTCAAATATAATATAAGGTTCCCATCTAGCACTTTAAATGTAAACCAAAACCATCCTGTGTTTGTGTGTGTTCTTATTGCAATATTGAATTCCTTCTTCTGACTACCCATGTGTGTTCTAAAATGCATTGTCTATAGTGCACTGATCGCCTATTATTCCATAAGATCGTGTGTACTCATATGCATGTGTGCATGCATACCTTCTCATGTGCATGCATTTGTGTATGCATGCCTTCTCATGTGCATACATGTATGTATGCATGCCTGTATGTCATTCTCTCTCTTTTTGCAAGCATATCATATCAGAGATGCTAGCCTTAACCATCTCTATTTCTTTCTCCAATAATTGTGCTAAGCTTCCCTCATTCTTTCTGTGAGTGCCTCAACCTGTTTGCACTTTTTTCATAATTACATTTCCATCTAAACAAATCTTACAAAATCCCCTAAATAATGCCTCTGTGATTCTTAGAAGCCAAACCTCAGGGTGTGTGCTTCTACATAAAATACTTCCTCAACCTAATGTTCTCTCAATTTAACAGTTTAAATATATCATGCCTTTTACTAATTTTGTATGTGCTTTTAGCCTTAGCACGCTTTGTGAGCATGTTTCCCTCATTGCCCTTTGCTTCCTCAGTATAAATATGGATTTTTGTATTTTTACATGCATTGCTATTTTTTTTCAAAAAAAGTGATTTGATCTAATTTATTTTGCTTTTCCCCATAAATATTCAATATGCTTAGTTCACTGTCATCCACTAATACATTCTCCTATTTTTTTACTGCAATTTGCACTCATAATTTAATTTGAAATCTCAGCGACATTTTCCCAACTCTTCTCCAAATGCCTCCATATTGTACAGACATACAGGATAATTCATAGAATTTCGCACAAAAGTGGCGCACGCGGCTGGCGCACAATGTGCGCGTGCGAATGTCTGCGCCAGCCGCGTGCACTAAAATCGATTTCCGCCCACAGCGTATTCATGGATTTTAGCCTCCAAAACCAGCCGTGGTGCAGAGTGGCGTAGCGACCCTGCAGCAGCGCCAGTTACTCCCCCAAGAACGCCCCTAGCGCAGGGAAAAGCCATCAAAATCCCCATTCCAGCGCAAAGGGCTGCGCTAACCCTAGACCAGTTTCCAGGGCTGCCAAACAGCAAACGCCAAGCAGGGAACGTGTATTACTGGGGTTCGCGTGAAGTTTCACACGTGAAAGGGCCTGTGCGAGTGGGGTACATGTATAACAGGGGTTCGCGGTAGTTTCACACGCTATTTCAGCAGGGTACGTGTATTACGGGGGTTCGCGGGAAGTTTCACATGCGAAAGGGCCTGTGCAAGTGTGGTACGTGTATAACTGGGGTTTGCGGGAAGTTTCACATGCGATTTCAGCAGGGTACGTGTATTACGGGGTTTCGTGGGAAGTTTCACACAAAAAGGACCTGTGCGCGTGGGGTACGTGTATAACTGGGTTTCGCGGGAAGTTTCACACGCGATTTCAGCAGGGTACGTGTATTACGGGGGTTAGCATGAAGTTTCACATGCGAAAGGGCCTGTGCAAGTGGGGTACGTGTATAACTGGGGTTCGCGGGAAGTTTCACAAACGATTTCAGCAGGGTACGTGTATTACGGGGGTTCGCATGAAGCTTCACACACGTAAGGGCCTGTGCAAGTGGGGTACGTGTATAACTGGGGTTTGCGGGAAGTTTCACACGCAATTTCAGCAGGGTACTTGTATTACGGGGGTTCCCGTGAAGTTTCACATGCGAAAGGGCCTGTGCGAGAGGGGTACGTGTATAACTGGGGTTCGCGGGAAGTTTCACACGCGATTTCAGCAGGGTACGTGTATTACGGGGGTTCGCATGAAGTTTCACACACGTAAGGGCCTGTGCGAGTGGGGTACGTGTATAACTGTGGTTCGTGGGAAGTTTCACATGCGATTTCAGCAGGGTACGTGTATTACAGGGGTTCGCGTGAAGTTTCACACGCGGAAGGGCCTTTGTGAGTGAGGTACGTGTATAACTGGGGTTTGCAGAAAGTTTTACATGCAATTTCAGCAGGGTGCGTGTATTTCTGGCGTTCACGGGAAGTTTCACACGCGATTTCAGCAGGGTACGTGTATTTCTGGGGTTCGTGGGAAGTTTCACACGTGATTTCAGCAGGGTATGTGTATTTCTGCGGTTTGCAGGAAGTTTCACACAGGATTTCAGCAGGGTACGTGTATTTCTGGGGTTCGCGGGACGTTTCATACGTGATTTTGCAGTCAGCGCAGGGTAGTGACTTTCAGAGGTGCGTGCTGAATCCTACACGTGAATTGGCAGTGTGGGTCCTCCCAGGTGTTCCCGTTATACCCCCCACGGCACCTGCAGGCAGCCCACACCACAGGGGACTACCCCCCACCCCTGGTCATGTCCCGCAGGCAGCCCATCCACCATGGGCATGCCCCCCAGCCAAGCCACATGTCAGCTTGCACCCCCACCCCCCAGCAGTGCAGGGCACCTGCCAGCAGGCCCCCACTCATGACACCCTGCGCCCCCATCCCCCAAGCAGTGCAGGGCACCTGCCAGCAGGCCCCCCTCATGTCCCACTCATGACCCCCTGCACCCCCACCCCCCAGCAGTGCAGGGCACCTGCCAGCAGGCCCCCACTCCACTCATGTCCCCCTGAACCCCCACCCCACAGCAGTCAGGGGCACCTGCAAGCAGGCCCCCACTCATGTCCCACACATGTCCCCCTGCACCCCCACCCGACAGCAGTCAAGGGCACCTGACAGCAGGCCCCGACACATGTCCCACTCATGACCCCCTGCACCCCCACCCCCCAGCAGTGCCGGGCACCTGCCAACAGGCCCCCACTCATGTCCCACTCATGACCCCCTGCACCCCCACCCCCCAGCAGTGCAGGGCACCTGCCAGCAGGCCCCCACTCATGACCCCCTGCACCCCCACACCCTCATCATTGACAGACACCTGCCAGCAGGCCCCGCCACATGTCCCCCAGCCAACTGTCATCACAATCCAGATCCCTGGCTCTTATGGCCACACACATCCCAACCCACAGCACCCCAGTCCAAACACCCAACCAAGCTTTACATCCACTCCAAATTGAAATCATCATTACACGATAGATCACAAATAAGCAGCATGTGCATGATTACAAGTCTGTCAGACCCACACAAAGGCAACACATGACTGAGAAAACCCACATTGTGACATGCATGAAACCAATGAGAGAAGACCAAACATTGAAGTAAGAAACAAAAATGTATTCAAGTCAAAATGAAGGGAATGAAATAAAAACACACAATAATGCCAATAATAATCAAAATACAGCATGCCCCAAAAAATGATGAATAAAAAAAATGGGAATCCAAATTAATCCAAATGAAAATGTGTCCAAAGTCACCGTCCAACAAAGCAAATCCAAAGGGAAAGAAAAGCGTAATATCCATTGCTCCATGGTGAAGAAAAATAAAGATGAAGGAGAAAAATCCACTGTAAAACTATGTACAAATAGCAGATCCAGGGTCCATGAGCCCAACGACATAAATGAAACCTACAATGAAACCTACCTAATTACTAACTATATACAAAAATGTGGGGCATAGTCCATGTGCCCCAAATGAAAGAAAAAAGAAATGAAACTTAACACTAATGAACTATATACAATGGCAGCGGGCAAGTCCAACGGCTCACTTGTTGATGTCATGGGCCAGGGCATCATCGAACTCCTGTTCAATGTCTTGGAGGCAGGCCTGTTCTCTGCCCGAGGTCTCGCAGGGATAACGCCATGTCCACCTCCAACTCCCTGCGAATTCCCTCGAGGCACTCAGCCCGCCTAAGTGTCCTGCACATGGAGTTCTCCGCCCTGACCATTGTGAGCCGTGCCTCCTCCGCCCGCCGCCGCTCCGCACCTATCTGCTGGTCTAACCGCTGCCACACGGAAGACACTCCCATTCCAGGGTCCTCCTGCCCTCCGGCCGATGCCTGCCCCTCTGATGTAGATGGCCCCGAGACATGATGCCTCCCACGTTGAGCCTGCCGCTGCCTCCGATGCAACTGTCTCTGCCAGAACAACGGCATCCAGGCTGATGGAATCCACCGACGCCGTCGTGCACGTGCCCTGCTCGATGATGCCGGCACATCCTCCATCTGCTGGGGTCCAGTTGCTGTGGTGTCCACCCCTGTTGGACCTCCGACTCCCGACTGTGGCATGGATGGGATCCCCACCAAGCTGGCTGCGTTGGTCAGGGCAGGTCCACAGGGGGCCCTGGTGGCATCTGGGCCAGAAGACGGCATGGAGAACGACTGGCGCATAGTCTCCACAGAGGAGGAGAGGGCCGCCAGAGTGGCTGACACATGTACAAAACCCCCGACCATGGACACTCACAACTGGGCCATGTTGGCACGCTGCTCTTCGTGATGACGTGCGTGCTCCCCCGGGAAGCACGCACTTCATCACGAATGTCACGTGTGCGCAACGCGGCACCAATCAGGACCTTCTCCATACGGACATGGGTCCCCTCGTCCGCAGGTAGAGGAGTGTCAGATGACATGGACATCCCCCTACCTGCGGACGGGCCTGGGATGGGGCATCCCTGCTAGTGCATGGTGGTGCAGTCACAGGGTCAGGGACAGCGACATGCACAGGCCCCTCCGCGGTGACCTGTGCTGCCTCCTGCCCCTGGTCCTGGACTGCACCACTTGCACCAGTGGTAACACCCCCACCAGGCCCCATGTGAGGCTCAGTAGAGGCCTCCTCCTCCTCTGTGGAAACCACCAACCTGGATGGCTCCACACCGTCTTCTGCCGTTGCAAGCCCCTGTGGGGGCTCACCCACCCCTTCTGCTGCAGCCGTAGTGGCAGACGCAGGCAGCACCAGTCCCCTGGATGATGGTAAATTCTGGGAGGGTGACTGGGCCTTGCGTCACCGGCCGATGGGGGCATCCCCGCCGCTTTGCTCCACAGCGCTGTCTCCGCCCTCTTCATCACTTGCCGCTGTGTAGAGGGAGACATAGAACACAAGCCTCAGGGTACTTTACAATGGTCCCCTAGACAGGAAGCAATAGCAGATGAGTGGCACTGTCAAACATCACTTCCATCATGTCCCTCCACAACTCATGGGTCAGTGCAGGCAAAACACATGCAGTAACAGGCATGGCGCATGCTATGAACATTAGCATACATGTCCAAGGGACTCTTGAAACATACAATGCTGGTTTGAAACTCACATGCATCATGGGTCATGCCTATCACATGCACACACTTCACCGTAGTTTCATCCATCTGGCCTCGTACACCCCAGACACAGTGGATACAAGGATGAGTAGGCTGCATCAGTGAATCTGTACATTGTCACAGACATGTGTCATGCATCCATGGCATTTACAAGTCACAGACACGCAAGTCAGACACACAGACAGGACACCATACATGTCCATGACAGCAGCACCCATCTCTCACACCCCATCCATGTCCAATAACAGAGACAGGCATGCATTCATGTGTTCATTCCCCATGCTGCTCCGCATGTTGCATTGTAACACATGCACCAACCATGTGGTTCACACATTACTGGTCTCACATGCATGACCATGATGTTCATGCACACACACATACATACATGGCCTATGTCACACATACATGCAAGTATCAGACAACAAGCACCCTGCAAGATGCCCTGTCTCACACAGCAATGCTTGGCCACTTACCGCTCAACTCCGGAAGGGTCTGCCTCCGAAGGATCTGGGTGTGGAGCGCTGGGCCTTTGCATTCCAGGACCCTCATCTGGATGGTACTCATGCTCCCCAGCCCCCCTCCACGAGGCGCAGGGCCTTGTTGAGGGTCCTGGACCTCAAGTCCTCCCAGCGCTTCTTGACTTGCTTGAGGTTGCGGGTTGCCACCCCCTCCGCATTGTTGGCAACCACAAAGTCGTCCCAGATCCTATCCCATCCTTCCTTGTTGGCGCGTGATGTTCCGAAGAAGGCATCATACTGCCCCAGGACTTGCTCCACCAGGACACCAACTTCGGTGGCAGTGAAGCTGGTGGCCCTCTGCCCCTCTGGCTGGGGGTCATCAGTGGTCTCAGATGGTGTTTGCCCCGACATGGCGACCCCCGAGGCAGGCATGGGTGGGCAACTGGGTCCTGGGGCTGGGCTGTGGAGCAATAGTATCCCAGTCGGGAGTCTTCAGTTCCAGCAGGGGTGGACACAGCAACTGGACTCCTGCAGATGGCTGATGTGCAGGCACCAAATAGCAGGGCATGTGGGCAGCAGTCAGGCAGCAGCAGATGGCAGGTGGAAGCGTGCTCGGGGCTCTGAGGGGCAGGAAAATGGCCTTCAAGGCAGGAGCGTGGTCTTCTGTGTGTTTTTGCGTGGCCAGCTTGAAACGGAGTGATTTGGCATGTGAAAATCTTGCACGTCAGCGTGTAATTCGAGGAAAGGGCCTTAGCGCGTAAGCGCGTCAGCGCATGCACGCAATTCCATTGGACCAAAGACCCTTATCGCGTAGGCGCGTAAGTTATATTACGCGCGCGGGCGTTTCCCTCATAGCACGTAATGACAGAGCACACGTGGAAAAACTGCACATCCGAGTGTCATCGCGTGTAATTGGATGAAAGCGCCCACATACACATGTCTCTGACGTGTACGTGTGGGCCGGTTTAAAAACTGCGTGTATGATGCCATTTCCTTGTACGTGCTTTTCGGCGAGTGCGAGTGGGTGAAATCTGTACTTCTTGTCGGTTCACACGCGATTACTTCACAGCGTTTCTAGTTCGTACTCCCTGTTACCTCTGACAGCTCTTTTCAGATTTTTTGTTGGGCCTGTTTCCTCAAACAGAGTTCACTTCTCCTTTTGTCCTGTCTCCTCAGACAGTGTACAATTCTTCTTTTGGTGCGGGTGTTGCCAACACGCACACGCGTGTATTTTTCACATTCTTTTTCCAGGCAGACAGTGAGTTCCGCACGTACTTAGCAACTGTGCTTGCCCCGTGTGTCGCGTTCCCCTTCAGAGGTCATTGTAGGCTGTGTGTATTACTTGTACGCTTATTTTTGTGTTTCTGGGTGCCACAGCGTAGTGCAAGTTCATTTTTTCACGCACGTGGTCTACGAGGGGTTGCGTGCACGTTTATTTTTGATTTTGGGCTGCCTGTGCGTTGCGTGACCCATCATCTTCCCCCAGGGGTCGCAGACAGCCTTGTTAGAGCACTAGGGTACAAATACCATCTGGTATCCTACCCCTTTGACCCCCAATTGCCCAGGACAATAGTTCACTGCAACTCCCATACACACAACAACATCAGTGCCATGGCTGGGAGGCGACCAAGCGGCAAGGGAGGCAAAGGTGGCCGACCCTCAAAATGTGGGTGTGGTGGGTGCAGTAGGGGATGTGGCCAGGATTTGCAGGGTGCCCCTATGCCCCCATGTGTGGAGGAACAATCAGGGACACCCATACCCCCCCCATGGTTGAGCGAAATGTGGCTGACACCATCCAAGCTCAGCCCCTGTTGGACCAGCCCATTGTGGCACCTGACCTGGCACAGGATGACTCCCTGGCTGACTTCCAGGTCAGCAAGTCTAGGCCACGTGTGGCGGTGCAAGTTGTTGTCACCAATCCATGTGGAACTGGGGCAGCTATGTCATCTTCTGCCCCAAGTATGCAGGGTGGGAAGGCTACAGGGGCAGATGCAGCTCCATCCGCCCCAGCTCTGACTCTCCCAGCCAGGAAAGTGTCAGTCCCAGTCCATCAAACTGACGTTCCCCCTGCCAACATTACCCTGCAACCAATGCCTGCATCAAGACCTATGGTCATTGTGCATTCCCACACTCCTACTACCCAGTCCACTGGTGATTCTGCCCCTACTGACCAGAGCGGCATAAGCCTCTCTGGCTCTGCTCCACCTTTAAAGAAGAGGAAGAAGGGTGCTCTGGCACGACAGGCTGAGACCCCAGACACGGCTACACACTCCGGTACCTCAAGGAAGCCTTGCTTCAATGATCCGGAACTTGATGAACTTGTGGGCTATGTGTCGGCACATAGCCACGAAATGCTGGTGACTGCAGGGTGCAAGACCAGACCTGGTCAACGTAAGGCACACTGGCAGACCATCGCCGACCGCATAAGTGCCCTTGGATTTGCGAGGCGCTCAGCTGATGATTGCTACAAGCGGTGGAATGACCTGAAACGCAGAGCAAAGAATAAACTGGCCCCAAAACATGCCGCTACTCTGGTGACTGGCAGTGGGTCTCCACAAGAGGACAATGAACTCACTGAACATGAGTCTGTTGCTGGGGCCTTCGTCACAGAGGAACAGATCCAAGGTGTGGGAGGACTACCTGATTATGAAGCATTGTCCGGTGAGTGCCCATGCATGTGTGTGTAATGCATGTGTATGTTGTTTGGGTGACGGGTTCTGATTGAGTGCCAGGTGAGGGTGTGTGTGCCTGAGTGGTAAGGGTCACCCATGTGCTTCATCCAAAACATTCAGCGGCCTTGGATTTGGGTGTGACAGTATCCCTTCTGCCCACAGTAGTAATTTGGATCAACATTACGGCAGTTGCCCTTGAAGTGGCATCTTGCAACAACATTGTTTATATTTTTCAGTGTTCGTTCAGGCGGATTGTTTCAATTCTCCCACTTATGCTACGCATTCCTCAGCCCTATTGTCACATTTGTGACATGCTTCTTTCATTGATGAACCCCATATTGGACCACATGTGTTACCTTGTTAGATGAATGATTTGACCATTCAGGCTAATTGAGTACTGGCCTGATCACAGGAATTGTTGGGGCCTGTTTGAATGTGGAACATGATAGTTGTTTCCTGTCATGTTGAAGTGACAAACCATTGATGTGTACATCGGCCTGCCATCACTGTATTTTTGTACACTGGATGTGTTGCAGTGTGTGGCACATGCCTATTTTGTCACACTATGTAACATTTTACATCTCATCATGTCCATCTCACATGGATGGCTGACAGTATTCATTCACTGACATGTGGAATCTATCATGGCTATGGTACATGCCATCTGTGTGATGGCATGTGTCATGTATATGTATTGGACATGCCACTCACAGGCCAATGTGTGATGGCAGGGCTACCCAGCATGCAGCAAATGTGTTGCTCTTCCATGTAGGTGTCATCAGTGTCTGCCTTTTGGGTCCCCTTCAAACTCAGTGACAGTGCATGAATGGGAGGGTTATAGTCACGTGGGACATGTGTAAATCATGTAAATCATGTACTGGTTATGTAGCTTGTCAGGCCTATTTGTGTGCTATGGTGCTAATGCCTGTTTCCATTTTTTGTCTTTCATGTTTTTGCAGAGGATGACGCACTTGATGCTGTTGAGGTTGAGGAGATGGTGCAGACCCAGGAGGAATCTCAGGTACGACGGGGCACCAGTGGGGGACGTGGGTGGTGGTGGGTGAGAACCCAATCTTGCTGCAGAACATTATATCGAGGGGTGCCTCTGGGTGCACTTCCCCAGACCTCTATTCAGGTGCTGATTCGGATGATGAGACCTATGTGCCGTCGTAGGTAAGTGTTTTTGGCAGGGATTCTGTTCTGTCCAACCCACCTGTACCAGGGGTAGAACCCTCTATGGGGATGTCAGTGTTGGTAAGTCTGCCTTTGGCGGTTACGGATGCACGGTCACACTCCACAACATCTGATCCTGTTCCTGGGCCAGCAGATCAGAGGGGGAATGCAGTCCTGCAGCCTCAGGCAGTGCCGGCATAGCAAGGCGCAGATCGCCTTGCCCCAAACAGGTGTGGTGCCCGCCGACGCAGTTGCCATACGCCACCAGGCAATACTGCATGGGAACAATCCATTTACGGTATGGCAACCCAACAGGCACCATCAGTTGAGATGATGGCTCAAGCAATGGAGAGGGTGGCCACTTCCATTGTCCCCCCTGAAAGGCAGATGGAGCTACTACAGCAGGCAACAGACTCCATTTACCAATCACACAGGGAGGACATGTTGGCGTCCAAAAGGGACAGACGAGCGGCACTGGAGACTCTACGCCAATCGATATCAATAGAGTCCCAGGGCCACAGGGAAGCCCTGAGGGTAGAACTCCATCATCCCAGGGAGACTCTTGTTTACCTTGAGGCTTCCACTAACTTGAGGACAGAACAGCAGCTGGAGCGGCTCACACGTTCGCTCTCAGCTGAGATGCAGGCAACTCGGGAGGAGATCTGTGCATCACGTCAGGTGCTGCATGGGGATCTCCGCACTATAATCCTCCAAAACGAGACCTTCCACACCCGCATGCTTGCTGCCATGGAGGACCATACCAGGGCTTTGCGTGGGCTGCCTCCCATTGCACCACCACCTCCTGTGGCAGCACCACCTCCTGTGGCAGCAGCAGAGGGTGATGATAGCGACAGCAGCAGTTCTCCCACATTGGCATAGCCGTGCAGGCCATGAGCCCATGGAGGTGTTTTTTTTTTCCCAAACATCCACACAGGTAGGTGTTGGTGCGCACCCTGTCCTCGGACCTCCTGAGTGGCCTCCCCCGCTCACCCCCACATGGCCATTTTTCTTTTTGTTTTGCAGTGTGTTGCCTTGTGTGGCTCCCGTGGGCATCCACTGTATTCCAGCTGGGCACATGCAGGCTTGTCCTGAGTTTGGGTTAGATGCTTGGGTTCGTGAGACACACACCCCTCCTGCTTCCCATTTCCATGGGCTTGCAAAGGGTGTGCCCAAGTTACATTGACTTACACAGTGACGTAGGACTCACATGAGCTGTGTGGGCAGTCTGTAGTCAATACTGTGTATACATTCCTAGTGGATATTGTTGTTGAATTGTACACTGCATGGTGTATTGCTATGTGCTTGTGCATCCATGTCCTTCGCCTAATTTGCAGGTTAATTCCTCATGTCTTCACAAGGCTGTCTACTTTGGAGATGGAGTTCATGTTGTAAGCAGTGCACTTGGACATTTGCGTGGCATCAGCACTGTACAGTTGGAAGTGGCCGATGTGCTGGCATGATCAGCTTGTAAGACTACCACTACTTTAACTTAGTACTGTCATGTTTATGCTATGTTTGAGGTTGTGTAGCTGCATTGTATTGTTGGTAAGTATTTGGTCATGTGTGTTGTTAGTTCTACATTACTGGGAGCATATTTTGTGTGGGCAATTTCCATTGAGGACACTGTACTTTGAGACTTGTGTGATGTTTTGGGGATTGCTTTGTCTGCTCTCACATAGCATGACATTCCATGGTGTGTTGGGTGGTGGTGCTGGGGAGGGGTTGGGTGACATGGCACTGTTGTCATGTTTTTTTTGTTGCAAGGGGGTAATGATTTTTGCAGCATAGAAGTGTGTCTTTTGATGACACAGCATTGGTGGTGTTTGTGTAGGTAGGGCACACAATGTAACACTTCCAGGTGACCAATTCCAGGCTGGTATGGTTGTGACAGTTGACTGTCCCTTATGTCATCATCATTGATTGTCAGCTGGCATGTGCCAGGGCTGTGTGCACTCCACAAGGGTGTGATTTTAGGTGAAGTAATTATCCACCAGCTGTGTACGGGCTGCCTCACCCCATGCCCTTTCCCCTCCCATGCGCAGCGGGTGTGCTTGTGGTTGGGGATGTGGGGGCACCAGCATGTCCACGGCAGGCCCCGGCTTGTTGCAACATTGTGCAGGACACATGCTGCCACTATGATCCTGCACACTACTGGGGGAGCGTATAACAGCTGCCTGGCAGAACGGTCAAGGGAGCGAAACGTGACTTGAGCACTCCGAATGTGTGCTCCACTATGCCCCGGGTTGCAATGTGGGCTGTGTTGTATCTTAGCTCGGGTGGCGTGGTGGGGTCCGAATTAGCGTCATCATGTGGGTGCTCAGAGGGTAGGCACTGTCCCCTGGGGAGGTGGTGATGGGTATTATTAGTGGGGTTGTGACATTGCTCAGTATCTGACATGTACGCATGTGCTGTGGCATTTATACTCACCGAGCAGCCATGTATCGCCATGCCGCCCAGCTTCTAGGTCCCGGTTTAGGGTTGACATTCTGTAAATAAAACTGTTGTGGGTGGACCCTGGATAGTTGGCATATACTGAGGTGATGATTCCCTTGGCATCACATAACACCTGCACGTTGATGGAATGCCAGTGCTTGCGGTTTCTGTAGATGTGCTCTGATGCCCTGGGGGGACGTAGAGCCACATGGGTGCAGTCAATAGCACCTAGCACTTTGGGGAAGTGTGCCACCCCATAAAAATCCTGGACGACAGCCTGCCTTTCTGCAGGTGTTCTGTGCATGTATATGTGCCTACAGACTGATGGGCGTGCAGTCATGATGGCCAAGACCTGGTGTACGCAGCGTGACTGCGCGGCCTTTGACACACC